>NW_022900914.1:25208997-25257035 GCF_012274545.1 Fukomys damarensis
ACTGGAAAGAGCCCATTCAGAATCATCCAAAATTGAATAAAGGAGTGCAGATGGCTCAGAATGCACTTGTCCTCTGTCATAAAGGCCAGAGGATCAAGTGAAGTCCTACATTAATGATTTTAGTAATTGAATTTAGTATTGAGCCATAATAAAAACTTAAAAGGTCCAAAACATGTCACATTTGGGTGTACAGGTTGAGAATATTATCAGAAATGCTTGGAACCAAAAGTCTCCAATTGCAGAGGTTTTAATTTTGTTTTTGGGTTTGGGTGTATTGTCATAGACGATACTGGTTGAATACTCCTGAAAACCAACGATCTAAGATACTCTGAAATCTGGAAATTTTTGAATGTCAGGTTGGCACATGTTGAATTTCAGCCTTTTGGATTAAGGATGGTCCAACCTGTTTACTGTCAACATGTTTACTGTAAGCATAGCTGGACTAAAGAAAAGACTGTCACGGTTATCAGTGTGACTGAGGATTGCCACTTACAGCTCAAACATAAGTGTTATACTGTTTCCCAAAACACTGAGTAACACATTCATGAATTGTCATTGGACATCTGCTGTGTATCTAGCTCTGTGTGAGACTCTTGTATTAAAGTGAGAGAGGAGTCCTGACCTCCAAGAGTGTAGTGTTTAAGACATAAGCAACTTAATGAAACCCCAATGAAGGTACAAAATAGATCATTCCATTCACCCAAAAGGAAGACAAAAGTTATTCACAAGTAGTTTAACTTTTGTTTTTTAATGGGGTGGTTGTTGCTATACGTGGTGGCACACACCTATAATCCCAGCACTCAGGAGGCTGAGGCAGGAGGATCACCCCAGCCTGGGCTACATAATGAGATCAAGGCCAACCTAGAATATAAAGCAAGACGCTGATCTCCCATCCCCCCACCCCACCCCGCAAAAAAAGGAAATTAAAATTTAAGATTAAAAGCCGAGCGGTTCTTAAATTTTTCTGGAGGTGCCATCTAGTGGTCAGACAGTAACTGTGAAGGAAGCTCAGATGTCAGGAGACTGGAGCACTAATTCACCTGTGAATCACCACTGTGATTTTGTGAGGTCTGCGAGTCCGTATTTCAGAAATAAATCATGAAAGCAAATTATGTGGAGAGTATCAGTATTACCCGGGCAAACAGGTATCAGAATTACTGTACAAATGTCAATAAAGAAAGTCATTTAATCTTAAGAGTAGAGAATTAGAGGGCAACCCCATTTTATAATGGATCACAGCATCAGTGTGTCATTAAACCAAGAATTACCACTTAATAAGATGACGATGTTCCACATTCTGCTGGTAAGACTTAGAATTTACAATGAACTCATTATGTGAAGACATTAGAAATAGTAACGATGGTAAAGTGACAGAAGAGTTGAGGATCATAGAGATTATCAAAGAAAGTTTTAAAGATCCATGAGGTGTGAAACCCCATGTATCAAAATGCTTGAAGTCTGAAAGTAAAACTGACTGACTTCAAGCAAATTAAGAGTAAAAGGTTATGTTCCTTTATTTCATATTGAACATAGTTAAGAAATTTTTATTTTGTTACTTTTTAAAGGGTGGATGCCATCCTAAATTCAAGGGGATCTTAAAAGATCTAAATATGTTAACCTCAAATATATTAATATATGTACTTTAGTTTTAAATACTGTATTCTAAATATTTTTGTAGACCTCTTCATTAGTCTTTCTCTAGACATAAGTCATAACTGTGTATAACTGTAGATCCTTGCATTAGAAGGGTCTTTTGTTTAATCTTATTGAGTTTATTGGTACTTTTTAAGTATACAGCACAGTTACATTCATCATTGGGATCTTGTACCTTTACATCAGATCTTGTTCTCATTTTTTCCCCTTACCCCTGCCCTCCCTTCACCCCTTCCGCCCTCCCTTCACCCCTTCCACCCTCCCCTATTTACAGTGACTTTGTTTCCATTTTTTCCTTTTCTCATATTTTTTCTTGTCCCTTCTTTCCTTTCCCCAACACTTCCCACTTTCCCTACTCCCTTAGCCCTTTTCTTTCTATTTCACGTTAAGAAGGGTCTTTAAATGTGTTCCGTGTGCATATGCGTCTGTGCGGCTGAGAATGTTATCAGCCCTAACAGTTTGTGTAAGAAATGCTTACACGTTATCCTGCTTCATCTAGATAGCTCACAGTACTCCTGGAAGAGGAAACTCTATAAATGCTCTTTGGAATCTGTTTCAAAGTTTAATAGAACTCACAATTCAAAAGCCATTCCTTCTACATGATCTGGTTCTTGCTTGTTACAGCTCAAGACAGATTTCCTTTTACTGTTTGTGGGTCTCTGGGTAAGAGAAAATAGCAGTGTCATTTGGTGGCACTCATGGTAGGATTGAGCGGGGCTTCCTTCCTGTGTATGAGTTCACCCCATGGGTACCCCATTAATACTCCACCCTGACAGGATGGAAACTGGCTTTCCCTTAACTACAGAGCCAGCTTCACAGATTCCTTATAACTGCAATATTTGAAGAAAAGGTTTAAGGACTGTTGCATAAAGTGGACAAAATTTGGGTAAAGATATATTAAACAGGCACCGAAATCTGAGTTAGTGAATAATTTAGATATTGTTGAGGAAATCAGCATCAAAGCTCTTGAGCATGTTTAGAAAGCAAGATGAGAGGATCCAGGGTTGCCAGAGGGCAGGAGGAAAGAGCAGACTTTAATATAAGTATTTATTAGCAAATACATTCTTTGGAAAATAGGTGGTTATGAAGTGCTTAAAACTTTTATCCTCTTAAATAGTTTCACCATTTTCTAGCCATCTTGTTCATGCAAGTAATTTCCTTAGTAAGGCCTCTGCTCATGTAGGGAACCAGAGTAAAAACTGCTGCCAGACCCTGCTTGTCCCCAAGCAGCAGCATCTGAAGCCACAGAGCTTAGGGGCCAGCTGTGGTGGCACAGACTGGGAAGAAATGGTGCCACCTGGGGCCTGTAGCAGGATTTCTTCTGCCTCTTGAGGTGATGGCACTGAAAGAATAATTTCCTTCCTGGCCCTTGGCTACATACAGGTAATCCATTTTGAACAGAGCTGCTGGGTGTTTTTGAGGGTAAAGAGCAGTTGAGACACAGTAAACAACATATTTAGCCTTTAAGGGCTCTCACACTCAGAAGTCCACAGTCCAGAGGCTTGGCCCACACATTTACTTGATGTGATGCTGATTTCAGAACCCCTTTCTCCTCTGTATTTTTTTTATTTCCTCTTTGCCTTCTGGTGGCTGCTTGACTTTGGGCTCCAGTCTCTCCTCATCTTTGGTCTTTTTCACTGTAAGAGTATCCTCTATCCTCCTCTTGAAAATCCAGTGAGTTAAGACCTTTTACATTTCTTTCTCCTCTTCGAACAGCCCCATTGAGTTAACTTTTAAATTTGTGGGTAACCACAAACTGATTTTTTTTTCCAGTGAGCTGAGGGTCCTTAATTAGGGGGGAAAAAAAAGACAAAACTGGTTCCCTGCCCTGATGGAGAGAGCAGATGAATCTGTTATCACAGAGCCCCGGGAAGTGAGCAGGCCAACCCTATAAACAAGCTGGGTTCGTTCACCTCCCTGAGGCGTCTCTGCGCCTACAGAGGGAGGCGAATGACCATTAGCCTGAAGACAGGGTTTCCTGGCTTTGTGAAGTCTGATAACTCGAATGTTCTTCGGTGGTGTTTGGGGAATGGGTATTTCCCAGGTTTTATAGTAGTCTGTTTAAGAAATGAAGGAAGGGACATTAAATATTTATTTGAGTTGACAAGATAAATGAAAGAGGCTGCTGGGAAGATAACTGGCAATTTTGAAATCTAGGTTTGTTTGTCTGCTTCCAAAACACCCATTGTGTGCCCTTGAATGGATGATATGTTAATTAGATTAAAAACCCATCATATTGTGAGGTTGATGGTAATCTTTACTTTGAACATTTTGACTTAAAGATCCTAATCTTGAAATTTAATTCCTTCAGGAAATAGGATCCTCTCCTTCCTAGAATGCCCCATAGACTGACTCCTTTGAGAAAAATCTGAGTCTGGCTAGAAATGGTTCAGCAGTTCATCTGGAAATCAGTGAGTCTGTATGTGGTCAGCCTGGCATCAGCAGGACCACTTGGTGCAGTTCTGATCCCAGGCTAATCTTAAAAGGTATCTGACCCCAAAGAAAAACTATTCTGAGCTGGTTGCGGTGGCACACTCTTGTAAGCTCAGCCACTTGGGATGCCAGAGCAGGAGGATTACAAGTTTGAGGCCAGCCCGAGCAACTTAGCGAGACCCTGTTGAAATAAAATTTTAAAAGGCCCAAGAACATAGCTCTGTGACAGTGCATTCGCCTAGCATGTGTGACTCCCTAGATTCAATCTCTAGCATCAAGGACAAAACAAAAAGAGCGAGCTGCTTGGGAAGGTCAGCATTCTTGTCTCTTTGTTCTGTCCCAGCCTCCGTCTCAGCCAAGGCGCTCCTGGGTCAGGCTGAAGGGGACATGGCCATTGAGTTCAAAGACTCTGCTAAGGGCTAAGTAAGGGGACGAGTCTTGCCATGAGCCTGGCTGCTTGGCCCGAGCAGCTCTCTGGAGAAATCGCCGCTGGGCGGTATCAGCTGGGACCTAAGCTTCCCATTCCCATTCCTGTTCCCAGGCACTTCCCTTTGACACAGGCTTTAACCTTAGTAGCCGTCTCATGTGGGCAGAGAACCTCCCTCTTCTCTGCTTACTCGATCCCAGACACCTTACATAATGGAGATCACAGGTTGAGTACCATGAAGGGTGGCAGAAGCACTGTGTGTGTGTGTGCATGTGTGTGTACATGTCTGTATGGTGTCTGCATCACCAGAAGGGGCATTGAGGCAGTTCATCATGCTCAAGGAAGAGGAGTGGATCACTAGTGCCCAAGTTCTCAGCAGTGCTGGAACAGACAGGGCTCTGGATGTACCTCAGATCCAAAGAGATCCTCAGATAGATGCTTGCTAAGAAGCCACTTTAGGGAAGACAGAAGAAAATGACCCTTGAGTTCAGGGCCTGATAGTAACGGATGTGAAGACACTTCCTGCATACTTCCTGATGGCACTGTGAGTGTCCTTCGGGACTTCATGGGGAAGAGTGGTGAGGGCTTGTGGAACTGGAGAGGGCTCTGTGGAAAAGGGGAGGTCTCTGGCTGGCCTTGTAGGAGTCAGGCTTGGAGAAGACAGTGGAGACACACAAACCCAGCAGCAGAAGTGAGCTGTGGAGGGGGATGAGTGCGGAATAGGACCTCCAGGGCAGGAACACACAGCATGCTATGGGTGAACTGAAGGCCAGATGCCATGGGAGACGAGAGAGTGGATCCTGGGTGGCACTTGGAAGTTGCACAGAGTGGTTGGCAATAGGGGAAGCTGTAGATGCTTAAGGAAGGGGAGAGGCAGGATGGGAATTGTAGGAGGACTGCAGATGTGTGCAACCTGACAGATGTACACGAGTTATCCTGTTTGGAGGGGGATTGAGAGTGGAAATAGGAAACTGAGGCATCACCACTTCTGGTTTCTGCCCTTGCCCTTCTCTCCATGTTCTCAGCCCCCCGAGTCGATGCAGGCCAAGACCATACCCAGAGATCATGGGTCTTAAGGCTAACAAGACAATTAACTCCTAAGAAATCTGTAAATAACAAAGATTGTGAAAGTAATAATTTAGGTATGACGTGGGAGAGTGGGCAGTCTGGCAGTTTTAAGGCAGGCTTGGTGTATGCTCAAGATTTGAGTTCAGAGCAGAGGTCCTAAAGGGGTTAAGTGATTCTTCATGGTCGTCTACACTTGGCTTTTCCCTCTCCACTTCCCATCAGAGTGAGGCACCTTCTACAGTGACGACTGGGACATGTGGATCAGCCATGCTCTGCCTCGGCAGAGCTGCCTGTTTATCAGGGAGGGTGAGACGAGGCACACTTCTGCAAATGTGATTTCATTCTTCCTCCTGTCAGCAACTCCTGCCTTCCCCCTTTTCCAGAGGTGGGGAAGCAAGGAAAGCATCCCCAGAAAGCAGAAGCAGGCACCTGAGGAGGGGCATCGTGGGAGTGAAGTTGAGCATGGCAGCTCTCCCTGCTGACTCCCCTGAAGCTCCGAGCCAGAGGCAGTTCCCTGCTGCTCCCCACACGGAATTGCATCACCCTCCATTAGAACAAGCTTGAGCTAAGAGTCAGGAGGCTTGAGTTTCATTCTTGCGCTGTCCCCGGACACTTGTGTGGACAACAAGCCAATTTGCCTGCCCTCCTGGATGTCTAGGCCCTTGTCATGTGTGCAGTAGGGTGGGGAAAGAGAGCATTTTCTGCTTTACTTTCCTCCCAGACATGATTTCTGGAAGGGCAGAAGAGTGAGGGTTTGGAAGCACTAAAAGTCACAAGTTGAGAATGATGGGTTTTTGCGGGAATACATGCTGTGACCAGGAAGTTCAGATATGTCCATTTGAATATGCACATTTTATCTAGCTTCTGGATCTAGCTTATTGAGCCATGTGCACATGCTACCTTCCACCTCATATGCTGTTTTTACTTTAATTCAGAATCACAGAGCTGATTGGTTACCACCCTGAGGAGCTGCTTGGCCGCTCAGCCTATGAGTTCTACCACGCATTGGACTCAGAGAACATGACCAAGAGTCACCAGAACTGTAAGTTCCAGCAGTGCGTCATTGGGCAACCTTGGGTTCATGGAATCTGGCCTTGAGTGGGGTGTAATTGATGGGACAGAAGCCTGGGTCACTTCCTTCCCACAGACACCATCCTGTGTGGTACGTAAGACTCATTCCTTCAAGATAGTTAGTGATCCAGGCTGCCACCAGCGTGTGTGTGTGTGTGTGTATGCGCGCACTGTGTCTGCATCACCAGAAGAGGCATTGAGACAGTTTATCATGCTCAAGGAAGAGAAGTGGGTCATTAGTGCCCAAGTTCTCAGCAGTCCTGGAACAGATCTATCTATCTATCACTTTCATGCAAATTAGCAAAAGCCTTTCTCCAGGGGCACACCCATGCCAAAGCATACAGCTTGGAGAGTGGAGGGTGGGCTGAGGCTCAGTCCCCACATAGTACCACCTCTGCTGAGAACACTTGAGCAGTCAGCAGTCTGAATAACCCTCTAGGAGATCCCTGTAGAGAATATTTGAGGACAACATATAACCAACTTAGGTCTGTGCTCTGTGCTACAGATGTAAGTACATCTGTGCATGATATACATGCATGGGGGAGCAGTTATGGGGAGAAAAGGCACTTGAGTTGGGCCTTGAAGAATGGATGGGGATGAGGCCAGGCAGAGGGAAGGCAGAGTGGGACCACTTCTTACATGTAAAATTGGAGCTTGCTTTCTAGGTCAGTATTCCTTTAGAGGAAGCTGCTGACTACACAGCACTCTAGGGTACAGAAACTGCTCTACAGCTTGGTAAAACCAGTGTAATGAAGGAGGGGTCCAAGACAGAGCTGGCCAGTAGAACCTTCTGCTGTAGAAATGTTGTATATCAAGGCCACATGTAGCCTATGCAGAACATGAAATATGGTTGGTGCAATAGAGGAACTGAATTTTTAAACTTAATTTTAATTTAAATAGCCATGCTTGGTAGCTGCCTACTGTATTGGGCAGGATAGTTCTAGAGTATATGCTTGACCAGGTTTCCACTCAGGATTCCCATTTGCAAGTGACCCAAAGTACTTTCCTTGAATCCAGGTATCATCAGCACGCACAGACTCTGGACCTAACACCCTGGTCTTGGCCAACAGGGACCATAGGAATTGGTCGAATTGATCTCTATTCTAAGGAATCTGATTTCCAAGGAACAAAGAGGCATGTGGTTTCCCTGGAAGCTAGATGACCAATACCTGTAACCTGGTATCACCAAATAAGTAAAATTTGGGAAAGAATAGACTCCAAGTATGCCCACATTGATGTAGACAGAGTTGCTGAGAAGAGTAGAGAAGGATAAAAATGGATTAAGTCTGAGAAGATTCCCAGTGGCCCTACTGGCAATGAAGAAAATGGTCCCTATTTATCCATTGTTCCTAAATCCATACTATATCCCATTGTCAGGACAGCTGAGGCTCAGAGCAGCCAACGGATTGGCAGCCCCCAGCTGCACGCAAGCACAGGTGACCATCACAGAGAGAGCTCTGCTCTTTCTCATTGGCCCTTCTGTTTCCTCCTGGTGGCTTTTGTGTTTGATCTGAAAATAACAGGGGTCACAGTATATCTCAGAGCAGCTTTTCTCTGTGGTTCCCGGCGAGAAAAATACACACAAGATCTCTAGGTGCAGACCCACTCAGGAACCCAGGGATGGGGAAGGGGGCAGTGTTCTTGTGTGCCATAAATGTGACCCAGCCCTAACCTGCTTCAGCTTTGAGGTTGTGGGATGTAGGATGTGGCCCCAGGCTTCTCTCTGGTGCTCTTCCCTCTGGTGTTTTTCTGACCCCAGAGGGATGGGTCTTGCTCCTAAGGCAGACGGGCAGGGTCAGCCATGCATGAGGCTATGGGCTCAGCTTTGACCCGCTCATTCCCCAAGGCCTGGCCTTCTGGACCTCTGTGCCTTTAGACATAAAATTTAGATAAGTCCAGCTTCCCAAACCAGGGGGGAAGCCAAAGCAGGGAACAAGTGTTAAAAATTTTGTGGGAATTCTTAGAGAACAGTATTGTACTTTATCTCATGGAGAAGTGGGAGCGGAAGAAACTACCATCAAAGAAACAAAACAAAGTGATTTTTTTCCTTCTTCAGACTTCTTTGATCTATATAAAGGAATCCACCTCTATCGGTTTTCTGCTGACTTCTAAGAAAAGTGCCAGGATTTTGTTGTTTTGTTGATGTTGCTGCTATTGTTTTACTGTTTAAGCATTAGGCACACTTAGAGGTTATTCATAGCCTGAATAGAAATCACAGGCTCCTCTCTTCTCCTGACAGAGCCATGAAAAGCTACTCTGCACTCAGTGCACAGCCTGCAAGCCCACATCCAGGAACGCTAAATCTGCATAGGTTGAAACAGGGTTAATGTCATTTATGACAGAAGTTGGTCTCCCCAGAGTATGAGGGGTATTGTGTAATTTGTCTCTGGATTAATAAATTTGCACAGATTTGCACTTGTGCTGTGGAGTAACTAGGTGCCTACGTTTGAGCCTGGTCCGTTTATATACTGAGGTCCTGAACTGTCACACGCACGTATGTGTCTCATCCTGTCAGTGTTTACCATTGAAGCGACCAGAGAAGCTCAGCCTTCAGCCAGATTGAGCTAATTGAAAGCCATCATTTCCAAGTGGATTAATAATTTATACATTGTCACTCAGACGAGAGGCTGGGGTCAGCTTCTCTTTGTTGTTTGGGGACATGTGCTCTTAGGAAAACAAGATTAAAGGCCATAAAAAAGCCTATCGCCCTACTAAGTAGCAGACCCCTCACCAAGGATAGCATTAATGAGCAGATGATTAGAAAGCTGCCGTTAATTATATTCTACTGACAGAGCAGGCCCTTGCCTACAATTACTAGAAATGCAGTTAAAACCTCGGCTTGCTGCACTGTTCAATCAAAAAGAATAAGAGCGCTGAATTTGGTTTGCATTAAGAACTGTCCAAATAATTAATGCCAGGCACTTGAAATTGTGCAAGTATCATCCCGCTGCAGCACGGAGCCTCGGCAGCAGAGAGAAGGGAACAGAAAGGCCACGAGGTACTGATTTGGTTGAGGAATCCAGGATGGTATAGGACAGTGGCAACAGCAGATTTTACCTCCCACTCATTTTTTACTCAATGTAGTAAGAGAATGTTGTTCTAGGAGCCACAGGACTTGTTACTTAGTCCAACTCAGTCACTGTTGTCCTGTGTTATGGGAACCGAGTCATGACTCTCCTGGCCTTACTTTCCTCATGTTAAAACAAAATGATATTTGTCATCCCTGTGGCACAGGATTTTGTGAAAAAAGATTACACTGGGATGATGTGATCACTTTGGAAAAAAATTTGATAGCTTCTTATGTACACTTATGCTTAACATATAGTCTAGCAGTTGCACCCAGGAGAAATGAAAATGTGTATCTATACAAACATTTTCACACAAATCTCTATAACAACTTTAAGACCGAAAACTGAAATTCAGACATCCAGGTGAGTGGATAAACTAGTTATGGTACATCTATATAGTGGAATGCTACTTGGCAATGAAAAGGACATGAGCCACAAATAGCTACAATAGCATGATGAATCTTGCAACAGGCTGATTTTTACAAAGCCAGACACAAAAAATGCATACTCTTGTATGATTCTATTTATATGAAAATCTACAAGAGGTAGTATATGACAATAAATAATTTAATCAATCAGTAGTTGTCTGGAACCAGGGGTAGGAATGGCTAAGGATCAGTTGCTAGGAGGCATGAATAACTTTGGGGGGAGTGATAGAAAAGTGCTTATACTTTCACCCTGATGATAGTCACTCCAGTGTATACATTTGCCAAAACTCATTGCACTGCACACTTAAAATGAGTGCATTTTTGAAGGTAAATTAAATCCATAGTGTTTTGAGATAAAAGTCTTGCTTCATATTTCAGGCTGGCCTTGATCTCGCTCTGTAGTTTAGGGTGGCTTTCAACTCACAGCAGTCTGCTTGCCTCAGCCTCCTGAGTGCTGGGAATACAGGCATATACCAATCCTAGAATGAATTAAGTTTGTTTTTGAAAATGAAAAGCTAACAAAGCCCAGAGTAGGAGTCTTTAATTTAGCCTCTAGTCCTGTGTGCTCTGAGGAAGTCTTTCAACAAGTCCCTCGACAGTTCTAAGCAAAAGGAAATCTGCAGGGATGGCAGTGCCTTCAGATGTGAAACCGGAATGTGAGGTTAAAACAGCACTAATAACCCTCACTGAGCGCTTGATGTGCCAGGCACTGATCTAACTGCTCTACAAAAATGAATTCACGCATGAGGGTTTGGACATTGCAAGACCCTATACACATGTAAGTTACAGTCATTCCTGGAAGCTGCTAGGGTTCAGAAGCGTTGGAAGGGGTCAACTGTGTCCAGCAAAACAGAAGCATTAAGGATCGCAATTATCATCATAAATCAAGCTCTGTTCCTCTACTGTACAGGGTTACTGAATGGGGAGGTGACCTGTGAACCAACTAGAACTGGGAAGACTGAGTGTTTACAGAAAGCCTGGTTATTCTCCCTTGTTATCTACAAATATGTATCAAAACTAGCTGTGGTGGGCCTGAGCCCTATACATATTAGTAGCTTTGGGCATGAGTCAGCGTTTCCTATACAACATTTGTGTAGCTGATAAACTAGGCAAGTACATCTGACCCTTGGTATAAGGAGCAGTGGCATACTAAAGGAGCTAATAATGACAACTATCCTTACGACCATTATCAATACCCCATTTTGTAGAAAGGGCAAAAACAGACCAAGGGTTGTACTTTTCCCACCCATCAGGCCTCTTCCCACTTCTCTGTGACTTGGGTGTAAGTACCAGCCTAAGAGTTTATCCTAGCTAGAAGCGAATAACAATGAAAGGCAAGACATAAAGATAATTTAGAATGAGGGGAACAGGAGGCTCTTGCCTCTAGTGGACAAAGAGCACTGAGCATTTGGCTTACCTCCCTTTTATTCACTTAGACAAGGGAGCAAGCAATTAGGTTAATGGAAGATTCATCATCTGCCTCTTATGATCTAGAGCATGTACCCAGGTAAACATCCAGGTCTCTGCTGTACTGACTCCTCTCTGGGACTTACATTGGGGCCAGCATACCTGCACGTTGCCAAAGGAGGCACAGCTTGCTAACTTTCCTCTTTTGGGTTTGCAGAAAGGTCAATTAGACCTCGATCCTCATTATCCGCTCTCATACACTTGGGAGGTTCTGAGCTGGAGTTTGAAAGAATGAATTCCCAAAGAATTAAAGCAAATAGGTTGAGAAACCTCCCAGAAATTCTAACAGCAACAGAGCTGGGTGTAAAGATTGATCAGTTCCAAAAAGCAAATGGAGCCTTCTGGACTGAGGATAGTCTGGGACGCAGGACCCCTTCTGCAATGCTTTTAAATAGTAAAAACACATTTTAAATGAACAAAATCTAGTAGAGGAAAGAAACCATAAGCAGGTAGCCTCACTGAGTAGTTGGGAAGAAGAGCAGAAGGACTTATCACCAGCCCTGTCTTGACTTCTACCCCAAAAGACCTGGAAAAATCAAAGGCAGTAGTAAACCTGTATTCACAATCAGTATATGACGAGGAGTCTGCTGCAAAGAGCGACCTTTAGATCAGGCTTTCTGCTGGCTTCTTGAAAGCCCCTTCCCTTCCTGGAGGGTGTGACAGGGAGGGGCCTCCTCCCCCTGGACTTGAGGCTTAAAGGAGGGCATGTGCTCCCCTTGGTTCTGCTTATAGATGAATCAGTTCACCCGTGCGCTTGGTTTGGTTAGGGCTGGTCGTGGGCCACAGCAGAGCTGCAGAGTGAGTAGGTTTCTCCCTCCTGGGTAGCTCTGGGCAAGCCATTTTTCTCTCTCATCATTTTCTCTGGTTCACATAAAGTGTTGGCAAGCTGATCTCTAAGCTCCCTCCCAGCTCATTCTCCCTGGCCTTCACTGCCCATTCCTACAGACTGACCTCCCCCACAGCTCTGACCTTGGGCTCCTTCCTCCTCCCCCAGTGTGCACCAAGGGGCAGGTCGTGAGTGGCCAGTATCGGATGCTCGCAAAGCACGGGGGCTACGTGTGGCTGGAGACGCAGGGGACCATCATCTACAACCCTCGCAACCTGCAGCCCCAATGCATCATGTGCGTCAACTATGTCCTGAGGTGAGTGTACAAAGGTAGAGGCCCTGGGAACTCCAGCCTCTAGGAATGGGGCACCATATCTGGGAGCCATTTTCACTTGTAGTCTGTATGTTCTGACACAGAGGACCTTCTACGGAGCTCCTAGGAAAGTGGGATCCCGGGGAATTTTTCTGCCCCTTTACCTGTCATTACGCCATCTCTCTGTCACAGCTGGGGAGGCAGATAGCAGCACATGGTGGTCACTTAATATTTTCTGGATGGAGAAACAAGCAGAATGCCCTCTCCAGCACCTGGGAAGATACCGGAGGAAGTCATTGCTCAGGGGAAATAAGTATAGAGGAGAAGCATCCACACAGCTCAGGCACAGTATGAGCAGCATCCAGATGTGCATGGTCACAGGGTCCCCTTGTCACTACCTCCACAGCTCAAACTTGCAGTTGGCTCTTTACAAAATGCCAACACACAGTTTCCCTCCCCATCCTTTGGTCTGAGAGGCTTGGCCCTCACAGTTCCTCTGTGCCTGAGAAAGCCAAAGATTTTGCTAGCAAATGTAAGGTCTGAACAGCTCTCTTGTCCCTTTAGTGAGATTGAGAAGAATGACGTGGTGTTCTCCATGGACCAGACCGAATCCCTGTTCAAGCCCCACGTGATGGCCATGAACAGCATCTTTGAAAACAGCGATGAGAGGGCTGCATCTGAGAAGAGTAACTTCCTGTTCACCAAGCTGAAGGAGGAACCCGAAGAGCTGGCCCAGCTGGCCCCCACTCCAGGGGATGCCATCATCTCTCTGGATTTCGGTGGGTGCTTCTTAGCTGGAGCTTCTCCTAAACCAGACTCGCCCCACCCCATTCCCACATCTCCCTAATAACCTATCCAGGCTCTGCTGGGCACAGAAGAACCGCATATGTCCCGCCTCTGACTAAAACCACCTCAAACCTGTCCTCATGAAGTGCTGGAGGACACTAGGTTGCTCTACAGGGAGGAGGAGCTCCTGAAAATTAAACATTCCAGGAAAGTGCTCGCTCTCTTCAGAGTCCGTTCATCGAATCACAGCCCTAGTCAGAGGCTCTTCCTGCCAGCTGAGCCCCTGACATCTATCAAGACCCTTCTAGACCAGCAAAGGGATTGTGGGTGTTCATCAGGCAGGCCCTTGTCTCCACAGGGAACCAGAGCTTCAAGGAGTCTTCAGCCTTTGGCAAGGCCATCCTGCCTCCAGGCCAGCCCTGGGCTGCCGAGGTGAGGAACCACACTGCTCAGAGCGAGGCTGGAAGCCTGCCCGCCTTCACCGTTCCCCAGGTGGCTGCCCCAGGGAGCAGTACTCCCAGCGCCACAAGCAGCAGCAGCTGTTCCACGGTGAGCCCTCACCCCCTGTGCAGATGTGAAGAGGGAGAGGCCCCTCTTCCTGCTGCTGCCAGATTGCTAAAGGAAAGCCCAGCAGAAGTACAGGGCTGCACCCAGCCCTAGCATGCTGAGGACACTCACCACCCGGGAATAGAACCCATCACTCGCTGTCAACATCTGTGCCGCACCCGTGTCACAGTGCCTAGTCCTGACCACCACACTCAGTCCCTGCGCACAGTCCCTCGGTCCAGTATGCTCCTCCAGACATCCCGTGAAGCCACAAAGCCTCCTGGTGAGGAGACCGAGGTTCAGAGAGTCGATGAGTTGACCTAGTTCACACAGCTCATAACAGCAGCCCCTTTAGGAACCCTTGGTGGGATGGAGCCGAGTGGGTCCGGGGATGGGTTTCTCCTTCCTCACTGAACGAGGGAGATGAGGGCCCTGGCCTTGACTGGGTCCCCGTCCTTCCTGGCCTCCAGCCCAGCAGCCCCGGAGACTACTACACATCTCTAGGGGATGACCTGAAGATTGAAGTGATCGAGAAACTCTTTGCCATGGATACAGAGGCAAAGGACCAGTGCAGCACCCAGGTAGGCAGCAGAGCAGAGCAGGCCGGTGTGGGTCCCCACCGTCTAGTGGGGGATAAAGGCTCTCACCAATCCTGTGCTGCAAAGACCCGGGGGAAGCATGGCTGAGGCCCACAAAATGGGCTAGGGTGCAGGGACAGGGGGCCTGTGGTGGCCGGTTCTCTGACCTGCCCACCTCCCACTTTACATCCGTGTCAGAGCCAGAGCTTCCATGTTTAACACTCAACTACTATCTCCTCTTTGCTTGGAACAGTCCCCCGCCCCCCGCACATGCAAACCACAGCTACAGCACTGAACCTTTAAGGGAAACATCCTCCTAAAGCATATCCAGACTTGAGACATTTCTCAGCATAGAGGCCAGTGACTTCCTTCACGAACACATTCATCTTGGAATTTTTAAGAATAATTCATTTTACTTGAAATGCATTTAAGATGACCTCTGAGATTCCTCATTTATATCTAGCTTCTCTGAAATGTGTCCACTACATAAGGCCATGTGTCCTCATACACATGACATAAAGGGAGGAGGTGGATGGCTGGGAAAGTACATCACAAAACCCAGAGAATCCGTACGCTGCTATGTGGATTAGTGTGGCTTGTGTATCTCAGTTCCCACCTACTGCCTTCATCTTACCTGGCGCAGAGTCCAGCAGTCCCCAAAACTTTTTGTTGCTGTTTCCCTTTGCTGTCAGGACTCCTGTGGGAGTTGTTAACATTTAAGCAGAACCGCGTCCCTGTGCTAGGTCCTGTGGTTGTAACCAGTAACCAAGCTGCACCCCAGGTGAGGGGCTCAGTCTCTGAAGGCAGGAATTGCTTCCTGCATCTGCCTGGGAGTACTCACGGTGGTGCTTACGGTGACACTGGGGACTGGAGGTGGCCTCCAAGCACCTGCTGATGGGAACAGAAGTCCCTCTGCCACTGGAAGCCACCTGTGCACCACAGCATCTAACTGGGTCTGGGCCTGTGCCTGGACATAGGGACACGAGGACAAGTTGTCCTCTGCCCTCTGGTGCCACAGGGTCACCACAAGCCTGGGCCGCGCAGGGGCAAGCTACTGCAGCAGTGAAGTGGGGCTTCCCGGGCGCTGGGGGCAGAAGCAACACCAATGGTGAACGGAGTGGGAATAAACCCGTGGAGCGGCTAACGTGCCATAACAGCCCTGCACACTAGCTGGCCATAGGGAGCCAGTGGAGGTGTTTGAGCAGGGAATGACACCGCGAGGCATGCTTGAGATGCCCGGGAGGGGCGGAGCTGGAATGGCACCAGTCACTGCACCTCCCTGTACTTGCTTGATCCTTCCTCAGACGGATTTCAACGAGCTGGACTTGGAGACGCTGGCACCCTACATCCCCATGGACGGGGAGGACTTCCAGCTGAGCCCCATCTGCCCAGAGGAGCCACGCCTGCCTGAGAGCCTGCAGCCCACCCCCCAGCCGTGCTTCAGTGCCATGACGAGCATCTTCCAGCCACTGGCCCCTATGGCCTGTCACAGCCCTTTCCTCCTGGACAAGTACCGGCAGCAGCTAGAGGGCGAGAAGACCGAGCCGGACCACCGGCCCATGTCCTCCATCTTCTTCGACGCTGGGAGCAAGGGATCCCTGCCATCGTGCTGCGGCCAGGCCAGCATCCCTCTCTCGTCCATGGGTGGCAGATCCAACACGCAGTGGCCCCCAGACCCGCCATTACATTTTGGACCCACAAAGTGGCCTGGTGGGGATCCGCACACCGAGTCCTTGGGGACATCACCATTGGAGCACCCCACTGCCTCACCCCATGTCTCCATGTTCAAGATGAGGTCAGTGGCAGAGACACTGGGCTGCATTGGCAGGGAGGGGACAGATAGGCCACCACTGATGGGACAGTCAGGGTCCCGGGGAGGCTCCCTGCACTGTCCCCTCTTCCTAGTCACAAGGTCCTCATGTTCGGGCCAGCCCTTCTCAGACTCCGAGAGCTCAGCTCTGGAGTTCACCTTGAGGGCCGCGAGGCCAAGCTATGATCCAGGATGCAGACTGGAGGTTTCTCAAACCTCAGCCCCAAGACTCTGCCCTTCAGTCCAGGTGAAGGCACTGGGCAGTGTGGGCTACAGACTTCCTCACAGCCGGCTCTCTTGGGCTTGGCAGGTCTGCAAAGGGCTGCGGGCCTCGGGGCCCTGACGTGATGAGCCCGGCCATGATAGCCCTCTCCAACAAGCTGAAGCTGAAGCGCCAGCTGGAATATGAGGACCGAGCCTTCCAGGACTCGAGTGGGGTGAGCTGGCACAGTATGGGGGGCACCCTTGCCGAGAGCCTGCTCTAGACCTGCGGCTGGCCCTGGAAGCCCTCTCCTTACACCCGTCTTTCTCCCATGCAGGGGGACCCTCCAGGCAGCAGCAGTTCACACTTGATGTGGAAACGCATAAAGCGTCTCCGGAGTGGGCCTGGCCCTTTGGTGCCGGACAAGTCCTTGAGGAACATCCATGTCCCCACAGGTGAATGGCCCTGGGTTCGGGGGAGGGCTGGGCACTAGGGGCCCTTCCGGCTTCTCCCTTCACTGGCCTCCTGAGCCTATGAGAATGGGCTAGCAGAATCTCTGGGTTCTGATGTCTTTCCCTCCTGTCACTCACTCTCCAACCTTGATCTTTCAGATGAGTTCAGCAAAACCCTGAGGGGCCTGGGCCAGCCCCTGAGACACCTGCCGCCCCCCCAGCCACCATCTGCTGTAAGCCCAGGGGAGAATGCCAAGCGTGGGTTCCCCCCACACTGCTATGCTGCCCCGTACCAGGACTTCAGCCTGCCATCCACTCACAAGGCGTCAGGTGGGTGCTCGGTGGCTGCCACGTTGACGGGGCTGCGCTTGGCAGGGAAATGGAGACAGACACCCTCACAGAGCATAGTTTCGTATTTGGAAAAGTTGCAAAACTTAAAACACTTGCCTTCATCGAGCCCCTGCTGTTCCTAAGTGCTAGGTGCCAAGTTTCCCGGGGTTGGGGTCAGGCAAAGGGACAGTACTAGGCAATGATTTGCCCAAGGAGCCCCTTTCCCAGACTCAGTCTCCCTCAGGTTTAGGCCCCTCCGGGCGAGGGTCTAAGACATGACTAGAAATGTTAGAACACCTGACTCAGGCTGGAGAAACTAAAGAATCCAAATCCTAGCGAGCTGGAGTTTGTTTTGGGGTCCTGTCCCTCAGCCCCACACGGGTGGGTGAACTGAAGGCTGGGGACTGAAGAGAGCATGTCTTTAGAAGAAAAGGGACAGCCAGGTTGGTAAGGAACCAGAGGCTGTGACTTGGTAGGGACTGTTGAAGAGAACATTGGGTGTGAAGGGGAGGTATACTAGTGCCTAGAGACAGGTATCACAAGATGGCAGGTCGTGGCTCTGAGTGCTTTGGAAGGAACCTTCTCACGACCAGGTTACCTCCAGGGCTTCTGCTACCCTAGGAGTCCCAGAGCCTGCATCTTTTCCTGTTTTTCGCATTGCTCTGTGGTCAGACTGAAGCTGAGCAGTAACTGTGCACTTCCGGGAGGGCCGTCTGGGGCTCTGGGACAGAGTGCCCAGCCACTGGACTCTGGCTTCTGCAGGTTCAGCTACAGTCACCAGAATGTACATGCAGGACCCAGACAACTTTGGGAAAGTGTTTGGCATGAGCATAATGTATAGTTTTAGAAAAAACATACCAGACCCTTGTCCTCAGCAGTATAGTTTGGGGAAGATTATAATCTTGTGCTCAGAGACCAGCCTTAAATTCCAGAACTGCTATTTACCAGCATGGATGGTGGGCCAGCTAGGAAGCTTAAATGAGAAATTTTCATGTCCTGTATTGAGCTGGGTGACTGGCATATGTCTGTGTCCCGTCAGCAGTAGCCAGCATTTTCTTCCTTTACGAACTCCCCAAGTGTCCTCCAATCTCATCTTATTTCTGACTGTGAATAGGAGAAGTGGCCATAGCAGCAAGGATCTGCTGATACCATTCTGGCATCTGCCCACAGAAGCACAGGCCAGTGGAGGCCGGAGGAGGAAGGAAGGGCCAAGGAGGATGAGGCCCTGCAGATAAGGGCAGGGAAAGCAGCTCACCCTGAGTGGCAGCATGTGGAGATGTTCTCTAGCACAGTGAAAGGCATGGGGTCTCCGAAGCCTTGAATCTTGGAGAAGGACCTGCGTGCCTGTGTGTTCTGTGTAGGCGAGCATGCGTGCCCGTGTGTGTACATATATGTATGCAGAGGTGCCAGGGTGTTGCAGATTCCCTTTCTTCCATGCTGCAAGTATACAGCAGGGGTATGGGATCCACAACGCCGGGCCTTGCCAGGCTGTACCTGGAGCCTCTTTCACTTGGGCTAGGCAGTCACACAAGGGCCACCTCTGCCTCTACACAGTCTGGCTCCCCCTTCCTTGGGTCTCGGTACCCCTGGGATAGGGGTGGAAGCAGATACATTCTCCGCTGGGCCCAATCAGGAAATAAATAGGTCATGGGAAAGGTAGGGGTGAAGGAACTCAGTGAAAGTGGAGCTGCCCCACCCAACCCCACTCACCTGAAAATGGAACCGCCTCTTTGCCGGTGTTTGATCCAGGCCTTTTTCTTTCAGGCATAGCAAGCCGGCTTCTTGGGCCCTCATTTGAGCCCTACCTGCTGCCTGAACTGACTAGATATGACTGTGAGGTGAACGTTCCCGTGCCAGGAAGCTCCACGCTCCTGCAAGGAGGAGACCTCCTCAGAGCCCTGGATCAAGCCACCTGAGCCAGGGCCTGGTGCCAGGCACACCCTGCCGACGCTGTCCTGCCAGCTTCACTCTAGATCTGTTTTTGCAACTAGGTATTTCTAACACCAGCATACTTTTTACAAGATGTACTTACCTGGCCAATTTGCCCAGGTCACCAAGCAGTGGCCTTCTTCTGAGATGCTCACTTAATATCCTTATTTTTAAAATACACAGTTGTTTTACCTGCTACATTTTGCTGTCCATGAGAATGTTCTTAAATTTTATAAGATCCTCCCTCCCCACCTTCAATGACTTCTAATTTATATTACCCAGAGTTTTCTCTCTCACACATCCACCCCATCCATACTAACAAGCCTGGGGTATGTTTGCTCTCCAGTAGGGAAAGCTTTGGCTTCATTTAACTAAGGTTTTTTGTTATTGTTGTTGCCAAAGAAAAAATGATTTTGCTTTCTAAACTTGATTTGTGGCTGTTCTCTCAAAGATTTTCTCCTTTGCTTTTTCAAAACTCATCACCATATTGTAAATTTCACTGTTGTTGTTGTCGTGTTAAAGCTGACTCTTTGCTCTGATTTTGATAGGACTTATGGGGAAAAAGGCAATGTGAAGGGTAAACGCCAATGTAAATGGCTACCTGTGAAAGTTGCGCAGTATGGCTTTTCCTGAACTGTGTGGTGCCCCCCAATCGGGAGGACTTTTTATTATTATTCAAAAGCATAACTGAGTTTTTTAAAAGAAAATTTATATCTGGGTTAAGTGTTTATCATATATATGGGTACTTTGTAATATCTAAAAACTTAGAGATGGAATCCTGCTCACAAGATCACTTTAAGATCTTTCCTGAAGCTGTTCATTTTCTTCTTCTGCAGTGTTGCTGACCCTGCAGAATTGTACAGTACTCCCACAGTCCTGGGCTAACACTGCTCACTCACTCTCTGCCGCCCTTTTGCTTTTGTTATGCCATAGGTGTGACAAACAATCCAAGTGGGAGCATGCAAGCTGTCTTCTCCTCGTGTTCTCTGTGTGTTGTGTATGGTTGGATGTGGTATTACTGCTGCCCAGAGGGGCTGCTGGCACATCAGGGGTGGGGCTGGGGAGAACGCTGAGGGAGAGGAACTGCTTTAACTTTCCTTAAGGTGGTGTTGCCAGCCCTTCAAGTGCACTGAGCTCAGTGTCTGTATTGGTCCCTCATGCAGCACATTCGGGTATTTCCAGAACTACCAAGAAATGGTTTTGATGGGAACTCATGAAAGCAAGTGAGGTTCCAGAAATAACCTGGTCTTGTCCTCCTAAGCTCATGACCTTGGAGCCACACTGAGAGAGGGTGCCAAAGGGAGGGTTGCAGCTCCTCACCAGACTTGCCTCTCTCCCGCAGCTGCGGCAGACAGCTCTGCAAGGCCATGGTGCAGCGCCCCCTGCTGGCAGGCAGCCCTCCAGGGATAGGCCCTTAACCTCAGGCCCTCTCTGAGATGTCTGTCACGTGAAGTGACGTGTATAGGTAGGAAGCACTGAAATTGTGTTCCCAGAACACTTTGTAACTCACGGGGTAAGAGGGACGACACCTTTTGGGTTTTAAATACCAATCAACATGGAACTTATCTGTCATGGCTACAATAAAAAGTTTCTAAACACACACAAAGCACATCAGGCCAAGAATTTGGTAAGCCTGGAGGGACTCTTTGCCAAAACCAAAAATTAACTTCCAAAAGAAATCCAAGTTATATGAGAAAAATAACATAATTACTGTGTTGCCTAATGCTTACTTTAGCATCACAGTGGGGCCCGCCATGCAGTGGCAGAACTTGAAGGGTTTTACTGACACATAAGTAGTGGTATTTGATTTCCTGTGTGTGTTGCCTCAGCAGTCAGGGCATTTTACCCCGGCAGTTTGACTAAAACACTTTGAAAAATATCTCAAGCTTCATATTAACCTTACCTGTCGTCATCACAACTTCATGAACATTATTATATTGTTGAATTCCTACTGACAACATTGTAACTGTATGGGAGCTTAACTTTATAAGGAAATGTATTTTGACACTGATATCTTATTAAAGTATTCTGACCCTATCATTACTGGCGGCTCTTATTTCCTGTGGATTTGTCACAGGCTGCACCAATGGAAAGTGAGCTATTTATTAAATAGTTTACAGAGCGTGAACATTGGCACTGACCTCGGTGAGACGGCTGGGTGAGCTGACAGGAACCCTGGGGAAGGAAGGGAAGAGTATCAATACTTGGCAGCTACATTTCTGCAGGTATTTTCTTCCCTGCCTCAGGGACCTTTTCAGGATCCTGTGGGGGAACCCAAGGACAGACGTCATGGTCTCTGCCTTCAGAAAGCTACACAAGGCAGTGTGAGAGCCGTGCGGGGCTGTGTGTGCCCACGCTGCACCAAGTGGAGGTTCCCAAGGGAAAGGGTGGCCTGCACTCCCACAGTCAGAAGAGACTTCAGTTTGGAGGTGATTGGGCTTGAGCAGGGAAGATAGAACTTGGATGGGAAGAACAGAGATAACCTCAGCACCAGACAGAGCAGCTCTGAAGCCCAGAACTGGTTATTGACTTCCTTAGCTCACTTGGGGCTAAGCAGTGCCATGGGCACTCATTTTCCAGGTGAAATGAAGACTCCTATTGAGCGATTTGCACAAGCCTCTGGTCATTTACAGGAGAAACATATCTTGAACCTAGTCCTGGCCCGTGTTTTTCTCCTCTTACACACCCTGTATTTTATGTGAGGACCCTGATTTAATTTTCTTTTCTTTGGTACCTGGAATTGAACTCAGGTCCTTGCACTTGCAAGGCAGGTAGCAGAACCACTGAGCTAAATCCCTGGCTCCCTGATTTAATTTTCAAATAGAAAACCCTTGTCTGTATTACATTAACTTTAGACCTCCTGGGGCCGGGGATTTAGCTCAGTGGTTCCACCACCTGCATTGCAAGCACAAGGACCTGAGTTCAATCCCCGGTACCAAAAAAAAGAAACCAAAACAAAACAAAACAAAAACTATCAACTTTAGACCTCCTGATTTTTATGCTTATTCTTCTCATTTTTTTCTCTTCACCATCTTGGTGCCTGAACCTTCAGGATGCATTTTCTGGGTTCCGCCTGGCTCCCACTTTTGCCTGTTATTTTAGACCCCCTGAAAATATCACCTGTTCTTTACTAAAGCTTTTCTGCAGCTGACACATCTCAGCCTGCCTTGAAGAGCAGAGTTGCCTCAGAGCATGAGGAAGTTGAGGACTCAAGCCTAGAACGGTGTTATCCCAGCCCCCAGCAAGACCCCATGGGTCTTTAATGCTGTTCTGGGGCAAACTGACTTTACCTATACCCAAGGCTGTGTGTGCCCTCTATCACCTAAGGATAGGGCACAGTTCAAGGTTTCGCTCCCAAGTCCAGCAAGGAGGAACATAGCGAAGCTATTATTCCTAATGAATTAGATGCACTTGGACCCCCTCAATTTCTCAAGCAAGAGACACAGGACCTACAGAAGCCTCATTTTTGTTCTGTTTCAAGTAATCCAATGATGACTCTGGATCAAATACACCTGACTTCATATTTTGTTTTTGAAAATGCAGGTGGCTTAGGAATAGATATGGGCTTGCATGCCCAGAGGTGCAGGGTCAGGGTCCCTGCGCAGAACTGGAAACTCTTGAGTTCTTGGGTCTCCTCCTGATTTAGACATGTTCTCCTCTAGGCCAGCAGACCCCAGTGGGGTGTGACATTTCCCTAACAGGAGCTCTCTGGATGAGAAATCTCTATGGGGAGAGGAGTCGGACCTGAGGCTGGAGGCCCAGGCCCCACTGGGTAGAGAAGGCCCGCTCTGATCCATGCAGGAGAAACCAATCCTGTGCCTGCATGGTCTCTAATGCACAGCTGAACTGTTTTTTCCAGAGATACAATGCAGACTTATCTCCTTTACAGTATGCAGGATTCAGCTAGCTACAATTTTTCTGTTTGGACCCTTGCTCATCTTCTGTTCTTTATGATAAAGAACTTTTACTGGGAAACCTGTATTAAGAGCGGTCACATTAATCTGGCCCCTCCTTTCCTGCAACAGGGATAGCTTAGGGTCAGCAAGACAGCACTCACTGGCTGTGTTGTCTTAGGCTGACTTGGGTGCTTTAAGGTACCAAGAAACACCATGGCCAACCCCATCACTTAACTTTCCAACCTTTCGTTTTAGAAACGAGGAGGCAGGCACAGGGAAAAATAGTGGCTTGCCTGTAGTTGCACAGTGATTAAATGGCCGGGCTCATGGCAGCATCATGGGGTAGACTTTGGGCTCCATTTTCTCCAAATGTGCACTTGTGCAAGAGTCCTATGGTGGGTTCAGAAACACCCACCATTTACAGATGCAAATGAGCCTCACCACCCCAGTGTTTTGGGGTAAAGTCTAGCTCCTGGAAGGGTTTAGAGGTCAGAGGTAAACTCTCAGACAGGAAAGGAGCCACCACGCCCTCCCCCAGGCCAGCTCCCAGTCTCCTCCAGTAGTCAGGCCTACGAGCCAGGGAGCATGCCCCCCCACCCGCATTCCATGTCTCCAGCCTGGTCTGGTGACTTCCCTCAGGATACTTTCAGTTCTTCTAAAATGGTCAGAGTCCAACCATCACTCCTCTCCAAACTTTCCCATGAACCCAGTGACCCCTGTGGGAACTGCTTGGCCTCTCAGCGACCTTGGTAAAGTCTTAATTCCTTCACTTTCAGACTGACTCTCTTTACTGCCACCCAGGACCCAGGAGCAAAGGGTTTTTAAATGTGCCCCCAATCCACCACACACACACACACTCGCTAAATAGGACTTCTAAAATAGGACTTCTCTAGTGAAGTCCTGATCCTTCTTTCCAAAAGCTTACCAGCTAGTAGAAGACACAAAAAAGCCATCTTGAGTGACCTAGACCCTGTATGAAACGGTATGGATGAGGCAGGCCTGGGGCTCAGCTCTCCTGAAATCTCTGCGATAGACTTTAGGCTCCATTTTCCCCAAATGTGCACTTGTGCAAGAGTCCTAGGGTGGAAAACACCCACCATTTGCAGATGCAAATGAGCCTCCCCACCCCAGTGTTCTTGGGTAGAGTTTAGCTCCTGGAAGGGCTTAGAGGTAGCCAGGGGAGATCAACGTAAGTCTTGGGAGCTGAGGCAGAAAACAACTAGAGGCAGGAAAGGAAAGTCAGTCCAGGAGACATGTACCAGAAGAACAAAGGCACAAAATCACTGTTGCAGCAAATGCAGCTGACCCTGGGGAGCAAGCAGGACAGAACTGGCCCAGCAGGAAAGGCCAATGAGACCACCTAGCAGCCCAAAGCACAAGCCTCAAATCAGAAAGTCACGGGTTCAAGTCCCAGCTCTTTGCTTTGAGAGCCCGTGCCAGCTGCTCTGTCAGTGGGCTGGAAAATAGTTCCTACCTTAAGGCTAAGGCTATAGGTACAAACTGGGAACCCAGAAGAAGTCAGTGGAATGGAAATCCATGTGATGTAAGTAAATATGCCTACAAAAGTAGAGGACAAAGAGTAGAGGTACTAGGATAGAGGCTGGGGCCATTCAGGTAGCGGTGGAAGTCACTCAGAAGAGCCTCCAGTGTATAGGAAGAAGTCCAGGAGGCAGTGCTTCTGGAAGAAGTGAGGAATTGGCTGGCCACACACTAAACAGAACAGAAATATAAGGAGAAAAAAATTAACTCTGGGATCTGCTAACCTGAAGTCATCCTTGACCTTCACAAGAAGCAGTTTGGGTGGGGAGTGAGGAGCACAGCGTAGGCTGATTATGGATTGAGAAATGAGCTGGCTGGCACAAGGAGACAGATAAACAGCAGCTCTTGGAGGAAGTTTCCTCGTCAAAGATGACAAAAAAATGGAAAGAAGCTGGAGGAAGATATGGGTCAGGGGAATTTGTGAGTCTGTGTTTTTAGTATTTAATAAACTTTCTTTTTAGAATAGTTTTAGCTTATGAGACTATTATAGAGAGTTCCCTGCACCCAGTTCCTGCTGTGATTAACATTACTGTGGTACACATCACAATTAGTAAGCCAATATCTATATATTATTTAAATTCTGTACTTTAGATTTCCTTAGTTTTTACCCAGTTTCTTCCTTCACCTCCTTTCTTTCCTTCCATTCCCTCCTCCCTTATCCTATTCCAAAATCCTATCCAGGAAACTACATTGCATTTAGCCATCCTGTCTGCCTCAGCTTCTCTTAGGCTTTTTGGTATTTTTGATGTTGATTTTGGTATTTTTTTATTTTGATTTTTGGTATTTTTGATGTTTTTGAAAGGAACTGGTAAGGTGTTTTGTAGAACATCCTTCAATTTGGATTTATCTGTTGTTTTTCTGGTTCAAGATTCTGGGTTCAGAGAGGTAAGGTACTCTTATTACCTATTAACATGACTTGTCACTGTCGATGCTGACCTTGATTACTTAGCTAAGACAGTATTTGTACAGAGAACTTACTGTTATTTTTTAAGATGAGCTGTATTAGAAAATGTTTATGTTGGGTGGAGGGAGAAACTGATGCATGCAAGAAAGAGACTACTGCAGTAAAGTTGTTGAAAAGGAGGGATGGGCACAGATGGAATCCAGTGCTCCACAGTGGACTGGCTTTTCAGTGGCATGGTTAGGACACCCTGCTACATAGGGACACTGAACAGACAAAGGATGGGAGATGGGTCACTCGGTGCAACTGGTACTGAGAAGATGATGAGGAAACTCCACTCCAAGTACATCTATCCCTCAGTGATGAATGAAGCAAAACCATTAGCTGATTAGCTGAGAGAAATTGGGGCTTTCAGAGGTTTGCAGAGACAGAAGTATGAAATGGTCATTTTAGAAGGGCAGGTTGGTGATCAGTACTGGAAGTTCAAATAGGTTCTGTGGCAATAAATGGACCCACCATCACAGCATTTTTTCCAACCACACCTTTCTACTCTGAAATAGGAAAAATGGGTGAGTTAGTTGAGTTTACCAGGCTAAGGTTCAGCCAGGAGGACATTTGAGGGAGTTAGGAATGGCCCCGAGAGCATGCGCCATGTGATGGGCTGTGACAACTAAGTTGTATGAGGAGGAAAGAACAAGAATGAAGAGGGTGATAGTCAATGAAAGAATGGTAGGCGCAGTGGAGTGAGGGTTTCTGTGAGGTCAAGGAATGGGCTAAATGATGTTAGAGAAAGGGAACCACGTGGATAAGGAGCAGTTGTCAAGAAGATGATACTTAAAACTGAGATTTCACATATTCTGACCACAGGGCCCAGTAAGACCACTTTTAGGTATTTTTCCTAAGGAAGTGAAAATTTTACGTTCATATGAAATCTGAACACAAATGTCTATAGAGGCATTTTGTGTGTAATCACCAAGACCCAAAAGCAACCCAAATGTTCACCAAGAATACAGGTGAAAACTCAGCAATAAAAGTTAACACATTTGATTCCAAGCACCATGGATGAATCTCAAAGGTATTAATTACACTTAGTCAAAGAAGCCAGTACCAAAAGAGTACATTCTATTTAGTTCCACTTATATAACAGGCTATAAAGGGAAAACATATAGGAGCAGAGGACAGGTCATTGCTTACTGGGGGTAGGAGTGTGTAATTGTTTGAATACAGAGGGGCAACATGAGCAAGTTCTTTGGAGTATTGGGATTTTTCTGTATGTTGCACATGGTGGTGGTGAGAATCTAATGCATGTTCTATAAAAATTATATCGCTCTGTATATCAGAAAAAAAGAACTTTACTATTTGTGGGTTTGAAATGCTAAAAAACTGAAAGCAAACACTGAGGTTTCAGAGGTGGCTGAAAGAGGAGGAGGTGTGAGGAAGCACAGGCCAGGATGCTGTCTGTAGGTGACCAGGTGGGGGTTAAAGCCACTGAGAGCAGAGGTGGGGGAGTCTGAATCACTGGAGGATGGTGATTAAGCCAGGTGACAGCTCTGGAGAAACTAGAGTTTGGTGACATGAGGGGAAAGAAAAGAAGTGATCAGGAAGCAAGGAGGACCCTCCACACCTCTAGGCCCTGCTTGTGGGAGGGAGAAACCAGGACCCCAGGGACAGAGCCAGCTACACTGCATTACAGAAGAGGCAAAGGCACACTCAGCAAGAGGCTGCAGGCATGCAATGGTCTAGTGATGTCACTTGGCTGATGAGTGCAGTGCCAGCAAGGCTCTGGAGGGGTGGGAGGTGGGTGGGGAGAGCAGTATAGGGTTGTGTGGTGCCAGGGCCCTGGTAGTGACTGACGGCCCCAGAAGCTTTGGTCTGTGCTGGTGGCAGAGGTAAAGGGATTCAAGAGACGGTCAGATCACTGTGGGTCTCAGAGGCTCAAGCCAGAAGGCTGGGAGTTGTCCTCTGCAGCTTTCCAGGTCCCCTTACAAGGCCTGTGTGCCCTCCAGTGTATGATGGGCTCAGGCTCTTTCCTTGCTTTCTAAAGGCAGGCCTTAGAGCACCAGGCACAGCTTCCTCCTGATCCTTCTCCCTGATCATGGGAGGCCCAGCCCATATAGGGATAGAAAGGGAAGAAGCTGCAGTTGGAAGACGCATCTGGCCTCAAAGGACATTTCCTAGCCCTCACTAGCCTGGCTGAGGGAGGGCAGCTGAGTGTGAACATTGACATAGTTTGGAGACCTGGCTACAGACTCAGGCCTCCAGCTAAGCCTCAATACTGGACCAGTATGATGACTCAGTCTGGGTGGGTTGGCCCAGGTGGACTTGGGACTCCACAGTCCTGTGTACACTATGGCAGTTCAGTGTGTGGACTACCCACTGGCCAGGCTAGCCTCTGCAGTCGGGGGGCCATCCCTTCCAGTCCACATGCCAAGACCAGCCCAGAGGCTTGCCATGCTGTGTGGACTCCCTGGCACTTATCATGGGTGGCTCACTCTAACCGGAGAAAATTGCAAATTTGACTTCCAAGCCATCCTTCCCTAGGGTCTCCTTTTAGGAGCCCACTACTCATAAGGGAACTTCTAACAGAACCTGGAAGACCTGGTCTCAGCTCAAAGCTGAGAAGTCTTCTTGGTGTTCTTCCATGCATTACAGAGAGAACTGTCTCCTTGTGTCCATCTGCCTTTGCTTCTCTATGAGCAGAAGGATGTCCTGAGGGGCAGCTGGGGTGGTAGAGGAGGAAGTGGGATACTCAGAGCACAACAAAAAAAGCAGGGCAGCAGCAGCACACTTTATTATTTACCATACTAAGCCTTCCCAGAGATCATCAGTTCCTTGTGATAGTCCTATGAGCTCATAGATAGGATAATAATTAATCTTCATTTGCAGATGAAGAACTAGGATAAAAATACAGTCAGGAAGTACCCTTGTAGAGAGAGGTGGGGTTTCTGAAGAATACCTGGTACTAATTTATGTAATAAAATAAAATGACCCTGAACTACATTAATGCAAGAACAATGCTGAATAAAAAGGAACTGATAATCCCCCATTATGGGCTAGGCAGCCATTCCAATAAGAAAGATGACTGAAATGGTGAGGGGACTCTCGACTATGTCTCAAAAATTGACTGGGGCCTTCTCCCACCCTGAGCCGCCATTGCTCCAGCACCAGGAAGGTTGCCTTGGCCCTGATCCACCACTGGAAGGAGAGCCATGCCTTCTCCCGCCCGAGCCGCCATCGCTCCAGTACCAGGAAGGTAGCTGCGTGGGTGCCCCTGAACCCCCATAACTCTGCTTACCCCACACCCCCGCACTCTCAGACCTCCTGAATGTAGTCTTTGGATCCACTCTGCAGAGGCAGAGGTGTGGTCATAAAGGTTATTTTTCTGAGTTCCCAACTTTGAACATCTTTAAAGATAGGGTGTGGGAAACCTGTAGTAGAACAGTGTGGAGTTCAGCCATTCAGAAGGTTGGGGAACTCAATCTGGGCCTTGCAGCCCAAGGTCAGTCTGCATCATGGGGTTCAGCTACCAGCTAACTAAGATCAGGTGTCTTGCGTCCTAGCTCTGTCTGAGCCCCCATCCTAAATGGTAACTATACTATATTGAAAAGTCTGTTCATTGCAGACATGTTCTGGACTGCTTCTTGATTTCAATTTAATTCAAATGGTTTAAGGGTGATAGACTAGTGACTACCACAGGTGGTCAGTTTCCAAGTTTTGCTTGATCATAATGTGTTGTCGATTGTATCAGTTAGGATAAAGGATTGTGGGTGATTTGATGAGCTGTTTTCTTTGATGTTATGAAGATGAGAATGTCTGTGGGTCGTTAGAGACCCAGAAGGTAGGGCACAACTATATCAGGAAGATTTGGGTGATAACCCAGAGATTAAACCAAGGACAGCCCAACAACAAAAATAAAAATGAGAAAACACTTAAGCAAGACACAAGGACAGACTTCCAGTTCACCAATAGCAAACAGTAGGGCAAATGAGGATGAAAAGGCCAACAGTGAAGCACCAGGAGACCCTGAACTCAAAGCACAGGAAGTAGCAAAACAGATCAATCAGGCTCTAGAAAAATTCAAAATAGAAATAATTTCCCAGATAACTATAGAGATAGTGAGCAAAATGAAAGTCATGATTCAAGACTCTAGAGCAGAAACTGACAAAAAAAATAGATGAACTCAGGACCACAATAGAAGCCATGAAGGCCCAGCATAAGAAAGAAAAGGAAACAATAAACGCCCAACATAGGAAAGAAATGGAATCCATAAAACAGATTCAAACAGATATCCAGGAGATTAAACACTCCATAGAAAGTGTACACAACAGTATAAAAGAATGCAAAGACAGACTCTAAGATATAGAAGATAAGATTGCAGTCAGTGATCGTGAAAAGAGAGATCTCTTAAAAACAGTAAGGGATCATGAGAAATCGATCCAACAACTCCTAGATGATGCAAAGAAGAATAACAGAAGACTGATAGGAACACATGAAGTAACAGGAGAAAATACAAATGACTTTAAAAAGCTGTTCACAGAATTAATGACAGAAAACTTCCCAAACAGAGGGGAAGAATTTGACATTCAGATAAGTGAGGCATATAGGACCCCAAATAGCCACAATCAAAAAAAATCTACACCTACACATATAATAATCAAGATCCCAGAATCCCAACAGAAGAACAAAATACTACAAGCAGTAAGAGAAAAGAAACAAATCACATGCAAAGGAAAGCCCATCAGAATCACAGCAGACTTTTCAACACAAATCCTTAGGGCAAGGAGAGCCTGGAGTGAGATATTTCAAGTACTAAAAGAGAACAACCTCCAACCTAGACTGATGTATCCTGCAAAACTCTCTTTCAAAATGGAGGGGGAAATAAGATACTTCCATGACAAAGAACACCTGAGAAACTACATGAATACCAAACCAGCACTACAAGCAATTCTAAACAAGATCCTAGAAAAAGACAATGAAGGCAACAACACCATGAGGCCCAACAAAGCAAATCAAATAGGCAAGGCAAGAAATTAAAGGAGAAGGTGAAAAAGTAAAAAGAGTCAACAAAAGGCCAATAACATGACAATAATAAGTCAGTACATATCAGTTATAACCATCAATGTCAATGGCCTCAACTCGCCAATCAAGAGAAATAGACTGGCAAAATGGAATAAGAAGCAAAATCCAACAATATGTTGTATACAAGAAACACACCTAGTGCAAAAAGAAGCCCATGGATTGAAAGTAAAAGGATAGAAAACAATTCTCCATGTGACAGGAGCCCAGAAAAAAACAGGGGTAGCAATCTTATTTGCAGACAAAGTAAATTTCAAACCAAAACTGATTCTAGTATTATTGATGTAGGATGGTACTGTATCATACCTCTATGAATGTAAAATATCTTGTACCTGCTTTATGATACATAGTAGTGACCGTGCTTTATCAGAGCTATTTTTAATGATATTACTCTAGAATGTTCTCTTTCCAGATGATGATTAAGATGCTAATAAAAAAAATGGTGCCAGGTATCACAACAGCAACAGAACTTTGCTGTTTTCTGGGTATTATTCTTTTCTTTGTTTTTATGTTTTTGTTTTTTTTAATAGAATGTGCTGAATATCTACAATTTTGTTCAGATGACTGCAGAAACTGGAAAAGCTGTTGCTGCTATTGATGCATAACATACTGCTATCATTGGTCTTTTATATAAATATAAATATAAAATATTAATTTTTTTCCATTTGTACAGGGGTAACGCACTGTATTAAATATGTAAGGTCATATCTACATGGGTTTGATTACAGAAACTAATTAAGTATTCCTTGAAAAAAAAGAAGATAAGACTACAAGAGCAAGAAGCAATTTAAGTATGTTCAGGGACCATTTTCATCTTCAAAATTAAGGATTATTTTAATCTTACATCATTGCCTTTTCTCTTTTACTTTCCTTTTTAGTTTTATGTTAGGATTCCCTATTTTTAAGGTTCACACAGAGATTTCTTTAACTGAAATACCGAATAGTTTCTCTGGTGTGAAAAACTATAATAGTACACAAGATCCTAATGAGATAATTAATAATGTGAAATAGGAAGTAAAGGGCTAAAGGTGTAGGGAAAGTGGGAAGGGTGGGGGAAAGGTAATAAGGGAGAGGAAAAAAATATGAGAAATTGAAAAAATGGAAATAAAGTGTTTGTAAATGGGGAGGGGAGGAGGGGGTGAAGGGAGGGCAGGGACAAGGGGAAAAAAATGAGAATCAGAACTATCATGTAAAGGTACAGGATCCCAATAATGAATGTAACTGTATTGTATACCTAGATTGTACCAATAAACTCAATAAAAAGAATAAAAAAAATGACTGGGATAGCTGTGGAAGTTTTCCTTGGAGAAAATGAGATTTGGGGGAGCTCAGAAGCACAGCATGTCATTTTTCTGCATGGCTCCACAGAGGCGTTGGCCTCCAGGCACAGGAAAGCAGAGCTCAGCTCCAGGCCAGTGAACACCAGAAGAGCCCAAGCCTCTCTGAGAGTTGTTAGCTTGCTCAGCACGACCAGGAAATTGTGTCTGTCCTCCAACCACCAAGGGCAGCTGTGGGGAACACAGTGGCCTCTGTGGGGCCTGGCAAAGGTAGAGACTCTCATTTCCAATGCCACTCAAGTCTTTGTATAGATAAAGCCTGGCCAACAGACACAGAGGGACCCAAAAGAACCCAGAAAGAGCAGTGAGGAACTTGCCTCTGCCCGGAAGTGTGGGTGAAGAAACTGTGCAAACTAGGTTCACTTTAGATTTCAAAATGTTCTTCCTCAGCAGAGGTTTTCATTACATGGACTTGAAGAATTACTTTTTCTCGTTGGAAAATACTATGGAATCATATCTAGAATCAGTAAATAAAGAAAAAAAATCCACTTGAGTTAGAATTACTCTTGAGGACCCTGAAGGAAGGTGGGACACACTAGACACTGGCATAACCTGTGGTAGGTGCAGATTTTCAGCTTGTCCTCCAGGGTAAGAATGTTGTGCCTCCTGTCATGAGCACCAGGTGAAACACTTAGCTACATCTCTAGAGACTGTGTGGTAAAGGAAACACTCTCCCCCACGCAGCAGACTGGAGACTGAACCTGAGGCTTTCACACTGAGATTTATCGATTTTTGAGACACAGACTCGTTAAGTTGCCCAGGCTATGCTCAAACTTGTCATCTTCCTGCTTCAGCCACCCAGAGTGCTAGGATCACAGACGTGAACCACTACACCCACTGAAAACATCGCTTTTAACTACTCACCTCAGCACAGTGAGACACTTACTTTCTGAGAGAAAAGCAGTGACAGATTCCCTGAGGAAATGTTTGATCCACAACTCCTTTCTCATCATTTTTCAGGGGTATATGGCCGCTCCTGGAACGGCTGTCAGCACAGTTACCCACCTTCAGGGATAGATCTGGATTTTTAGGGGCCTGTTAACAGCATTACCTTGATACAATGTGATAAAAATGACAATTTACCTGTGCAGCTCTTCCTATACAAAAACCTATGACTCCCCATCAAATTAGGAGAAAAACTACAGGCAAGTCCTAACAGAGGGACTTTCTGCAGATTAACCTTGGCATGTCACCTCAGAGCCACCAAGCACACCAGAACAAGTAAATCTGGGAAACTGTCTCAGTCAAAAAGAGTCTGAAGAGATGTGACAAATATACTGTGGATTTTTAGAGTGCTGAAAAGGAACACTGGTAAAAACTAAGGAAATCTGAATAAAGAATGGGCTTTAGTTTAAAATGATTATCAGTACTAGATCATTAGTTTTAAGACATGTATACTAATGTAAATGTTAACAGGAAAACTAGAACTTAAATACATGCTAATTCTCTGTATTTGTAATTTTCTTAAATTACTGTTCTAAAAAAGAAAATTCATTTTAAAAAAATGATTTCAGATAAATATACAGGAGTTAGTGTAGAGCAAAGAAAAGGGTACATAAATGAGTCAACTTAAATGAATACTGATTATTAAAACAACGATAATCATGGAGTTTAAAATAAATGCAAAATTAGTGTGTGTGAAGACAGTGCAAAGATGGGATAAATTGCTTTTAGTCATCACATTGTCTAGCAAGCAATAAGTGATAAATTTCCCCATTTGTGTTACACTTTAATAAATTAAGGATTCATATTGTAATCACTAGGGAGATCACAAGAATTGTAAAATAATATGTAACTGACAAAGTTAAGAGAATAGTAAAATAGAACTTTTTAAATACCTGATAATTCCAGAAGGCAAGAAAAGAGATCAAAGGAAAGTTAAAATAGGAAGGACATAGGGCCAGGGATTTAGCTCAGTGATGCCGCCACCTGCCCCACAAGTGCAAGGTCCCAAGTTTGATCCCCAGTACCAAAACAAAAGCAAAATAGGAAGGACACAAACAAACCAAAAGAAAAGCTGGCAACATTAAATCTAATATATTAGCAATTATAATATAAAACTATAAATAGGTTAACTCCATTAAATAAAAGATGTTATCAGACGAGGTTAAAAATACAAATATAGGTTACATAGGAGATGTGCTTTATAAATAAGGATCAAATGGAGAAAGTAAAAGGGTGAAGATGATAGCTCATGAAGAAGCTGGTATAGCACATTAGTATCCAATAAGGAGGCGTTCGGGAAGAAGCATTAACTAACATAAAGAATGGCATTTCCTGGCCATGCTTCCAAAACTCTTACACAGATTTAATGCAGTCCCAATCAAAATACCAACAGCATACCTCACAGAACTAGAAAAGACAATCCTAAAATTTATATGGGACCAGAAGAGACCTAGAATAGCAAAAAACCATTCTGGGCAACAAGGGCAGAGCAGGGAGCATCACAATCCCCGATTTGAAGTCATCTTATGAAGTTATTGCTGAAAAAAAACAGCATGGTCCTGGCAAGAAAAACAGACCTGAGGATCAGTGCAACAGACTGGAAGATGCATAAACAACTCCAGACATACTCAGCTACTTTATCTTTGACAAAGGGACCAAACACCTTTACTGGAGGAAAGATAGCCTCTTTTTTTAAAAAAGTAATTTTATTGGTACATTTAAGATATACAATATAATGACATTCATCATTGGAAATTTGCACCTTTATATAATTCATCTTGGTTCTTATTTTTTCCCCATTCCCCTGCCCTCCCTTCAACCCCTCCACCTCTCCCTGTCTACAAAGATTTGTTTCCATTTGTTTTCTCATATTAATTCCATTCACTTCTTTCTTTTCCCCTACCTTTCCTACTTCCCCTGTGCACCTTTTCTTCCTATTTCACATTATCTGTTATACCTTTTAGTCCTTATTTACACTTTCAGTTTCTCACACCAGAGAAACTATTTGGTATTTACACATGTGTGTCCTATTTATTTCACTTAAGAGTATCTCCTCAAGTGCATCCATTTAGCTATAGATGTCTCTAGTTTCTTGTTCTTTATGGCTGAGTAGTACTCCATTTTATTAAATTTTTTTTCTTTATCCAGTCTCCTGTTCATGGGCAATTGGGCTGTTTCCAAGTTTTAGCTATTACAAATTGTGCTGCTATGAACACGGGTGCACATATATCACTGTGGTATGATTCTTTTAGTTCTTTGGGGAAGATACCCAGCAAGGGAATAGCTGGGTCAAATGAGACTTTCAACCCTCGTTCTTTAAGGTATGGCCATACTGATTTCCACAGTGGTTGCACCAGTCTACACTCCCACCAGCAAGCCTCTTTAATAAATGGTATTGGGAAAACTGGTTTTTCACTTGCCAAAGATTAAACCTAGACCCATATCTTTCACCATCTTTCACTAAACTAAAATCAAAATGGATCAAAGTTCTAAATTTTGAAACAGAAATATTAAACCTGCTGGAAGACAGAGTTGGTAAAACTCTTGAAGACAATAGTGTAGGCAAAGTCTTTGGGAAAAACCCTAATCTCACAGGAAACATTTCAAAGAATCAACAACTGTTATCTTATCATATTAAAGAGCTTTTGCACAGCAAAAGAAACCACCAACAGAGTGAAGAGACAACTCACAGAATGGGAAAAAATTTTTATCAGCTGTTCCTCAGACAAAGTACTACTATCTAGAGTATATAAGAATTTTTAAAAATCAGACCTCCCAAATTTAAAGACTCAATGCAAAAATAGGCATCTGAAATGAAGAGACATTTCTCAGATGAAGTAGAACCAGTAAACATACAAAAACTGTTCAACATCAATAGTTATTTGAGAGATGTAGATGAAATGCTGAGATTCCATCTCACTCCAGAAGGAATGCCTGCTATCAAGAAATCAACCAATAACAAATGTTGATGGAACTGTGGGGAAAAAAAGGAACCCTTCTCCACTCTTGGTGGGAGTTTAGACTGGTGCAACCACTATGGAAAACAGTGTGGAGACTCCTCAAAGCACTAGTATTAAAGGTCCCCCTTGACCCAGCTATTCCCCTGCTGGGTATCTTCCCAAAAGATTTAAAAACATAATACCACAGAGACACATGAGCACTCATGTTTATAGCAGCACAATTTGTAATAGCTAAACCTTGGAAACAGCCCAAATATCCATCAACAGGAAACTGGATAAAGATGATGTGTTTTTTTTTTAATAAAATAGAATACTACTCAGCCATAAAGAAAAACTAGAGACACTTATAGCTAAATGGATGCACCTTGAGTACATACTCTTAATTGAAATAAATCAGACACACATATAAATACCAAACAGTTTCTCTGGTGTGAGAAACTGAAAGTGTAATGAAGATCAAAATATATAATACATATTGTGAAATAGGAAGAAAATGTTCAAAGGGGAAGAGGAACTAGGGAGGGGTGTGCTGGCAAAAGGAAAGGGTAAAGAAAAAATGGAAACAAAGCTTATGCAAATAGGAAGGGGTGCAGGGGTTAAAGGAAGGGAAGGAGAATAGAAAAAAATAAGAATCAAGATATATCATGTACAGGTACAAATTCCCAATGATGAATGTAATCATAATGTGTACCTAAAATGTACCAATAAACTTAATAAATTTTTTAAAAAGATGTTAGGAAACAGCAATTAAACGTAATAGGGGATGAATAGGGTCAAGGTATGTTATATAAGTATCAAAATGTAACCCAATATTCAGTATAGTGTACACTAAAAAATAAAAATAAAAAAGTATCAGAGAAACAATGAAATTGAAAACAAATACAACACAGAAAAAAAAACACAGCTTTAAAAAATATTAATAAAATTAACAAACACCTAGCAAGATTCATCAGGAAGAGTTGGCAAAAATTACTACCAGGAGCTAAAATTTAAAATTACATAAGAATAATGTAACCAGCTTCATAACATTAAACTAGATGAAACATACCAACTCTGAAAAATCAGTTATTAAGACCCACATGAGAATAGAATATATGAATATTCTTATATTTATTAAGGAAATCAAATATTTGAATACAACTTTCCTGCCAAGAAAAGTGCAGTTTTAAATGACTTCACCATTAAATTTACTCAGATGTTGGAGAAATATCACTCTACCTCAGATATATTTAGAGAACATTTGTAAAGAAACCTTTTGTCATTTGGGGTTTTAAAAATTGTTTCATTAGTAAAAATTTGCAGGACATAATTACTACATCCTTGTCGAGAGTTGCCATGTGTATATAACACATCTTCTTTTTTGATCCCTTTCCCTCTCCTCTCTTTCCTCCTCCTTCCATCTCTTACCCCCCCTTCCATTTGTAAGATCAAACTATTTCTTATTACCTGTTTTTACTTCTCTTTATTAATATTTTTATTTCTCATATAAGAAAAACTATGCAGTATTTAAGCTTCTGGGTCTGATTTATTTCACTTAATGTTATGGTCTCAAGTTGCCCCCATTTTCCTACAAATGACTCAGGTTTATCCTTCTTTATGGCAGAGTAGTACTCCATTGTATATAAACACCATTTTGTTTATCCAATTATCTGTTAACAGACATATAAGGCCACTTCCAAGATTTAGCTATTATGAATTCTGCTCCTATAAACCTGAGAATGAATGTTATCAGTGTAATACGATATGTTTAATCCTTTCCAGAAGATAGCTAAAAGTGGAATAGCTGGGTTGAATGGGATTAAGCGTTTTAGTTTTTTGAGGAATCTCCACTTTGATTTCCATAGTGATTGTAATAGTTTACATTCCCACCAACACTGCAGAATGGAAATGAAGGTACTCTTTGAACTCATTTATTTACACTTGACTCCAAAGTTGGACAAGCTCATTAGCAAGAAAAGAAATGTAGAGCCGGGAATTTAGCTCAGTGGTTCCCCCACCTACCTCGGAAGCACAAGGACCTGAGTTCGATCCCTGGTATCAAAAAAAAAAAAAAAGGAAAATTTATAGGAGGCTAGTCTCTCACAATTATCAGTTCACATATCTTTAACAAAATATTATCAAATCAAATCCAGTAAAAGATGGAAAGGATTATACATTGTGAGCGACATGGATCTATTATAGGAATAAAACATTTAACATAGAACTGATCAATGTAACTTGCCATATTAACAGAAGAAAAAAATTTATCTTAATATAGAAAAGATATTTAGTAAAATTTAAAATGCATTTTTAAAAACTCACATACTAGAAAAAGTTCCTAATTTGATAATTATTAAAAAGTTACATCAAATAACATACTTAATGATAAAATACTTTCCTGAGAGAAACTAGTACACTGTCATCACTTCTATCCAACAATAAGTGAGACAGTTTCCCCTACTCTACTCTCACAGTCACCATACTTTACATACCAATTGTGTAGGGGTTTTCCCCACATGCCAACCAAACAATTCTCCAGAAGATAGCAACTAGATGCCTTGTGATTCAATTTGTTTCTGACACCTTCTACTGGAGATAGCATCAAATCCCACAGGTTGGGGCAAAAGCCCACAAGATCACCCTCATTTCCCAAACCAGTTATAAGTAATAGTTATCACCTACACTTCTGACCAGTTGGCTATAAACTGGTCCCACAAATACCTTTCTGGGTTTTATTAGCTAAAGCAGCCACAGAACTGAAAAACATCTTACCAACATTTACCCACTGATTATAAAGGATGTTACAGAGGATCTGGATAAACAGCCAAGAGGAAGAGAGGCACTGGGTGAGGTATGGAACAAGGGGTGCAGGACTTCTATGCCTCCTCTGGGAGTGCTGTCCCTCCAAAAAGTTCCATATATTCAACTATCTGAAAGCTTCCAAGCCCTGTCCTTTTCAGATTTTATGGAAAATAAGTTGTGGTGAAATCGTAAAATGGAGTAAGCTACAGCAACAAAAATGAATAGGCTACTGTCACATGCAACTCACTTGACTTTCAGAAATGTTGAGTGTTAGAAACCAAGAGCAATCACTTACAAATTACATCAAAACTCCATGTAAAAGTTTAGTACAGGCAAAACTAAGCTGTGATATCTATAATCAGATATTGATCACCTTTGGGCAAGAGGATGAATGTGACAGGAGGGGAGACTTCTGGGGGGTTATTCATACTCTTTCTGACTTAGAAAGCAGCTATTTAGACATGTTTCAGATATGGGAAAATTCATCTAATCAAACATGATCTTTGGATCTTCTGTATGAATTTTATGCCTCAACAATGTTTTCCCAATTAATTAGAAAAAAGAAGGGTAGACAAGCCAGGTGTGGTGGTGCACACCTATAATCCCAGCACTCGGGAGGCTGAGGCAGGAGGATTGCTGTGAGTTCGAAACAAGCCTGGGCTACATAGTGAGTTCCAGGTCAGTCTCAACTACATAGTGAGACTGTCTCAAAAAACAAAAAAACAAACAAACAAAAAACTGCAAGAAAAAAAAAGGGTAGAATATTGTTGATACAAGCATGTAAAAATACAGGCATTCTATTTTTTGGTGGAAGCATAAATTGTAAATATCTAAAAAAGGCAATTTAGTCCTATGTATACTGAGGAAGTGCCATATTTATCCTTTAAAAGAGCAATTTTACTTCTAGCATGTTTATAGTTACACTTTCACAAATGCACAAAGATACACATGCAGGGAGATTCATAGCAAGTTTTTAAGTCAAAATGTCATGGGGTATTGTTTAAATCATGGTGCATTTTACACAATAAAATCCCACAGTTGAGTTAAAAACAAGCAGTTATCAACCAATCTAGGCCAAGTCTTCAAAGTCACATTCATATGTTAGGATATCTAGAAGGGCACAGGAAGAGCTAGTCAACAAACAAACAAAAAACTGCAAGAAAAAAAAAGGGTAGAATATTGTTGATACAAGCATGTAAAAATACAGGCATTCTATTTTTTGGTGGAAGCATAAATTGTAAATATCTAAAAAAGGCAATTTAGTCCTATGTATACTGAGGAAGTGCCATATTTATCCTTTAAAAGAGCAATTTTACTTCTAGCATGTTTATAGTTACACTTTCACAAATGCACAAAGATACACATGCAGGGAGATTCATAGCAAGTTTTTAAGTCAAAATGTCATGGGGTATTGTTTAAATCATGGTGCATTTTACACAATAAAATCCCACAGTTGAGTTAAAAACAAGCAGTTATCAACCAATCTAGGCCAAGTCTTCAAAGTCACATTCATATGTTAGGATATCTAGAAGGGCACAGGAAGAGCTAGTCATGGTGGTGACCTCTATGGCAGAACACTAAGGGACAAGGCTTCAGGGTGGGAGAAAGATGGCCCTATGAAATCCTTGACTTCCGTACCATAAACTCATCAGTCAGAGCAAACATGATCTTGCACTTGTCCAGCAGAGTCCAGAAGTGAGAGCACACCATAGTACACCAGGGAAGGGAAGGACTTTGAAAGCCATCAATCTGACCTTCCTTATGTGCAAACGGAGACAAGGTAATGTGGTCTGCGTTCCTTCTGGATGGAGAACACATTCATGAAGAACACATCCCCTGAAAAGGAAACACACCCAAGCCACTGCACCCTTCTCTCAGCCTTCCACTGGGTGTAGATGGTGCCAGAAGATAGCAGCCGAGGCCCCAGGAAATGTGCACAGGAAAAGCAGGTTTTCTGGGGAAGTGGGGGTGGGTTGTAAATGACAGTTCAAGGTCCTGGGTAGCCTCTTGAGCAGGGCGGGGCAGCGGGGTGGCACAGGAGAGAACTATATTGACAAAACTCTACTGCTACAGCACAAGCTGGTATAAAAGGACAGGTTCAAGTCCAGTGGCCTCTCATGAGTTTCCAGGTCCATTCAACCATTCAACTGCTCCATCCATCATTCTTTCCAGGTCCAGTCTTTCATTCAAACACTTCATTCATTGTTTTTGTATGCTGCCTACATGCTAGGATCTGATTTGTGCATGAAGAACGTAACTAGGAACACAATCCTTGAGGAGCTTATGGCCCAGCACATAGAAAAACAGAGGTGGTCTATTGAGCTGCCTCCCAACAATGACTTTTTTGTTGTTGTTGTTCTATTTTAGTTTACTAAACTGAGAATATAGCATAAAAGCATATTTTCATCTTTTGTGCTCATTTGAAATATATCTTTTAAATTCCCCCTTCCAAATTTACTATGGTAGAATTGAAATGCAGTAAAATGTTCCTATTTAAAATATATAATTAAAAGGAGCATCATGGTAGGTAAAATACACCCCAACCATATTTTTCTCATGAAAATATGTACTTTAGCATAATGGTAGCTGGCTGTGCATCTCAGTAGCTACATTGAGGGAACACAGGAAGAAGTCTTTGTGTTCATCCACTTGGTATGAAGAGCAAAGATATGTGGATGCGTGTCAAAGTGTAAATGGGTGAGTTTTATCTACACTATGCACCACATTACATTTTTGTGTATTTATGCTTTTTTATTACATGTTTTCTTTGTGTGTAGAATTAGCCCAATTCAGTACAATGTTGTATGAAAATACACTTTTACAACTTTGGGAGGAGGTCATGTACACCTTAGAACTAGGTTTGACAATGTTATTAGGTTCTTGCCAGAGGTGAAAGGATGGAAGGCCAACGTGGTGATGTGACATCGGAAATTGTTTGTAACAGACAATCCGCTACAGATATAAAATATACTAATAATGAAATTCAAGTAAAACATTGTATGTGCATCATTAGTAATACTCAAAAATACATTCATTGTGATATCTCGTTATCTGAACTAAAAGGCTTTATAGCAAGACTTTATCATTCTAATCATCAGAATCTAAAGGATTGATGGAGAAGTGACAGATGTGGCATTGAGATTTTTGGAAAAATTCGTTTCTTTCAAAATTGCCTACATTTTGATGATAAAAAGACCCACCAAGAAAGAAAAAAGAAAAACAGCTGACAAGTTGGCTGCTATGTGCTCATTTTTTAAAAGCTTTGTTTCAAACTGTGAAGCAATTTATACACTGAGTACATGACAACTGACAATTTGTATCATTTTGTGGTTGTCGAAGGTTTTGGCAATATATGCCAAGTAAACCTTCCAAATATGGTATAAAAATATATGCTTTGGTTCATGTGAAGACATTTACACCTTGAATTTAGAAGGTTTATCCTGGAACTCGGCCACCATGTCTTTATAATCATATGGCACCATGAGAAGACTTGTTGCACTTATCTCAAAAAGTCACCCAAATGTCACATTTGACAATTGGTTCATGTGTTTGTTACTCAGTGATGTTACGTTTGCTAAAAAAACACTAGTTGACCAGCACAGGAGCCATTCCCAAGAACAAAGTGGATGTTCTTGAAAAAATGTCGCAAGTTCACAACAGAATTATAGGACAATCTTTGGATTTCAGAAAGACATCACATTGGCCGCCTAAACAGTGAAGAAAAACAAACACTGACACTGTCAACATGTTGATAAAATTGATAGTGAAGCTGGGTGTCGTAGTGCATGCCTATAATCTCAGTACTCCGGAGGCTGAGGCACGAGGATCTTGGGAGTTCAAGGCCAGCCTGGGCTACACAGTGAGTTCCAGGCTGGCCTGCACTACATTATGGCAAAGAATGGGAGAGGGGAGAAGAGGCAGAATGTATCATGCACAGGTGCAAATTCCCTATGATGTGTGTTATCATTATGTATGCCTAAAATGTACCAATAAAATGTTTTTCTATTGAAAAATAAAACAAAAACAAATTTAAAAATTTTTTTAAACAAAAGAACCAAAGTAATATCAAAACTGTCATTACAGTATGATATGCACTCCTATAATCCCAGCCGTCAGCAGGAGCTAAAACAGGAAAATCCTGCGAGTTCAAAGTTAGCTGGTGCCACCTAGTGAGTTCAAAGCTAGCAGTTCCAGACTCTGTCTCAAAAACAAACAAACAAACACTGATTGATAGTGAATCCTCAACACAAATGAAGCCAGAAACGGTCACATTTCACAACAAAAGGAAAGGTGGAGTAGCCATTGTTGATGAGTTATGCAGCAACTATGAAGTCACTCAAAATAACAAAGCATTGTCCAACGGTTGTGTTTTACTGGATCCTAAACAGGCATAGTTTCATAATTTACAAAGAAAGTAACAAGCACAAAATGTCATGGAGAAATTTTCTTAGAGGATTGGAACTGGAATTGACAAATGATCAACTACAACACAGGAAGAACAATATGTACCTTCCCAAAGAACTCTGCAAAAGAATTCTGTAGCAGAACAGTGAACACACAGACAAGTGAAACATCACAAGAACCTCCTTAACAGGAAGACCAGGAAGGTATCAAATCAAGTATGTCCTACCAAACAAGACAGAAAAACAAAACACATGTGCTATCAGTGTAAGCAAAACTAGTGTATGGAACATGCAGTTTTCATGTGTGAAGACTGCCTTGCGTGTGACAACTAAAGCAAAGATTATTTCTGTGGTGGACTTTAATCTGTGTTTTCATTATAGTCCACACAGGAATTTATTTCTCATGTTATCTTTTAGGTTTTGTAAGCAAGTAAACAGCAGATGTGAAAATGTTGATGTCTACTCTAAACATTCATTACATATTAAAAATGTAATATTTTATTTTCAAATTAAGTACACATTGTTTAATATAATAAAACTCATAAAATTAAAATAAACAATGTATCAATAGAAATACTTCTACAGAATAGATGTGGGCATTATACACTCGCCATAATTCTCCTTTAAACGAAATTTGGCAATATGCCCCAGTTTAATCATTGACATATGTCTAGGCCTACAAAAGTATTACTACAACTACAGAAACATGTCTTTCACCCACAAAACTTTCCTTTGGTAATCCCTTCCTCCTTCCATCCCTATCCCCAGGCAACCACAGTCCTAGAAAAGCCTTTTTTGAAAATAAAGAAAACCTATTTCTTTGGTAATTGTTCAAACTAGTCCTGGCAGAGCAGGGCTTAAGAGGGTAAAGAAATATTAGGAAATGTGGGTAAGTGCAGAGAACACACAGGCCAAAGAGCTCAGAGAGGAGAAGGGCAGGTCCAACTTTCCACAGACACAAAGAGACAAGGCAGGAGCTCTCTCTAGACCCAAAGCCTACACCACTCAGCAAAGTGCTTTCCCCACAGATGCTGTAGCCACCTTCCAGGATTTTCTGGACCCACTGAGGTCCCCACCTGGGCTCTAAAGGTGGCCTCCAGAGTGCATAGAGCCTCTGTGTACCCTATGAGCTTCTTAGCACCCCTCCTACTGTCAAGAAGGGAGCCGCAGGACCGGGCACTGACTCTCCTGCTGCCCTATCTGAGGCTGAGAACAGTGAGCCTACACCCTTTGGGTGTCCTTCCAGAGATTCCCCAGCTTCGACATCAGAGCAAAGTCCATGATGGGGACATCAAGGCCCACGATGGACACAGAGCAATGAGGTGGGGGAGGGTGACTTATAGAGGCCTGTGGGACATGACTGGGTAACTTAAGGGGAAAAAAATAAGAAAAACTACAAGTGGTTTTACATTTGGACAGGGTTGCTTTGGCACGTTTACACGAAAACATCTAGACCAAGGTGGCCAAGAGAACGTCCACAGCGCTCTCTGAGCCTCAGCTCCCACAGTCAGGGGAGGGGAGGGGCTGCAGGAAGCATCCAGGAGCAAACATGTCCCAGGCCTCCATTCCGCCAGGGAGCCCAGGGGCAGAGGCTGGCCGCACAGACTACCTGGTGAGATGAAACACTGAAATGAAGAGATGCGTTCAAGTTTGAGCAATCAGCATTACAGCCACCAGACCTCCCAGGGCACAAAATGACTCCTGGCTCCATTCTTCCTGTGCATGAAGAATGTGGCACCCAAGTTCCTAGGGTTTCAGCACTGTGTGGGGTAAAGTGAGCCTGGCTGAAAGAAGGCACTCAGGAAGCAGCAGCTCCCTCCTGCTTCACTGCCACCTCTGCCATCACCTCAACACCCAGCTGGACAGAGGAGCTGCCTGGACGCTGTGGGGACACCGCTCAGTGTGAGGATACCCTGCTGGACATGTCTCCTTTATTCTCTATACGTATTCCCTGATTACACTCAGGGGGAACCAGAAGGCCGCTCGCTCTGCATCTGGATTCTTTGTTCTTTTTGTCATCTGACCTGGGGAGATGGAGTTGTAGGGTGGAGGGACATCCCAACAGGACCCAATCAGTGGTCTGTCTCCTGCCCCCACTCCCACACTGTCCTTCACTATGCCCTTCCCCTAGCTGGACCAGGGCAGAAGGCAAGAATCCACCAAGCTCCTTCTCGCAAACAAATGGAAGCCAGGGGCAACCTCATCCTGTCTGCTAGCGTGTCATGCCTCCTCTGCCCTCAGAGAAGCTGATGTCACATGAGCCTTGGCAAGGGAGGGGATGCTTCTGGCAAAGGAAGGAGAGGAGACAAGCCCCAGACATGTCTTGGGAATGGATGGCCAAATCTGAAAGAACAAGAAAGTCATACAGGTGACACGTCACTCGCTGGCTTCTTAAATAGGTGCCTACCAAATGCAATGTGAAAATGAACAGCACATGGTCCTTCACCTCCACAGGCTCAGAGAAGCAAGGAATTGACAACAACCCGGGAGTGGTGGCGCATGCCTGTAATCCCAGCACTCGGGAGGCTGAAGCAGGAGGATGGCTGTGAATTTGAGACCAGTCTGGCCTAAAGAGTGAGTTCCAGGTCAGTCTCAACTACATAGTGAGACGCTGTCTCAAAAAACGAAAAAAAAGAAAGAAAGAAATTGACAACAAATGATGTGATGAGAGAAGAGTCACCAGCACAGAAGAGATAGCACTAGGCAGTACCACAAAGGACCAGAAATGGACTGGTCGCGTGTGGACTCTACAGTCAGGGGCATGTGTACCCAACACCTGCAGTTACCTGTTCTATGAGCTTGGCAAGTTCACTAACCTCTCTGTGCCTCAGTTTTATCATTTATGAATCGCCATTACTTTACTAGGTTGTTAACTATGACACGAATTCATACATGTAAGGGACTTTTACTACAGAGGCCAGCTGTTAGACCTGTGCATACATTTGTTAAGGTTACTATCGTTTGAAAAAAGTAGGCAGGTGGCAGAGGAGGAACAGCAGAAACAAGGGCAGAGGATGGACAACAGGGCTGTGGTTCGGCACACCTGCTTACCAGGAGCATGTGGGACAAAGGACACAGGAGGTGGGCGGGGCAGATCTTGCCAGGCTGTGTGCACATTGGAACAGCATGGACTTGACCCTAGAGGTGAGGGGAGCTTGTGTTTGTCATGAGGCAGCTGAGCAGGAAAAGGTGAGACGGGAGCAAGGAGCTGCCACCAGAGGGGAGAGAGGCAAAGGGGTCCTCAGTTCACACAGGACAGCCTGGTGGAGAGAAAGTGGGTATGTAGGCCTGAGGGCAACCAGAGGAGGGATAAGGAACAGGCAGAAGGTGGGATGGCCTGTGTGAGCTGCTTAGGACTGGGGACTGGTCAGGACCAGGAAGTCCAGGGCAGGAGCAAGTTGGGCGTGGGAGGAGAAAGATAAATCAAATACCAAGTGTTACGCACAGATATAGGAGCTTTACATGAATGATGTCATTTAAACCTCACACTGAGCCTTTAGGAAGAACAGAGATGTTATTCCCATTTGCAGAGGCAAAAACTGAGCCCCTGAGTGATTTAAAAACTTGATTCCTCTAGTCTGTTTACTTTGAGACACTTGAGGAAAGTGGCAGGTAGGGTAAAGGAGGGCAGATTTAGTCCCCAGGAAGGGTGAAGCCTGTGCCCTGGCCCTTGCTTCACCCATCTCCTGCAGCCTACAGAGCATCCACAGAGCTGCCCTCTCAGGCACCCACCTATAGCTGGCTTATGACCATGAGCCCAGCGGGCAAGGATGCATCACTTTCCTGCCCAGAAGAAAGATGAAACATATGCTGGATAGAAGTCAGCCAATCTGCAACAGTGTGGCCCAGTCATGTCTCCTGGCCCACATGTGTGTGGACAGAGCTAAGGTGCCGTTGGCAGAAGTAAAGTAACCCAAGGTGGTTACATCAGCCCTGGTGCTGCCAGCTCACTGGCTCAGATCCCGTTTCAGTGCATCCTGGGCTCAGGTGAGGTCCCAGCACACACTGCTCTCTCTCTCCCTAGAGCCAGCTCCCTGAGACCCCCCTGCCCCAGCCATCTGCACCTGATGCACAGGTCATCGTCATGGTGCTGGGCTGTCAGTGGCAGGAGCGTGACTGAGGGGTTCCTGAGAGTATACTGATGCTCAGGAGGGAGGGAGAGCCACGAGAAGGACGATCCTCCCCAACCTTCCCTTACTCCCCACTCCAGTTCCAATGACATACAGAATTAATGTACAAGCCCATAATAACGACCAAAAAGGGAAAACAAGCACAGAGAAGCCAGGATCACAGAACATAAAATGTGTGTTCTCAAGGGCTCTTAAGACCAAATTAATCCAACCTGTCTCATCTCCAGATGAGAAAACTATGCATCCAAGGACACTTAGTGGCTGAATGAGAGCATTCAGAGCCTTCGGTGTCTACTCGGCACTGTTATCCTACATCACACAGATGGCAGACAAGTACTGCGTGTAATGTACCCTCAGCCTAAGCCTACATTTGGTCCTAGAGGTGGCCAAAAGCATGGCTCCGGCCTCCTCCTCAGGAGTTCTCCAGGCTACCCCGCACAGCCCCATGGGTCAGACTGACCCCTGCAGTATCCCAGTTTTGGAAAATAGCCCTCAGTATGTGTGGCTTGAGTTAATTTAATGGAATACCAAGCTCTTTCATATGGATGTATGAAATCCAACTTTTTAGAAACCATGAAAAATTTAAAATAAGCTTCAATTTATGAACCTTGGTTCCTGAAGGCTTTTGTTTGTGAACAATTTGGTTTGCAAACAGAAGCATTTGGCAAAAAAAAAAAAAAAAA
>NW_022900914.1:25257442-25290997 GCF_012274545.1 Fukomys damarensis
AAAAAAAAAAAAAAAATCTGTTTGCAAACTGCATTGGCAGACAAACATGACTGCAGCCATCTTTCCTGCATGAACATAAATGTGACTATGTTTTCTAGAATTAAGCTCATGAACCAAGGTACCACTGTATTTTAAAAATTCTTAGATGCTATGATTTGGATCTAAAATGTCCTTCAAAGCCAGCTGATAAACTTTTGGAAGTGATTGGCCTGTGAGGGGTCTTACTTGCAAGTAGATGTATCCCCTGATAAGAACATAATTTGGAGGAGATAGAAACAGGAGATGGAAGAAGGGAGTAATGAAGTCATGACCTTGCAGACTATGTATGGTCCCTGGCCTTCTCTTCTTATTTCCTTCTCTCACTCTAAGCACCATGAGGTGAACAGCTTTTGTTTTCCCTTAGCCCTGGTGCCATGATGTTCTTCCTCTCTGGTCTACAGCAATGGATGCAGCTGACTCTGGACTGAAAGCTCTGAAAACGTGAACCAAAATAAACCTATGCTCTACTTAGTTGGTTTTCTCAGGTATTTAGTCACAAGAAAAAGCTGGCAAACACAATAGGTCACTCTAATAGCCTCATTAGAATTTTTGCTGACTAGCTCCCCTTGTGGCATATCTGGATTGTTCTCGGCTCCAGCAAGTACCCAGGAAGTGGGAGCTGCCCAAGACAGAGCTTTCCTTGCTGGCATGAATGCAATAGCCAGCTCTCCCCCTCCACATCCTAAGCAAAAAAGGAACCTCAATGCAGTCACCAAGGCTGACCAGGACTCCTGCCCTGCCTCCACCTGTCCTTGGTTTTGCTAAGTGGCTATAAGTGCAGCAGCCCATAGCCTGTACAGAACTGTGCTCAGGATCAAGAGGAACTTTCTTGACCAGCTGAAATGACAAACACTGAGAATGTTTCTTTACCAGAGATTACCAAACCAGACGTGTTGCTCTAGATCCTGAGGATAGTCCTAGCCCTGCCTGCATGGGGTCAAAATCCTTCCTACTAGCCCCAGAAACACAAATGCAACTCTCTAGATCTAGCTATGCTGACCTCTTAGATGAAGATGGATAGAGGAATGGACATTGTGAAGAGGAAAGGATTAGAGCCTTGCTGGGGAAAAAACAGTTACAGAAAAGTCATTCAGGACATAACACTTAGGGATAATCACAGAAAATCACATTTATAGTGTGCCAGGCCCTATGTGGAGCCCTTCACACATCTTTACTCATATAATCCTTTACTCATACTGAGATGGTTAATTGTTGTCATCCCCATGAGGAAACTGGGTCCAAGACATTGCCTCACATGGAAAGGTTGCATGGCTGAGAAATGACAAGCAAACTTTGTACCATGCAGCAGGGCCCTGGCACCCAGATACTTGACTTCTATTCTTCACAGCTCTCTTCAAGGTTTCAGCTGTGTCGAAGTTTTAAACTGATCTGGTGGGGTTATCCATGGGGTGAAAAAAGGCTGGTAAAACCAAGAAGTCTCATGGTGAGTGTCACTTTGGCATTTCTTGGTTAATTCACATGGCCAACTAATTAGAAACACTATAGAAAGAGAACTTTGTCATTCATGCAAAGATAAAAACACTTATTAATAACCAGCTGATCCTAATCAAATGCAGAGGAGATCCAGAAAATCAACTGTAAATACATTCATTTATTTTTGAGTTATGTGTAAATAATAGTGACCTAAATGCTCACCCCTATCCAGGATGCCAACCCAGAAATAGATCACAGGCATTGGCTGTGAGGTTGGCTTTCTGGAAAACATGGGACAGCAAAAAATGGGGGCACAGAAAGCAGGGAACTTCAAGTGGGTGACTCCTGCTGAGGTAGTTCCCTACCAAGGCTCAACACACACATCTGGTCAGGGTCCACTAGACCTTGTGCTAGGCAGTGGAGACCAGCTGGGCTCCTACCTCACTGAGTGTAAGGTCTTAGAGAAGTCATAACATGGACATATCATGGGGATTATGGGACAATTACTGAAGGACACACTCTTGGAAAAGAACATAGCATGACTCACATTTCCCAGAATCTACTTTCTTCTTGCTCTGGGGACATCTGATAGGTCTATGGGGTTCCTGGGTACCCACTACCAGATTGGTTCCTCTGACTCCCTTTTTGCTATGTCTCATGTGTCTTCATCCATACAGATGACACATTACTGAGCTCTAGTAGCTGTACTTAAATGATATTTTGTCTCACTTTGTGGCTCCCAGAACAAGCCATGAGACAGGAAGATCGAATCTACAAAAGCACAGTAAAGGCAATGACTCCAGAGGCCTCTGGAAGAAACACACCAGCAGAATGAAGCAGTGGATGCTATGCACTACAACAGCTAGTGAATGATTCCAGTCCAAGTGACTTCTATGTCCTCTGGAGAAGGTGCTTGCTGGAAAAGTTTAGGGAGGGTCAATTTAACCCAGCACTCAGAGCAGCCTTGGTTTGGCTTCATCTCTGGGCTCCTAGTTTTGAAATCCCACAGTGACTGGGTAAGGGACAACTGTGGGAGATGTCCAGGGTCAGGCTGGCAAGAAATGTCCAAACTATTGTAGAATGAACAACTCAGGTCTCAACCCCACAACCAGAGGCCAAAATAAGCCTGAGCTTCTGGGGATTTGAAAGTCCAGAACCCAGCACCCTTAACTACTAAAGGCTTATTGGGATTTGCCATGACCCATCCCTAATCCTATTGCAGGCTTGCTGGGATTATGCAACATGGATCTGGGCTCTGACTGTCTCCTTGTCTACCAGCAAAAGCAGAGTCATGTCCCAAATTAGACATTACCACAAAACTGTAGATACCAGAAGATAACCACAAGCTTGAAATCACAGAGAAATTTCTTTTTCTTTTCCCTTTTTTTGCATTGTTTTGTAAAGTATTTCAAGCTCTAAAAGAAAACAAACAACTTCCAACCCAAACTGATGTACCCCATAAAATTATCTTTCAAAATTGACAGAGAAAGAAGATACTTCCGTGGGGGGTGGGGAGGGAGAATACCTGAAGAAATTCATGACCACTGAATCAGCACAGCAAAAAGTTCTGAAGGATATTTGAGAAAAAAACAATGAAAACAATAATTCTACAAATATCAATAGAATGAATCCACCAGGTAAGGTAAGGAATTAGGAAATAAAGGGAACCAACAGCAGCAAAATAATATGATAAGGATAAGTCAATACATATCAGTTATATCCATCAATGTGAAAGGTCTGAACTCACTGATCAAAAGAAAGAGATTGGCAGAATGGATCAATACATAATATTCAACAATATGCTGTATATAAGAAACACATTTAACTCAAAAAGAAATGCATAGATTCAAAGTCAAAGATGGAAAACAATACTCCATGCAAAAGGAAGCCAGATAAAAGCAGGGGCAGCTAATCTATTTGCAGACAAAGTAGATTTCAAGCCAACAATGATCAGAAGGGACAAAAAGGGTCATTACATACTTGCTAATGCAGCAAACAAAGAAGAGATAACAATCATAAACATATGTGCACCAAATACCAATGCACCCAGCTATATAAAACAAATATTAATAGACATGAAAAATCAAATAAGCACAAATACAATTATAACAGGGAACTTCAATATCCCATTGTCACAAATAGACAGAGCTACAGGACCCTACCCCCCAAAAAAACAACAAAGAAGTATTAGAGCTAAAATAAACCTTTGAACAAATGGACTTGGTATATATCTACAAATTGTCCCACCCCACAACAACATAATATACATTCTGCTCTGTAGCACATGCAAATGTCTCCAAAATAGAACACATACTAGCTCATAGAACATGGTTAAGTAAATGCAAAGGAATTAAAATTATCTCATGCATATTATCAGATCATAGTGCAATGAAATTAGAAATCAATGGCCAAAAACCCCACAAAAATGACATAAACACATGGATATTAAATAACACCCTCCCAAACAACAAATAGATCACAAATGAAATTAAAGAAGAAATTCATTTCTATAATTAAATGATAATGCCACTATGACATACTAGAACTTATGGGATGCAGTGAAAGCATTCCTATGAAGGAAATTTAGAGGGGTGAATTCCCAAATCAGAAAAACAGACTGAGTTCAAACAGATACCAAATGTTGAGTCTCACCCTTCTAGAAAAAGAAGATTAAACTAAACTAAAAGTGCAGTTGAGGGAGGAAATTATAAGGAGCAGAACAAGAATTTATGCAATTGAGACTAATAGTACAAAGAATCAATGAATAGAAGAATAGGTTCTTTGAAAAATTAAATAGAATAGACAAATCCTTAACCAACCTTATAAAAAGGAAAAAAAAAAAAGACCCAAATCAATGCAATTAGGAATGAAAAGGGTAAAATCGCAACAGATCCTGGAGAAATCCAGAAGATCATCAATGCCTACCTTGATAACTTATCAAATCAATAAATGTAATACATCATACCAACAGAGCGAAGGACAAAAATCACCATTTGATCCAGCTATTCCCCTTCTAAGTATCTTCCCAAAAGAATAAAAAGCATCATACCACAGTTATACAAGCATATGCATGTTTATAGCAGCATAGTTCTTAAGTGCTAAATCTTGGAAATAGCTCATATGCTCTTCAAAGGATGAATGGATAGGGCTGGGGAGTTAGCTCAGTGATGCCACCACTTTCCTCACAAACACAAAGTCCTAAGTTCATTCCCCAGTACCCCCAAAAGAGAAAAAAATAGAATGGATAAAGAAAATGTGATATTTATATATAATGGAGTACTAAAGTGAGATAAACTGGACATACAAGTTTAAACATGGCATTGTTTCTCTGGTGTGAGAAACCCAAAGGGTAAATAAGGAGCATAATATAGAATAGACATTCAGAAGTAGGAAGAGAATATTCAAATGGAAAAGGAACAAGGGTGGGGGAGGCAAGAGAAAAGGAAAAAAAGAAGGATTGAAGGAAAAAAAATCAAAACAAAGCTTGCATAAATGGGGAGGGGAATATGGAAAGAATTTTCTATGATGAATATGATCAGAAGTATGACAAATGGGTACTAATAAAAATAAAATTTAAAATTTTTAAAAATAAAACTTTCTAAAAATGATGTAAACTACGTCCATAGATACAAGCAGCTCAACAAAATCCCAAACAAAAGAAATTTGAAGGACATTGAATTACAGAAGATCATAATTAAATTACTTACAACCACTACTAAGGAGAAAATCTTAAAATCAAACAGAAGGAAAAATATACATAAGAGTCACAAAAATAAAAATTGCATAATAATTTTCACTGGTATGATGCCAGCAGATCAATGGGCTAATATATTTAAAATATTGCAGGAAAACCTGTCAACCTAGCCATCTAGAGCCAGTGATGTTTGGCTCAAAATATCAAAAACATTGTTTAAAAAAATGTTGTTTGTTTCAAAAACAAAGACAAAGACTTTCTGAAAACTGTGAAATCTGAAAGAATTCGCCATTAACAGATCTTACAACCAAAAAAGGAAGTATGAGCCAGAAGGAAAGTATCAATATGTAAATAAAGAGCATGAGAAAGGATTCATATGTGAGTAAACATAACAAAATTATTTTTTTTATGTTTGGAGTCTTGAAAACATAACTGCTTAAAGCAAAATAATAACAATATGTTGTAAAGCTTATAACATACACAGAACTAAAATATATGACAAATGCAAAAAGGCCAGAAAAAAGGGAAATACAGTAAACTATTGTTAAGCTTTTTATATTATACATGAAGCAGTACAATAATACTTGAGGATAGACTGATTTTGTTTTGTCTGCAGAGCTGAGGATGAAACCCAGGAACTTTAACATTCTAGGCAAACACTTTGCCACTGAGCTATATTCCCTTCCCTAAATATGTATATTATAAGCCCTAAAAAACAATGGTGAACCTATGTCATGCATGTTATTTGTTTTTCTTTTAGGACAAAGGATATTAATGTATGAGGTTCTTTTTCTAAACTACAACCTCAGTGTTCAGGATTAATAGTAGTGTTGGCACTATGCCATAAAGAAGTGGGTTTTGGGTTGCAATGTGGGCACTCATCTCTAAAAGGTCCACCATCACTGCCCTCAACCAACCACTGAATAAACAAAGAGTTCCAATTCTAATTCAAAAAAGAAACAGAATAAAAAATAAACAAAAAAATCCCAGAGAAGTCAGAAAAAAGGAAACAAAAACAAATGAGATAAGTAGAAAACAAGACAACACATGAAGCCAAACTATATCATTAGTAATCTTAAATGTAAATGGTCTAAGTATCCCCAGTTATGGAGAATATCCGTGAATTAAGGAGCAAGATCTATGGTGCCTGCAAGAATTATACTTTATATATAAAGATAAAAGTAAAAAGTAAAGTACAGAATATATCATGCTAGCACTAAGCAGAGAGAACCAGTGATAGACATTTCATAATTAGAAAAGGATAAACACATCAAGAGGACATAATAATAATCCATGTACATAGGTCTAATAATAGACTTCAAAATATATAAAGCAAAAACATAAAATTGCAATATCTAAATTATAGTCAGAAATGTCACTCTTTTTAATTAGAACAAATTGACAGATTATCAGAAAAGATATAGAATACTTGAAAAATACTTATAGAAGAGTTTGCCCAAAATCAGAAAATACATTATTTTAATATGTGCATAGAATATTTGACAAGATTTACCATTTTCTGGGCTAAAAAAAGTAGCCTGATTAATATTAAAAGGCTTTAAGTCATCCAAAGTGCGTTCTCAGACCAAAATAGAATCACATTAGAAAGCAATAATGGAAAAATATTTAGAAAATACAGTAGTAGACCTTCTGCAAATGGGAAGGAAATTTAGGTATGGGGGAGCAGGCAGGGCAAGGGGAAATTAAAAAGATTAAGATGTGACTGTATATGTACCAACTCCCCATGATGGATGTATTCATTAGGCATCAAAAACATGTGCCAAGAAAAAATATAAACCAGAAAATATACAAGTATATATTTATTTAATGATTTTACTTCTTTGCCTGAGAAATGTCTGCTCATTTCACATGCCAATTTTTGAATTGGGTCTTTGTATTTGGGGGGGGGGTCTGGTTTTTTTATGGTTTTTTTTTTTAGTTCTTTATATATTCTAGATAGTAGTCCCTTCATCTGAGTAGTTGATAAAATTTTTTCCCACCTTGTAGGTTGTCTCTTAGCTCTATTGGTAATTTCTCTTTCACTGCAAAAACTTTTTAATACAATGAGATCCCAGTTGTTTATTCTTTGTGCAAGTTCTCCTGCTGCTGAGGATTTGTTCATAAAGTCTTCTCCTAGGCCAATGCCTTTGAGAGTTCTACCTAATTTACTTTCCAGAAAGTTTCTGTTTTGATATTTAGATATTTAATCCACTTGAATTTTAGTTTAGGTCATGGTGAAAGATAGGGATCTAGTTTTAATTTTTGGCAAGTTGAAATCCAGTTTTTCCAACACCATTTATTAAAGAAGCTATCTTTCCTTCAGTGAGGATGGTTGGCTCCTTTGTAAAGGATTAGGTAGCTGAGTATGTCTGCTGTTGTTTCTGCATCTTTTAATCTATTCCACTGATTCTCAGGTCTGTTTATTTGCCAGCACCATGCTGTTTTTATCAGAGTGGCTTTATCAAGTTGGGAATTGTGATACGCCCTGCCATGTCACTGTTGCCTAGAATGGTTTTTGCTATTCTAGGTCTCTTCTGGTTCCAAGTGAATTTTTGGATGGTTTTCTCAAGTTCTGTGAAATATACCATTGGGATTTCAATCAGGATTGCATTGAATTTGTATAGTAGTTTTGGGAGTTTAGCGATTTTCACTATAATGGTTCTTCCTATCCAGGAGCAAGGGATGTCTTTCCATCTTCTTATATCCTCTTCTATCTCTTTTTTCAGAGTGCTGTAGTTTTAAGTGTAGAGGTCTTTTGTTTCCTTCATTAGATTGATTCCTAGATATTTCATTTTTTTGGATGTTATTGTGAAAGGAATTCTTTCACTAATTTCTCTCTCAGTGAGTCTGTTATTTGTGTACGAGAAGGCTAATGATTTTTGAGTGTTGACTTTGTATCCTACTACTCTACTGAATCTGTCAATTAAGTCTAGCAGTCTTTTGGCAGAGATTTTTGGATCTTCTATGTAGAATAACATATCATCAGCAAATAGTGACAGTTTAACTTCTTCCTTTCCTATCGTTATTCCTTTTATTTCTCCTAATTGCTGTGGCTAATGTTTTTAGAACTATATTGAACAGGAGTGGTGACAGTGGACATCTTTGTCTTTATCCTGGTTTTAGCATGAAGGTTTTTTAGTTTTGACCACGTAGAATGATACTGGCTATTAGTTTTTCATAGATAGCCTTTATCAGGTTGAGATAAAGACCATCTATTCCAATTTTCCGTAGAGTTATCATGAATGTGTGTTGAATTTTGTTGAATGCATTTTCTGCATCTATTGAGATGATCATGTGGTTTTTGTCCTTAATTCTGTTAATATAGTGTATTACATTCAATGATTTATATAAGTTGAACCATCCTTGCATCATTTGAGAGATGCAGATGAAAACAATACTGAGATTCCACCTCACCCCAAAAAGAATGGCTGCTATTAAGAAATCAACCAATAACAAATGCTGGCAAGGCTGTAGGGAGAAAGGGACCCTTCTCCATTGTTGGTGGGAGTGCAGACTGGTGCAGTCACTGAGGAAATTAGTGTGGAGATACCTCAAAGAACTAGGATTAGAGGTTCCATTTGCCCCAGCTATCCCTCTGCTGGGTATCTTTCCAAAAGAATTAGAAGAATCATACCACAGTGATATATGATCCCCCATGTTTATAGTGGCACAGTTCATAACAGCTAAAATTTGGAAACAACCCAAATGCCCATCAACTGGAGACTGGATAAAGAAGATGTGGTTTTTCCATAAAATAGAGGAGTACTCAGCCATAAAGAATGAGAGACTAGAAACATTTATAGCTAAATGGATGCACATTGAGGCTATACCCTTAAGTGAAATAAATAGGACACACTTAAGTAAATACAGAAAAGTTTCTCTTGGGTGAAAAACTAAAAGTGTAAATAAGGTTCAAATGGTATAACTGGGAGTGTGAAATAGGAAAAAAATAGCTAAAGAGGGAGTGGGAATGGGAGGGGAACAGAAATAAGGGTGAAGAAAAAATGCAAAAATGGAAATAAAGTCTTTGTAAATAGGGAAGGGTGAAGGAGGTGAAGGGAGGGCAGGGGTATGGGGAAAAAACAAGAACCAAGATATATCATGCAAAAGTACAAGATCCCAATTATAAATATAACTGTATTGTTTGCTTTAAATGTGCCAATAAACTTAGTGGGGGAAAAAAAGAAAATGTACAAGTATAGATGGGTGTGGTGGCACACATCTGTAATACCAGTACTTGAGAGGCTGAGTCAAGAGAATTCCAAGTTTTAGGCCAGCCTGGACTACATAGTGAGTTCAAGGTCAGCCTGAGCCACATAGCAAGATCCTGCCTCAAGAAAATGTACAAGTATCCAGAAACATGAGTGGAAGAATGAATTTTAAAAGAAAATTAGAAAGTATTTTTTAACTGAAGGGAAATAAGAATACAACATGTCAAAATTTGTAAGATACAGTAAAAGTAATACCTTAAGAAAAATGCACAGTACTGAAATGTTTTCAAATCACATTAAAAATTATAAAAAGAACCTGGATTATCATATATACAAAAATCCTTAACAAAATACTAAGAAACTAAGTTCAACAGCACATAAAAAGATCAATCACCATAATCAAGTAGGATGTATATCTGGAAGGTAAGGATGATTCAGCATATGTAAATGAGTAAATGTGGTACACTGTTAATAAAATCTAGGACAAAATGCTATAGTCATCTCAATAAATACAGAAGAAGCATTTGTCAAAATTTAACATTCTTTTGTGATTAAAAAAAAAGCTCTCAACAAATTAGGTATAGAAGGAACATTTCTCAACTCAATAAAGCAATATAGGACAAGTCCACATCTAACATCATACTGAACAATGAAAATGTTAAAGCTTTCCCTATGTAATCAGGAACAAGGTTGCCCACTCACCATTTCTATGTAACATAGTACTAGACATACTAGCTGAGCAATTAGGTAAGAAAAAGAAAAGCATACAGATTTTAAAAGAAATAAGTGAAACTATTTGATAGGACCTCATCTCTCTTCCCCCCCACACACACAGAATGTGAGGGACAGTACAGTGAATGTACATTTTTTTATATTATTGAACTTTATGTATAAAATCATTTGATTCAAATAAACATTTAATGTAAAAACAAACATTCTTTTAAACTGATTTTTTTTTTACATCTACTGTACCATTCAAATGCTTTACCATCTTACATGATTTCTTCAAAATCTGTTATTAAGGGTACATATAGAAAAGCATTTTTTTAACAAATACAAACAAAGGGATTTTTTCAGCTTTTATTATAAAATGACATAAAAAGTTTACTCAACAGAAGTAATTTCATTACTATTTGTGGGGGAGGGAATCACCAATTTTTGTGCAAACAATGCTAGTCTTCTTTTAAGCATTAAGAGCATAACTGCTTAAGAAATGACATAAGCAATAATCCTACACCTACATCTCCCCTAAAATAATCTATTTTTTTTAAATATGTGCGCAGCTTTAGCAAATTAAAGTCCAAGAGAAATCCTCAAAATCCACTACTCAGAGGCAAAATGAGTTTAGTGGAACTTGTCATATGTAGAGCTTACCAATTAAGAAGTCTGTAATGAAAACTGCAGTTTCCCTCATTCCTATTTTTTTTTAATTGAGTTTATTGGTACATTTAGGGATACAGTACAGTTACATTCATTGTTGGGATCATGTACCTTTACATGGCAAGTCTTGATTCTCATTTTTTTCCCCTTACCTCTGCCCTCCCTTCACCCCCTCCTCCCCTCCCCATCTACAAACACTTTATTTTCATCTTTTCATTCTCTCACATTTTTTTCTTTTCCCTTTTTGTTCTTCCCCTACGTATCACACCTTCCCTACACCTTTAGCTCCTTTCCTCCCATTTCTAAATGTCAGTAATCTTATTAGAATCTTATGCATTGTTGCAGAATATTCACACCAGGGAAACTATTTGGTATTTACACATGTGGGACTTATTTATTTCACTTAGGAGTATATCTTCAATATGTATCCATTTTCCTATGAATGAATCTATTCTCTCGCTCTTTATGGCTGAGTAATATTCCATTTTATAGAAAAACCACATCTTCTTTATCCAGTTTCCAACGGATGGGCAAATAGGTTGTTTCCAAGATTTAGCTATTACAAACTGTGCCGCTATAAACATGGGTGCACATACTTCTCTGTGATATGATTCTTTTAGTTCTCTTGGAAAGATACCCAACAGAGGGATGGCTGGGTCAAATGGAACCTCCAGTCCAAGCTCTTTGAGGTATCTCCATATTGATTTCCATAGTGGTTGCACTAGTCTGCACTCCCACCAACAATGGAGGAGGGTTCCTTTCTCCCCACAACCCCGCCAACATTTGTTATTGTGTGATTTCTTGATAGCAGCCATTCTTTGTGGGGTGAGGTGGAATCTCAGTGTTGTTTTCATCTGCATCTCTCGAATGACCAGTGATGTGGAACATTTTTTCATATATTTTCTTGCTGCTTTCACTTCTTTGTATGAGAAATGTCTGTTCATTTCGGATGCCCATTTTTGGATCGGGTCTTTATATTTGGGGGGACTGATTGTTTTGAGTTCTTTATATATCCTTGATAATAGTCCTTTGTCTGAGGTACAGCTGGTAAAAATTTTTTCCCACATTGTAGATTGTCTCTTAGTTCTGCTAATGGTTTCTTTTGAAGTACAGAAGCTTTTTAGTAAGATGAGATCCCAGTTGTTGATTCTTTCTGCTAGTTCCCGTGCTACTGAGGATTTGTTCATAAAGTCTTTTCCTATACCAATGTCTTCCAGAGTTCTGCCTAACTTACTTTCCAGCAAGTTTAATGTTTCTGTTTTAATATTTAGATCTTTAATCCATTTGGATTTTAATTTAGTGCATGGCGAAAGATAAGGGTCTAATTTTAATCTGTGACAGGTTGATATCCAGTTTTTCCAACACCATTTATTAAAGAGGCTATCTTTCCTCCACTGAGGATGGTGAGCTCCTTTGTCGAAGATGAGGTAGCTGAGTACATCTGCATTTGTTTTTGTGTCTTCCAGTCTGTTCCATTGATCCTCAGGCCTATTTCTTTGCCAGTACCATGCTGATTTTATCACAGTGGCTTTGTAGTATAGTTTCAAATTGGGAATTGTTACACCTGGTGCCATGTGACTGTTGCCTATAATGGCTTTTGCTATTCTAGGTCTCTTGTGGTTCCAAATGAATTTTTGGATTCTTTTTTCTAGTTCTGTGAAATATAGTGTTGGAATTTCAATTGGCATTGCATTGAATGTATATAGCAGTTTCGGTAGTATGGCCATTTTCACTATGTTGATTCTTCCTACCCAGGAGCAGGGGATATCTTTCCATTTTTTTATATCCTCTTCGATTTCTTTTTTCAGAGTGCTGTAGTTTTCAGTGTAGAGATCTTTTGTTTCTTTTGTTAGATTGATTCCTAGATACTTCATTTTTTTGGATGCTATTGTAAAAGGAATTTTTTCCCTTATTTCTCTTTCTGTCTGTCTGTTATTTGTGTATAGAAAGGCTATTGATTTTTGGGTATTCACCTTGTATCCAGATACTTTACTGAATCTGTCAATTAAGTCTAGAAGTTTTTTGGTGGAGTTTTTTGGATCTTCAATGTAGAGTATCATTCCTATTTTTTTTAACACAAAATCAATGACCAAAAACTTAATACTGGATGACAAATCACATCCACACTATTAGTTAAATAGCCTCACAGTTAAACATATCTTAACAACCAATCAAATCAGTATTTACATTTATAAATTTCTGAAGACACCAATAGAAAGCTTACGTATCCCTTCACTAAACAAAAAAGGGAATGTAAATTTTTTAATAGTTTTAACCTATAATGACCAAAAAGAAATGTACGAACCACTACTCTTCAGAGTTTACAAAGCATATTCATATACACCCTCAACTTTGGTGGGGGCAGTACTGGGGATTGAACCTAATCCTTTGCATTTGAGCTACATCCATAGCCCTTTATGATTATTTGTATTTCATTACTTTTTCTTTCACTGAGTTTACTGGTACTTTTTAGGTACACAGTAGTTCCATTCATCATTAGGATCCTGTACCTGTACATGATGTATCTAGGTTGTTTATTTCCATTCCCCTTCCTTCCCTTCCAGCCTTTCACCCCTACTTACATAAGCTTTGTTTCCATTTTTTCCATCTCTCTTCATATTTTTCCTTCCCTTCTTTCCTTTCCCTCACCCCCCTCCCTAATTGCCCTTCCCTTCTAGACCTTTTCTTCCTATTTTACATTATAATTCTTTTGTTGTTGTTTTTTAGACAGGGTCTCACTATGTAGTTGAGACTGAACTGGAACTCACTATGTAGTCCAGGCTGGTCTCAAACTCACAGTGATCCTCCTGCCTCAGCCTCCCTCCCGAGTGCTGGGATTACAAGCATGTGCCACCACGCCCAGCCCTATTTTACATTATCTATTATACATTTTAGTCTTCATTTACACTTTGAGTTTCTCACACCAGAGAAACTATTCAGTATTTATACGTGTGTCTGATTTATTTCACTTAAGAGTATGGCCTCAATGTCATCCATTTAGCTATAAATCCCTCTAGTTTCTCGTTCTTTATGGCTGAGTAGTACTCCATTTTATTAATTTAAAAAATCTACATCTTCTTTATCCAGTCACCAGTTGATGGGCATTGGGGCCGTTTCCAAGATTTAGCTATAAAAAACTGTGCCACTATAAATGTGGATGCACATATATCACTGTAGTATGATGCTTTTAAATCTCTGGGGAAGATATCTAGCAGGGGATTAGGTGGGTCAAATGGGACCTTTAATTCGCATTCTTTTGAGGAATCTCCACAGTCATTTCCATAGTGGTCATACCAGTCTATACTCCCACCAACAGCAGAGAGACTTCCTTTCTCCCCACAACTCCACTAGTATTTGTAGTTGATTTCTTGATAGCAGCCATTCTTTCTGGGTTTGTTGTTGTTGTTGTTTGCTTTGGTTTTTTGGGTTTTTTGTTTGGGTTTGGTTTGGTTTTTTTGGTACCAGGGATCAAATTCAGGACCTTGCACTTGCAAGGCAGGTGTGATGCCACTGAGCTACATACCCGGCCCTAGCCTTCTTTTTGGAGTGAAGTGGAATCTCAGTGTTGTTTTCATCATCTCTTGAATGACCAGTGATGTTGAACGTTTTTTCTTATGTTTATTTGCTGCTTCTAAATCTTCATCTGAGAAATGTCTATTTCAGAAGCTCATTTTTGGATTGGGTCTTTAAATTTGGAGGGGTCTAACTTTTTAAGTTCTTTATATATTCTAGATAGTAGTCCTTTGTATGAAAAACAACTGGTGAAAATTTTCTCCCACCCTGTGGGTTTTCTCTTCACATTCTTGGTGATTTTTCCTGTATGGAAGCTTTTTAATAAGATAAGATCCCACTTGTTGGTTGTGCTAGTTCCCAAGCAACTGAAGTTTGGTTCATAAAGTCTTTTCCTACGTCAATGGCTTCAAGAGTTCTGCCTAACCTATCTTCCAGCAGGTTTAGTGTTTCTGTTTTAATATTTAGATCTTTGATCCATTCTATTTTAGTTTGGTGAGTGGTAAAAGATATGGGTCTAATTTTAATCTTTGGCAAGTTGAGACCTAGTTTTTCTAGCACCACTTATTAAAAAGGTGATATTTCCTCCAGTGAGGGTGTTTGGCTCCTCTGTTAAAGATGAAGTGGCTGGGTATGTCTGGAGTTGTTTCTGTGCCTTCTAGTCAGTTCCATTGAACCTCGGATCTGTTCCTTTGCCAGTACCATGCTGTTTTTATCACAGTGGCTTTGTAGTGTAGTTTCAACTTGGAGATTGTGATACCCCTGCCTTGTCTTTGTTGCCTAGAATTGCTTTTGCTATTCTGGCAGAGAATGTAATGTTTTACAGTAGAAGACATTGCTTTTAATCCTCTTCAAAACACTTCCCCTTCACTTTTAAAGACTTCTGTGAGTGTCTTTACTTCACTGTCGGGGCTGCCTTGATGTCTTGAATTAATTGAAAATGTTTACCTTTCATGGTCATTTGGATTTGGGGGAAGGCCAGAAACGGCACAGTGTCACACCTGGTGCAGGAGGAGGATGAGGACACATGGTAATGTTTTTAACAGCTGCCCTTCTGCTTTTCTATAGCTCACATTACCTTTTATGCCACCTCACAAACACACTGAAGAGGTTTCCAGATTGCTCCAGAAAATGGCAAGAATTTGGGGATAAGTGTGTGTAAAATGAGGGGAAGTATTTTGATGGAAATGAGTAGCAAAGTGATGTCTTTTACTGTAATAAACTTTTAAAATTTAAACACATATTTCTCAATCACCACTTGTATATCCTAATGTCTCTACCAAAAAACCCTCAGAACTGATAAAAATGTTCAGTAAATTTTCAGGACATAAAATCGACAAACAAGAGTTGATAACATTTTTTACATTAGCAATAAACTATCTGAATGAGGAACTAAAAAAAAGTTCCACTTACAACAGCATCAAAAAAGAGAATACATGGGAATAAATTTAACAAAGGAAGCAAAAGATGTATATATTGAAAACTATAAACACTGGTGAAAGAAATTTAAAGTGACAAAATACATAGAAAGACATCCTGTGTGCGTGGATTGGAAGAATATTGTTAAAATATCCATTCTACCCAAAGTAATCTATAAATTCTATGTAATATCTATTAAAATCCTAATGTCTGTGAAGATGTCATTTTTCACAAAGTAAAAAAAGACTTAAAATTCATATATCCACAGAGAAAAATAAAATCAGACCCCTATTTCACATCATTTACACAAATCCACTCAAAATGAATTAAAGACTTAAATTTAAGATATGAAACTATGAAAGTAGTTAGAAGAAAACAGAAAAGCCTTCATGATATTGGTCTGAGCAAAGATTTCTTGGACAGGAGCCTAAAAGCACAGACAACAAAGTGAAAATGAACAAGTGGTACTCCAACAACTAAAAGCTTTTTATACAGCAGTTAAGAGAAGAGACAATCCACATATTAGAAGGAAATACTGCAAACCATATTTCCGATAAGAGGCAATTTCCAAAATTTATAAAGACCAAAGTAAGAAAACAATACAATTTTTAAAAATGAACAAAGAACCTAAGTAGCCACCTCTCAAAAGAGGACATATGTATGGCCAACAAATATATGAGAAAAAACAGCTCAGTCTCTGTAATTATCAGTGAAATGCAATTAAAACTAGAGTGGGAAATTCTTCACACTTACTAGAACAACTATCATCAAAAATATGAAAAGTAAGCATGGGCATGGATGTAAAAATAAGGGAGCTCTGGTATGTTTTTGGTGAAATGTAAATTAGTACAGACATTTCCTGAGATAACATGGAGGGTCCTCAAAAATTAAAAATAGAATTACCATATAATCCTGTAATTCCATTTCAAGATATACATTCAAAGGAATTGAAATTAGCATGTCAACAATATCTCCTTACTTCCACGCTCCTTTCAGCATTACTCACTGTGACAGACGACATATAATTAACCAAGTGGCTCTTCCATAGATGAACAAAACATGTCACACGTATACAACGGAACGCCCTGTCAACTTTAAAAGGAGGAAATTCTGTCATTGGTAACAACATAGATGAAAGTGAAGATTGTGTTCAATGAAATAAACCAAGTCTAAAAGGACAAAACCTGCATAATCTCACTTATATGTAGAATCTTTTAAAAAATATAAATGCATAGAAGCAAGAATAGAATGGTGGTTACCAGAGGCTAGGGAGCAGGACATGGGAAAGTGGGGCAAGTTGAAAAATGGTACAAAGTTTCATTTAGGCAGAGAAAACAGATTTTAGAGGTCTACTGCATTAGAAAGACCTGGCGATTTATAGGGTTTGCCAACTCCAACCTTAGAGACGGGTACTACTTTAAAATGTAATGAGGGTTTATGTAACAAAACACTTAGGAACAAGACTAGTTATCAAATCTTAAATCTCATAATGAATTCAATAAGTTGTTACATGAAAAAATTACTCTCCAATAGTGCTAAGTATTCATTTTTGCTTGTTTATATCCTAATTAATTAGTGCTCTTAGGATTACATACAAGTTCAGAAATTATTGGGAATTTTATAATACTTGTCTATAAAGAACATTTTGTGATATTAAACCAATTATTCTTCAACTTATATATAATAGTGTAAATATGTATGAAATGTAATTCTGACTTCATTTTGGCAACTAGCTAGACACTGAATGCTTTAATTGTAATTTTTATAAAAGTATTTGATAAGTTTTTTTAAGTAATTAAAATTTAAATATTTCAGATTTAATCTTTATTTAGAATTTTGATAGTTCAATTATAACTTGCATTTTGCTTTTAATTTTAGTAAATAATTTTACATAGAAGAAATAAACTTTCAAAATACTTATATGAACCTAATTCAAAAATTTTTGTATGTTCTAAAATTTTGGTGAAAATATATTCCAATTTTGCATGTATGAACATATATCATTGAATGCTTTTCATTTTAGATCTTGTAGATGGCATAAAAGTAAAAATGAAACTACTAAAAAGCAAAGTAGAACTCAGGCAGGGAAAAATTTGGAAGAAAATAAATTAATAATGGGAAAATATTTAAAGTGGTGTTGTGTTAGGGTTTTAGACACTGGAAGCAATTATGGTAAACAGACTTCTGTCATATGTGAACCAAGACTTTAAGAAAGAACATTAGAATATCCTTACTTAACAAAGCATTAATTTTTGGTCAAAATTTTAATGTAACTCTATGCCAGAGCATGTGTGAAACCCTGGATTTAATCCCCAGAACAACAACAACAACAAATTAAAATTAAAATGTGCAAGAAAAATATTCTTGTCAAATCTGCATTTGATGCTAAAGTCAGATAATTCAAAGTCAGAAAAATGCAATTTGTACAAGTCAGATGAAATTCTTGCAATTTTATAATAAAGATTAAGTTGCGCCTAAAAGTGATGATAATGGAAAATTGGCCTAATTGAAAAATCAAAAGTAAAAAATAATAACAATAAGCTATAGCTTAACAGTAAAGAGAAAAAGAAAATCATACTCACAGAATTGGGACATTAGAGGTAAATAAAAGAGACTTCTATAGCTTACCATGCTTACAGGACAATGAACATGACATTCTTCCCAGGGCAAGAGAATGTTTCTCATGAAACACACTCTGATAAGAGCTAATGATCACAATCTCCACTAAATAAACAGAGAAGAAATGTAACTCTTCATTTTACACCAAAATTATTTCAAATGGAGAAACTGGGAACAAAGTGTTTTGTAACAACCATCATACATTTTATATATAATCAGTATTCATGGTCAGTTTTGACCATGAAAGTACTTGTGGCTGGAAAGATATAGATTTTTTTGGCTAATATAAAACAAAACATCATACACATACATAAACACACACAAAATGTATGTATGCAATTATTAAAAGTAATAAAAAGGCTAGCAAGTACCTTGATAGTACTAAATCAAGGGAAGTGAACTAATATAAAAAATTTCACTGACCCTCCAAAAAAATAAAATTATGCACTGTTTATGTTGGAACAAGTTGAGGCTTTTTAAAGCACTAATAAAATAATTTTTAAAGAAAAAGAAATGTTCTAGGTTATTAGAAATTATTTTGAAATGCAGTGCTAGCATGGAAAGATTTATACAATGGATTTTTTATGACAGATTTTTTTTAAAAGCAAGGATCCCTAAGATGTAACATTCAAAATGAGATAATAGGGAAAAGAAAAAAATGTGAAAAAAGGAAAAAATGGAAACAAAGTCTTTGTAAATAGGGAAGGGTGAAGGGAGTGAAGGGCGGGCAGGGGTATGGGGAAAACTAAGAACCAAGATGTATTATGTAAAGGTACAAGATCCCAATGATAAATGTAACTATATGGTTTGCTTTAAATGGACCAATAAACTTAACAGGGAAAAATGAGATAATACAATGAAAAATCATACATAAAATAAATTGATACAATAACAGTGAGCATTACTTTTTTCAACCAGATAATATCAGGGACAAAAGTCAAATTTCACATCTTTCATTTGTGTTGATGAATTATCAGAAGAGGGAAATCAGGAATCAATGAATTTTTCAACTGTTGTGAAAAATACAGGTCTACTCCAGAAGCTACTTTTAATGAAGAATTAATTTCAAAAATTGTCAAGAGCAAGCTTTTACAATGGCACTAACATAGTTGGTAAAAACATCATGAATCACTGTTTCACAACCAACTATTTAGAAGCATTTTTTCTGCTATACAGCACATAGCTTGAGTTTGTTTCTAGGAGACATGGAGTGACTATATCAATAGGTAGTGATATTCTTTGGAATAGTCCAAAGAGAGTGTGTGGGTGTGTGTGTGTGTGTGTGTGATTACATCAGGAGCATCTTGGTGCAACATATCAAGTGTGATCTCACAGACACCCTAGGGTACATGAAGGAAACACTAAGTATTGTTATAATAAGTAGATTTGATTTAAACAAGTTATAAAAAGTGTTAAATGAATTAAAAAATGATAGAAGAGCCACAAAAAGTGCTTTGTGGCTATGTGGTGAATTTTGATTTACAAATACATTTAGTTATTTGGTTTGAACTTTTGCTTGCTATTAATAATAGAGAAACTGCCCCCTCAACCATGTAGGTGTAATGTTGTCTACTGATGCTTTTAAAAGGCTAAAAAAATTCTTCTTTAAAAGTTTTGGAGATTATTTTTCATAATCAAAAGAAATTACATGAGAAAGATGCAAAAGAGTGGCATTCAAATAAGCTACAAGAAAATTTAAACAATAGAAACATTTGTATAAATATGGAGAGGATCTATTCATTTAAAAATTCCCAAATAATCTGTGTAATCAAATTTTTAAAAATTAGAGATACATAGTCTTTGCTATAATTTATTTTTAAAGTGTGAAAAAAGAACTTAAATACCATATAGATCTAACATTGCTTTAAATTAATGATGCTAAATATTCTTTGATGACATAAAAAATATTGTCATGTTTCTGCAGAAACAGTAACTCTATCACAGTCTGTTCTTAGATGTGTAAAACTTATTTCCAAATCACAGTAAAGGTATAAGTATTTTATTGACAATTTCAGCTGCTACCCCAGCAGAGAATTTAATTAAGTTGAATTTTAAAATTTAAGAAATACAAAAACTCAGGAAATGATGTCTACCTTGGCATCACTGTCAGTTATCAAATATAAATTTTGTGAAAATCTTGATTATAACAACGTAATTGTCAATTATATTTAAATAAATAAATTGTTTATCAAAACATTATTGGTCCCTCCATCACTCTTCAAAAAATTATTGGTTTATATATAAAATATCCAGATATTCCCAATAAAACTTAAATTCAGTTATCTCTGATGTTTACCGACTTTCTTCCTATAAAAGTAATAGTTTCACATATTTTCAGTCTTGTTATATAGATTAAGGTAGGATATATCATTTAATAGTTTAATTAACTTGATTTATAATTATACACACATTTGTATGCTTGCTTTGGATTCTACAAATTTTGAGGACAACCTTTTAAAACATAGAGGGCAAATATTGTTTCTTTGAAAATACTAATGAATGATACAATCCTACAGAGATTATGCAACTAAAAGAGAAAAATGAAAAATTCAATATTATAAATAAAAACAGGAGCATCACTACAGATCCTACAGATATTGCAATCATATATATCAGAAGAAATATTTTGAATGTAAAATTTGAAAATGTGTATGAAATGAAAAATTCCTGGAAAAATAAAATGTACCCAAAACTGACAAAAGGAGATAGAAAATCTAAATCATACATTACTTTTTCTAAAGAAATTTAATCTATGGGCTTTCCCACAAAGACATTCTAAGCCCAGATGCTTACAAGTGGATTCTATCCAGTATTTAATGAAATAATTTACCAGCCTTACACAAACTCTCTTATAGAATCAAGAGAGGACAAGCTTCAAAATGAATTTTACCAGATCAGCATTGCTTTCATGTCAAAGCCTTACTTTAAGATATTTTAAAAATAAAATTCCAGACCTGTCTTACTGATAAACCTAGATGAAAACTTTCTATACTTTATATACAAGTAAATATGTTTATTTATAGATCTTAGACATCTACTCAGCCATACAAAATAAGGATTTTTTTTTCCAGTTCTTGGAATGGAACCAAGGTCTCATACATCATAGCCTTAAGGACCCAGGATGCTAAGATGACTCCTTCTGAAAACCAACATGCCTGAGTCACAGTCGATTTTCTAGGCCCTAACAAGAAGCCTTCTACCTCTTATTCTTAAGCCTCCTTCCTCCTTTTTCAACATTCCTCCCTCCTTCAACACTATCACCAGGTCTCAGCCCACCTCCCCTCACATCCTGGAGCCCACACATTATTTGTTATGTCCTCATTTGTTTGTACTTTGCTGTTCACCTACACCACAGGTCTCATGAACACAGGGACCATGGCTTGTACATTGCTTCATATTGCTCATTCCTGATTAACACTTGCATTTGAATTTGAGTTCAATGATCACCTGCCTGATGAAAGAGCTGTTGTACTTTGAGCTCCGAGGATCAAATCCAGTAATTTATAACATGTTCCCTGAGGTTTCAATTCTGCCAATCTTTTTGAAAGCTTTTTGTGGCTCTTAGAAAAGACGTAATGGACAATAAAAAGCATAGTTGTCAAAGACAATACAGTAGTCCCCCCTCATCTGTGGAGGTATATGTTCCAAGACCACCGCTGGATGCGTGAAACCACAGATAGCACCAAGCCCTATATATACATATATATGGAGAACTTTCATCTTTTCACTTAAGTGTTTTATTTCTTCTTTTTGCCATATATGAATTGTCAGCATCACTGATTTTGCATTTCCAGGCCATTATGAAGTCCAATAAGGGGTTACTTTGTGCACAAGCACTGTCATATAATGATAGTCCATCAGATAAGTGAGGCAGCTGCTAAGTGATTCATGGGCAGACTGCAAACACAACTTGGATATGTTGGATAAAGGGATGATTCATGTCCCATAGCAGGATAGCAAATAATTCTATCATGCTACTCAAAGTAGCATGCAACTTAAGATTTATGAGTTGCTTATTTCTGGAATTTTCCATACAATATTTTCAGGTTCTTCATAACTGTAGGTAATTGACATCTCAGAAAGCCAAACCTTCAGTTAGCACACACTTATACAGAAAGTAAAATCTCAGATAAGGGAGGACTATTGTAGTATCAACTGTTGGTAGGTAGAAAACTTTAAGTACTTACTGAATTAAAACAAAGAATCAAGAAGAGAACAAAGCCAAAATAATGGAGGAGAAGAAAAGCAAAACAGAAGCTGGGAGGGGTTTCAAACCACAGCAAGAAAGGCCCTTAGTTGGAAATTCCATGGGCAATTATCTGCAGAAATAGGGTACCTGTGAGGGTCACCAAACTTTCCTGGCCCAAAACTCCCAAAGTAGGCATTGTAGAGTTATAGGGGCTGATGGAGTTTCCACTAACCAAGCATGTGTGAGAAGTAATTGTCATACTACCTGCCCTCTCAACCCTCAGCTCTCCAACAGAAATTGAATGTGGGCCATATGTGTCATTTTGAATTTTTTTAGTAATCACACGAAAAATCCCCTCCAAAAACAAAACAGATAAAATTAATTTTATCAATATGCTTTAGTGTTAAGCCAGTATATCAAAATTATATTTCAACATGTAATAAAAATTTTTAAGCTGCTAGCAAAGTATTTTACAGTCTAATTGGAAAGAGAATTCCAGAAGTAACTGTGTTTAAAATAGTCAGTCAGAAGGAATTTCTGAAAAGGTGAAATTGACCACCATACACAAAGTGAGAAGAAACCAATCAAGTGAAGACCTCAACGTGAGGACCTCCAAGCCAAGGGGAAGGCCGGTGCAAAGGCTACAGTGTAGGGGCAGTGAGGGGGACAGTGACAAAGGGGCTGTAAGAGAGGCAGGCAGGCAGCAGACCATGCAAGGCAGTATGTACAGAACTGGCTGCACAGCCTCTAGGAAATACTCCCACCTACCTTTCACTCCCCAGGACTGTAGTTTGTGGGAAGCTAAGACAGGGCTATTTTTAAAACAGCATTCCAGATGCCTAAAGCTTAGGCTGTACCACCAATCCACATCCCCAGCCCCTCAGGCAGTGTTGAGAGCCAGTCAGACAGGTAGTTTAGTTTACCTTCAGTGCGGTGGAGAGATGCTCAGGATTCAGGGAGAGGTGTGGTCAAAGCCAAATTACCTTTCCAAGGCTGGAGCTTGGTGGAGCATGAACTGTGGAGGTGTGACAGGAGAAGCAAGGTCACTAGCTAGGGGCCCATAGAAGAGTCAAGGAAATTAGGATATAAGTTGGGCAGAGTGCTGACAAGGCTTGCTGATGGAAGAGGCTCTGTAAATGGAAAGTTAAATCTTTAGAGCCCAGGCCTCTTCAGCAGTAGCAGGCATGTACTACTAAAGGAACTACTGTGTACAGGGCTGGCCCTGTGGGACCCCAGTAGCAATGGCAGCAAATCCTCCCCCACATATCTGTTTCAGGTTGTCTAGGAGGAAATCACTTGTCATAGCCTGGGCAGAAGAGGAGGCAGGCGCTCTTCAGAGAGGTTGCTTTTACTTTGAGCATGTTAAATTTACAAGGCAGATGTTATGGCTTGTGTTTAGATGCCCTCCTCTAAGCCTCAATCAGTCATAGGTTGGGCTTTTTCAGGTGTGGCTGGATCTAGAGTGGGTGATTGATTCATGGTGAAATGTTAGGATTAAAGGTGCTAGGATTAGGGTGGGTGATTACTAAATTACTCCACTGATTGGTTTGGTACCTGCTCTAATCCCAGAAGCCTAAATAGAAGATAAAAGGGACAGAAAGATGCCGCTAAGGTCCCTTGCTTGCTTGTTTGTTTTGCTACCTTCTGCCTGCCACAAACTGTTTCTCCTCTTCAATCCCTGTGTGCTATGACACTCTGCCTTGGGGCCAACTGATAAAGGACTGAAATCTCTACAAACTCTAACCTTTTCCCCTTTAACTTTGTGTGTCAGGAATTTTGTCTTGACAATGACAGAAAAGTAATTAAGGCAGAATTTGGTACTAAGAGTGGGGTCACTGCTATGACTGTACCTGACCGTGTGGTTTAGAGAAGAGTCTCAGAATACCATGTTCCAGAATGGTGGCAGCCTAGGGAAGTTGTTCCTTGGGATTTGGTTCATGGGCACTGGACCCCTACAGCCAAGAGAGAAGGAAACCTGGCTACTGCTCCATCTGGCAGCAGACCTTGGCATCATCCATGTGGTGCTGGTTTTGTGTGCATGCAGAAAGTCAGGAAGGCTTTCACCCAGATCTCAGAAGAAGGCCTTGGAGACAAGGCAGGGTGCCCTTGAAAAGGCAGTGCGTGAAGCTGTGAGTGTGAAGCCGAAGGTGTAGTAGAGACCCCAGAAGTTTGGAGAAGCCAGGAATGTGGATGTTTCAGAAAAAAAACTGCAAGGAGAGAGCAGAACCAGCCCCAGAGAAAAGCCACGGAAGTGCCATGAGGCAGAGCCACACAAGCACATAGGTGTTCACATTGCCACAGATTGCCTCAGATGTTGGACATGGAACTGCAGGGCTTAATGTTTGCCCTGCTGAATTTTGGACTGGCTTTGGGCTCATTCCTTTATAGCCTATTTGTACCTTTTGGAATGGTAATGACTATCTTGTGCCATAGAATGTTGGCAGTGTTTAACTTTCTTCTCATTTGTACAGGGTTCTTGGCTAAGATTTTGCCTTAAATCTCAGAGGAGACTTAGGACTTGGACTTTTCAGCAGGGTTGAAACTGCTAGGACTTTGGCAACTCTTAGAGATGGACTAAACGCCTCTTGCATGAAGGAATGTACATGAGTCTTTGAGAGGCTTGAGGTAGGACATCATGGTTTGTATCTAGATGTTCCCCCTAAAGCCTCATGCGATCATAGGTGGGGCTTTTTCAGAGGTGACTGAATCTAGAATGTGTGATTACTAAATCAGGACACTGATTGGTTTGGCATCACCCTAATCCCAGTAGCCTAGATAGAGTATAAAAGGGGTAGAAAAAAAAAGCTGCTGAGGTCCCTTGCTTGTTTTGCTACCTTCTGCCCTCCATGAACTGTTTCTCCTCTGCAATGCCTGTCTGCCATGCCACCCTGCCTTGGAGCCAGCTGATTATAGACTTAAACCTCTACAAACTATAAGCCAAATAAATCTTTTCTCCTTTAACTTTTGGTGTTGGGTATTTTATCTCAGCAATGAGAAAAGAAACAAAGACAGTGCACTCATTTTGGAGAGATCACTGGTCTACCTTGGAAATCTAGTCCACATGTGGGCTCCAAAGTTGACCTCCACCTAGCAGTGGTAGGTCCATCTGCTCCCCCATTCCCCAGAGGGTTTCTTTTTAACCCAGCCCTTGTTATATTGGAGTAATCCAGGAGTGAGAAGCTGACCTCTACAAGAAAAATGAGGGAAGTTTCACAGAGATCGGGACAATAGCACTGTGTGCACTAGGAGCTGTCAGTTGCCCCATTTCCTTGGTAAGGAGTTTAGGACAAGTGAGGTAGACACAGAGAATGCACAAGAAATCTCAGAGCCTCCAGGAGGCCACCAAACCCCTGCTTCCAGCTATTTCTGTACAGCAGTAGTATGCTTGCCCTCCCTGGAACATATGAGTGACCCCAAGGAGATAAAAGTCACACAACATAAAATGACCCCTTCAAAGCTTTGAACTTAGTGGCAGTAGCACACTCACCCATTGTGCAACCAGCACTTCTTCCAGCACCAGCAAGGACCACCTCGTATCCACTATGCAGTCACTCCCCATTCTTCATCCCCCACCCTGGACAAACACTAATCTACTTTCTGTCTCTGTGGAATTCCCTGGTCTGGACATTTTGAATGAATGGAACTATACAACAACTACTTTTGTGTCTAGCTTCTGTAACTTAGGGTAATCATCCACATTTTGTCAGTCTGTTCATCCATTGATGGACACTGGAGTCGTTTGTATCTTGTGTTATTGTGAGTACTGCTGCTGTGAAAATGTATGTACAAGTTTTTGTGTGAGCCTACTTTTCATTCTTTAGGATGCACACCTGGGAGTGGAATTGCTAGGTCATTTGGTATCTCTAGGTTTAACTTTTTGAGAAGCCGCCAACAGCAGTATTTTCTTTTTGCTTAAAGTTGTACATATTGGATTTCTGTCATTTTTACCAAACAGAATCCTCCTAGTATTGACTCAGATCAGCTTCCTAGTGCATTCACTTATCCATCAACTCCTTTCCCAGTGCCTGGCCCAAACACTACACTAGAAGCAGCATGACCTGGTCTGTCTCTACCTGCACCCCACCTCCTTGTCCTCCCCTACCCCACTTATTCCTCTAGCACACTCCTGCTCCTCTCAGTGCTGGCTCGCTCAACTTCTGGCTTTCTCTCCTTTCTAAGCTCCTCCTGGCCCCTATTAATCAACACCACTCATGACCACACTCCTCTTCCTCTCCTTTGCTTTTACAGTGCTCATCTGTGGCCTTAAATTCCATGATCCCTTCTATCCTTGACCTCAGAGACCCCAGTGCTCCCCTCCTCCTGGGCACACCCACAGCTTTCATCACAGATCTCCCTGCTCTGATGTCAGGCATCAAATGGAGATCTCTGCCATCTTTTCTCTAATGGCCCCCACACTCTCCTGTAGGGTGGGCACTGGTGGGAGCACATACAGTGGCCAGAATCAAGCAGCCCCCTCTGCAGTGCCATAACCTTCAGCTCTGTGGAGTACAAGTCTGTGTGCTCATGGTCAATTTCCTCCTCCTCTGGTCTTTATAAAACAGAAAGGATCTTTTTGGGTGCCTACCTCACAGGCAGAGGCATTCTGAGTAGCTCTGGTCATGGTGAACAGTGACAATAATAGCTATTTTTAAGCACAGCAACCCTGCAGGGTACAGATTATTTACCAAGTTTACAAAACAGGAAATCAGGGTTGAGAGATTAGGTAAGTACATGAGGTTAATCTGTCGTCAGTGCCAATGTTGGGTTTTGTTCCAGACTGGTCTAACTCTACATTCTAGATTCCTTGCACCACATGATACTGGAGCTGTACTGAAATTATAACATATGAGACAATAAACTAACAAGATAGCAAGAAAATATTATATCCATTCATTGTTTCTCCTAGTGAGATGGCAGTATTCTTTCCAAAAGCAACTTGGCAATAAGTACTAATGTACTCCGACTTCTTGATCTCGATGAAATTATTCTCAGAAAATCAATTTCACAGTATTAAAAAACACATACATTAAATATTCAGTTTTGCATTATTTCTAACAGCAATATATTGAAAGCAACCTACATGTCCAACAATACCTGGCTTGTTAAGAAAAATTACAGTGTCGAGTCAAAGAAATATTATATAGTAATGGTTCTCAGCTGGAGATAATTTTGCCCCTCAAGAGACGTTTGGCAATATCAGAAGACAATTTTGGTTGTTCCAAATGGAACAGGGACTTGTCAGGGCAATTATGACAGCTCCCCTAAATGCTAATAATACTGAATTTGAGAAATGCTGTTCCATAGATTATTGTCAATATAAATACTTTCTGACTTGATACAAAGAGAAGAATTCCAATTCTGAAGTACATTAGTACTTTGGAGAAGTCCAAATTTGGGGTACACTGGCATTATAACAATGAAAAACTATCTTGAGTATAAAACAACACTAGGTGGAAATGTGAAAAAAAAAAAGCATCAGTAGATATGAAAGAAATCTTATACTTTGAAAAGTTTAATGGTATTATATTATTTTTACCCAAAGCAAAAAATCAAAAAAAAAAAGAAATACACAACTTTGTACAGATGTATTATAATTGTTATTGTCCATCCAAATCTGTTACATAGCATATTTTTGTGTGTGTGCAATACATACTTCTGAAAGAAAAGAAGGAATATGTTTTGGAAGACTTTTTTTTCTGCAACAAAAGAGACTGGTAAAATCATGAAGCTAAAGTGGCTTGAAAGAAATATTAATGAACCATTCTGTTCTTACAGATACAAGGTAACATAGCATACATATCTTTTTTGGAAGTCTACAGCATGCCTAGCCCAAGGTCAGGCCCTGCATACCAGGAAGAGATGTAAAGCTCATCCTCACCATTTGGTTCAGCGTCCCACAGCAGGATAGGACGTGAAGATGGACTTTGACCTTTAAAACTATGTATTGTACTGGATATTAGAAAGGATAGACCTATTGAATAAATTAACTAAAGCAGGCATTATTTAAACCAGTAAAACATTTCTGATGGCAACTCAGAGTAGAGTGCCTTGCAGTTCTCTATACACACAACACATACACATAACTGAGATGTAAGTTTGACAAAACGGTACAGCGGTGCCTTGGTTCACGGACTGGGAAAGAATTAAGTTCATGAACTGAGGCACCACTTAGTACTTAGTCCCTTTAGTACATGTAATGCAGTCTCATAATTTCTACTCTATTTAATCTCAATTTTTAAAATATTTTTATGGCTCATTAACTGATTTCAAGTCAAGACCTACCAATGATTTAGACTAGAAATTGAGAACATTTAGTGAGAGAGTGACTGGGGTTCTCTCAGCCCTACATGTAGGTGGCACTTGAAGTTTCCACCATCACATTCAGCATTAGGAACTGGGAAATCTACAGCAGTCACATGTGTTGGTTTGGTTTGGTTGGTTGGTTGTTTTTACATGTTTTTTCCTCCAATTCTGAAAATCACCCGAGCCTTGTACATACCAGAAAATGCTCTACCACTGGGGTATATAGCTCTAGCTCCGTAAGTCCCTTTAATATGTAAATATCTCAGTATGAGAAATAAACTACCATGAGCCCCTGAAGGCTCTTTTTCATATGGAAATAGTAAGAGTGGTACTAGTAGGACTATACAGATAGGGAAAACGCAAGCAGAGTCTGGGTATTAGCAGCTAACAAGAAAAGGTAAAAAGAAGTATAGACAGACATTCATTTACTCAAAGGCTGATGAAATAATTTGAGTTTTCCTTTTCTTGTGAAAAAATAGGACAAAAGTAGTTACATTTCATAAAACCACAGAAGCCAAAGCTGAACATGCATTGCTTTATGTAACACATCAGGCAGAGCCAGACATCCAGCAGTAGTCTCGGGTAAAGTGTTTCATTTGTGCTTCCCACCCATTGCCATGTGATCTGAATGTTCGCCTGTAGATGGGGTGGGCTCCCCTGCCACACCCGGCTTAGCCATGTGATTTGGTTGAGATATGAAGGCAAGTGACTGTGAAAAAGTTTTAGGGATACTGCAAGTTTCTTCCATTCATTTGTACTTTTTCTTGGCCATGACTCATCTCCTTCAGATTGGGTCTCAAATGAGCATACACAGCTAATCCAGAGAGTTCACAAAAATAGAAGTAAATCTATGGTTTATATAACCACTGAGAGTTGGGTATTACTTATTACCATACCAAAACGAACTAATATAGAATCCCACATACAGTGCGGAGGAGAAGCAGGAGGAATAGAAAGAGAACAATTAAAAATAACAGGAATGGGATGAAGAGGATTAATTTTCTGAGTTCCTTTTGGTGCTCAGAATCATAATGGCTGCAACAAATATAAAAGCAAAGTTAGAACATGTTTTCATCTAGAAGTTTAAAATCTAATTAGAAGGAACCACGGACATATAAAATGGTCTAGCCCAGTGACGGTGAACCTTTTAGAGCTCTCAATGATACAAACAGCTCACGGCAGCACTCCTGCCATAGGTTCACCACCACTGGTCTAGCCAGTTAGGTAGGCAAGGACCAAGCATGCTCCCAACCAAAGGGTGCCACCACCCCAGGTATCAAGGGACAGCTGTTGAAAAGAAGAGAATGTGAAGGACTTGACTTGAGCCTTTCAGGGTGTAACCTCTTGAAGGTTCAAACAGGTGAGGCCACTATAGGTGTGAAAGGGGTCACAGCATGGGCAGTGGGGAGGTCACAGAGGACAGGCCACACTCAGAGAAGACACTCAGTGTCAGGACTTCATAACTTCTCCTGGAGTTAATGCATCCCAAGAACCTCAACCTCTTTAACTATGTTGCAATTCCAGGCCCATTCCTCTCAGGGGTGAGATAAAATTAATACATCAGAGGCCTACCAGTGCCAGCCAAAACATGGAAAAATTGGGGACTCTACTGGCTCTGGCGAGGTCCTCCCTGATACGAGGTCAACTGGGGCTGTGAAGTCTTGACAAAGGGTACGTTTAGCCTTGGTTGTAACCCTAACCACCCACAAAGCATGACTGGGTTTCTGTCGAATGGGGCCAGACTTTCCATCTCTGGAAAACCTTGTGATTTCCCAAGAAAGCTGAACCTCTGAGGAGCCAGAGAAAGTTGCAGGCAACCAGGGAGGAATAGAAGGGGTGTTGGCAAAATGGAGAGGGGGACAGGCGTTAAGCTTTGTTCTTTGAGGGGAACATTCGCTCTTTGTTCTCTCCTCTGGGATTACCCACATGATAAGCTGATCTTTTCAGCAAGGGACAGTAGGCTCCTAAAATTTAGACTTGCCTTGACTTGCCCCTGAAGGGATCTGTAGCAGTGGCAGATGTTCATGCTGGACAGTAAGTTTTGTTTCAATGAGAAAATTGGGCTTTAGGAAAAATAAAGTCAATAAAAGAGACAAAGCAAGAAGTCAGACACGATGCTAGGTAGAGACAAGACCACAACATGGTGATGTACTTCCCTGAGCTAAGTTCACAGAGGGTAATGTTGATTATAGGTGTCTTGGTTTCTAACAGGCTAACAGGAGTGCTCCAGTGAAACCTTGAAACCAAAAAGAAATTTTCTCCCCACCCCAACCTAGTGCATTAGAATTTCACCTGCAGTAATGACCCACAATGAAAACAAAGGCAAGTTTCAATTCTTTAATATTAACTAATAGCAAAAATCAAAGTTTCATTCCTCAAAATGAATTTTTTGAAAGACCAAGACAATGAAATCCACATCTACAGCTATTTGAAGGTGTCCCTTAGCCCAAGGATAATATTTAGAATATAGACAAAAAAGGATAAATTGCTTTTCCTTCAAGAAACTCTCCATGAACACTATTTCCTAAAAACTACCTTCTGATAAGACTAGTTTGAGATTATACTATCAGGAAAAAGCTTAAAAGTTTACATAATCTAGTGTTCCTATTAAAGGAAGACTAGATTTACTCTGGCCATCAGCCAAATTGAGGGTGGAGTCAACATCATCTGCCAGATCAAGGAGCCAGCATGAAATTCACTGAACCTCTACCCAGAAGGTGCCAAAAAGAGCAGCAAATTTTCCACAGCAATTATCTCTGCATCTATTCCAATCCATGGCAAAGTTCCAAAGCTGTATATCATAGAGATCAGCCACTAACAGAGTAGATTAGAAGAAGGTCCAAAGCAGCCATTGTAGATTGCCTAATAAAACCACAGCATTTAATAAACTGCTCAAGACATTAGAATCCTATTAGTACACAGCTAAAAAAAAAAACTTCGCATGAGCTTACCAAAATGAGCTAGACAGTTATGTTCACAAGTCACAAAATGAGAATGCTAGTGTGAGAAAGATGGGGAAAGAGCATACCAGTATTTTCAAAAGTTTGGCTATCACTATAAATTGTTGTCTTTGAAAATAGTTACTTGTCCCCACAAAGTCTTTGGATGACATAAAAAGAAAGTTCTAAGGAATTCTCATTTGGTTTTTCCCTCCTGCTTTACTGTCTGCATCTACTCAGCTCACCCAATAAGCTCTGAGGTCTGCTTCACTTTTTTCTTCCTACACAAGCATCACTCTGACAATTGGGCCTTCCCGAACCACCACCGGCAAATTTAACTGAATTGATCATAGATCAACTGATTCAAGAAAGCCAGCTCTGATCCCAAGAAACTACGATATCATCTCTATTCAAAGACACAACCTTCATTTATCAAGCTAGACTCAACCCTCAGACAAGACAAGGAATAAAGCTTATCTTATCTGGATCAATGAATTTGATCAATTCAAATTAGTTTTAAGTGCATTAAGAGGGAAAGATTAATTTATGCACTTTTTTGTGAGCATCAGAATTGTCTATTGATCTTATAAATCCTTATCAAATTATCATAAAAGCAGATTAGCAACCAAACAAGCCAAGACATATAAAACACATAAGACAATTATAGTAAATCAAAGTGCACTTTTAGATAGATTGTCCATGCTAGATTACAAAACATTTTTTCTCTCTTTTATCTCCTTATTTTCTATCTTTTACTTTGCACTTTATTACTTTATTTATACACTGGGTTTCTCAAGTGAGAGAAATCACCTCAAGTAAGATAAATATTTAATCTTATGGGTCTGATTTACTTCGCTTAACATTATGGTCTCAAGATGCATCCGATTTTCTAGTGATTTATACACTCTTGATTCCCCCATGACATCTAGTAGAGGGCTGCATACTGTGTAGGAGCTTAATAAGAATTGCTACCAGGGCTGGGGATTTAGCTCAGTGGTTCTGCCACCTGCCTCACAAGCACAAAGTCCCAAGTTCGATCCTCGGTACAAATTAATTAATTAATTAATAATAATAATAATTGCTACCATTTAGTTAACACTGACTTTTTTCTAGGAACTACACTTGATACATAAATTATTTTATGCATGCATTTTATCATTCATTCTGGTAACTCTCCTAGAAAGCTATCATTATCTCCATTTTTAAGATAAGAAAACAGCTCTGGTAAAAACAGAGTTATCTAAGACAATACAGCTTTGTAAAGAGCAGAGTGGACTTTGATCCCAGGATTTCTCAGTGCTAAAGCCTAAACTCTCTATTGCACCAAACTTCCTCTCCATAAACACTTTTCAAAAGCTACAAGTTTCTCCAGTGACTGTTGTACTGATACTGATAGTGGAAGGTGTAGGTGGGAAAACTTTGGCCTCATAAACTACACAAAAGTATAGACCCCAAGATAATGAAGTCTTCATTGCAAAAGCAACTTTCCATGTGAAATATAGAGGGGATCACTACTCTGGTTGAAAAGTGAGATGACATGGCCTCAATACTTAAGATAGAAAAGTAAAAACTGACAGTCAGATTTCTAAGAAATGAACCCAATGTTGAAGTCCAGCTTCCTTTCAAAAAAAAAAAAAGTACTGCAGGGTGTGGTGGCTCATGCCTGTAATCCCAGCACTTTGGAGGCTGAGGCAGGAGGATTGCTGAGTTCAGACCAGCCTGGACTACATATTGAGTTCCAGGTCAATCTCAACTATATAGTGAGACCCTGTCTCAGAAAAAAAAAAAAAAAAAAAAAAAAAAAAAAAGAGAAGAGAA
>NW_022900914.1:25291033-25323661 GCF_012274545.1 Fukomys damarensis
AAAAAAAAAAAAAAAAAAAAGTACACTAAGCACCTTATATGTGATACATTACAAGATAGTGAAGAAATACGAAGATGAAAAAAAAAAGACAATTGTGGATAATGGAGATTATTTCAGTTCAGTATTAATGGAAAATAAGATTTCAGAAAGTGAGAGTGGAAAAGAGTTGAACATTATTCCCAGAACCAAATGAAGGAAATGGAATACTCAAACACAGGATGACAAGAAAATACAGAAGTTTCAGGGAAATAGTGGTACTTCACATAAAATAGTGAGAAGAACAGAAAGATAAATTCAGGCCAGGCGATGAATGACTGAGACATTTGGATTTTTTTTTTTTATCGTACTTGGGAGCCAATGATGCTTTTTATTTGTTCATGACTGTGGTTTAAATAAAATCTATCTGAATTCTTGGTAAAGTATTAGCAAACAGAATCCAATTACATAAAAAAAGAATTATATTTCATAACCAGGTGAAATTTATTCTAAGCATGCAAGGCTGGTTTTACATCTGAAAATCAACCCACGTAATCCAACACATCAAGAAGCTAAAGAAGAAAAGTCATATGATCCTCTCAATTAACTCAGAAAACAAGTGATAAAACCCAATACCCATTCTTAGTAAAGATAAATTTTTTTAAAAACCTCTCACAGCAAACTAAAAATATGAAATTTTATCAACCTTATAAAGAACATCTACAAAAAAATCTACAGCCAATGTCTTATTTAATCATGAGAAACTAAGTGCTTACTACCTAAGGAACAAGGCAAAAGTATTGCATCTCACCATTTCCTTTCAATATTATACTGGAAGTCTTATCTACTGCAGTAAGACAAGAATAAAGGGTATACAGATGGGAAAAGAAGAAATGAAACTATCTTTAGTCACACAACATAATTAGCCATATAAATAAAGTTAGCACTCAGTTTAAGAAGGGACCTTTGCTAACTGGGTGGCACAATTGTGACTCAAAAAGTAAAATTAATTTATTAAGCTCATGCTACACTACATACCTGCCAGTGCCCACATATATAATAAAATAAAGCAAGCAAACAAAGCTAATTCCCAACTTAAATAGCAACCTCAAATTAAATTGATGTAGATCCTAAGGCACTTAAACAAAAAGGTTAGGATTCCATTAGATGTCAGGTATCAAACAAATCTGTTGCGTTTTGTCCCATTACATTGCACCCCCCCCAACCCTCCTCTCCCTGGACACTGACTTCTGCCCTGGGGACAGGTGGGGGACAATGTGAGAGCTAGAGCTGTGTTCTGATGAGCTGCTTTAAAATGGCAGCATCTTTATTTCATCTTTATCTTCATCTTCTGCCAGACTCAGCCCAGAGAATCGACACTAGAAAAAATGACCATAATGCAATGCAACATGTTCCTGTTTCCTTGATGGTTTCCAAGTTTCAATATCTATCAAACTAGAGTGGAAAATTTCAGATCAGTTTGATCAATGAGAATCTGGTTAAGTACCAACAACACATAAGACCCAAAAGAGAATAATAAAAGTTTAGATCAATTTTGTGTGATAAAAGAGGAAAAATAAAAAAAGAAAGATTTAGAGACAGATGGACAAAATTGAGTTGTGAGTCTTACAGTTACCTTCAACCACATGACAAACAAGTTTCTTAATCTCTCTAAGCCCTCGGTTTATTCACTTTTGCAATGAGAATAATAATACACACGTTAATGTTGTGAAAATGAAACAAGGCAATGCACATGCGCTTAGTTGGCTTCAAAGGATTAAACAACTATTCTGTTTATCTAGTTGGTAACACCAGTTGGCAAAGTCAACATGAGTGCATTAAGCGCCAAATGCACTTAAAAGGGTCCAGGGGCAAAGGAAGTAATCTGTAGAGTGGACGACAAAGGCATTCCCAAAGTCTTGGGATGCCAGGTGAATCTTAAAGGATTCAGAGTAAAATTCCAATAGACAGGGAAGAGAACAAGAGGAACTCAAAATTGATTACTGAATGAATGGATATGTGAGGAAGGAATGAATGGGAAAAACAAAGAGTAAGTTAGAATATCCCAGAAGTACCTGAGAGGCAGTGAGTGGACCAGAATCTATAATTAAAGCCAGTCCTTGATGTTGCAGAAATTTTGTTTCAATAAATTTTCTCTCCATGGCTCCCGTTCCCCCTTTGAGCCCTCAGACATATTCTAGAGATGGGCATTTATGTCTCCCTGGCCTTAGAGACACTACATGTCTGCAGAGACCACACTGTAGCTCATTTGACCCCTGGTAGTATACTATCTCTCTGACTGATCTATGACCTGCACATTTGGGTGAATACATTTCCTGTAGCCCCAGTGGGACAAGATAGTTCTTGCACCTGCTGACATATTTAGACACGTGTATTATCTGAACAGCCTCTGTTCTCTGTTGATAACCACCACATCACCTACGTTACTAGTCAGCTTCCTCCACAAACCACAGTGAAAAAGATTCTCATGGGAAAAAAAAAAGGTATCATAATTTTGGTACTTATGTTTACAAAGTGAAGCTTTTGGGGAAGAATAATGGTCAGAGGGACTAAGGATTCAGCCCATGGACAGAGACAGAGGTAGAGACTAACAGCTTGGCAGAAGAGGGAGGCAACAGAAACTGACAGAATCCTAGAGATTAGGGTCCTGGCTCTGTCTTTCAATCTCTCTGTAACCTGTCCAGACAACAATGCTGTCATCTGCATATCAGGAGGTTGACAGACATGACTTTTAAGAATCTTGTAGCTTTTCTATAACCTAGAACTACAAATAAAAGAGTTCATCTTCCGTGCCAGGAAGAGGCAAGTTAAGTTCAACTATTCTCTTCCAGGGTTTCTTCATCCAGTCTCCCCCTTACACCCCTAATGATCCATAAACTAATGACCCCATCATTAGAGAGTCAATGAATAACTTCAGTTAGGTCAATTCAATAGGTCTATTTTTTGTTTTTTACTTCCACTCAACCATAAAAAAGAAAAAGTCACTGGAGGAGGCTTCCCTTACCTACTGAGGCTTTAAATAGGATTTCTCGTCAAGTTCTGATCCCTAGAAGACAGGTGCCATTGACATTGCCACTGGAAAAACCATACCAACATTAAAACATCCAAGGTAGCTCACGGGTGTAGTGACCCCTGGTCTCAGGAAGGTTCCAGGCCAAGAGGCTCCATGCCCATCTGGCAGGCAGCCCCACAGTGTGTGTGCAAGCAAAAGTAGGGGCCCAAAGGGCTTTTCCAAGGCAGAGAGTTTAGGTTCCACCAGAGCTGACTAAAGCTTGATAAACATTGCTCTCTGTAACTCCTAGTGGTTTTGTTTTCTAAACTTGCTTAACTTATTGTGAGCTGAATCCCGCGATACAACGGTACATCTTTGTTTTTCTACAGATCTTCAGGAAGCAGGGAAACCCAAGCGTTGGTTAAAATCCCCCCAGTTTCTGACTCCTCTCCAAATCAGAAGTGTCACCAGTGTGATCAGAAACAATACATGCAATAGTCATTATTCAAAAGCTTTGCAAAACCAATTATCCCTTTGCAAAGTGAAAAGGTAACTTGGCATCTTTCTGATCAGGGTAACATAGGAAGGAGCCCACCCACCTCTTGCTGTACAGAGAATACAGTACAGTTGCTCTTACGCAGCATCTGAGAAGTCCTAATCCAGGGCAGTGCAGGGGATTCAGAAGAACACAGCACCGGGTAGCGACTACCATAGTGACTACCACCGAGGTGAGGAACCACCCACTGTAATGGCCTGCCATTGTGAAGGATTCAAGTTCCTATGCCTGGCTTTCCTTTCTCAATTATTCCTTGATTTACACCCAAACATTCCTCTTCAAGAAAATCATGAAATTTGATCAGGCAATACTGGTCAGAAACAATCCCATTCTCCCACATAAGAGGAACGAATTCTCAAACTCGGAACAGCTCATGCTCTGAAACAATGCAACTGCAATATGACGTAGCAAGGAGAATTTTAAATCCAGGAAGCAGCTGTTTAAACACGTCAAAATAAGGGAGGCAGACCTACTATAGGATCATGTCCTATACCACACACCTGCAGTGAGTATGTACAACTATGTAAAAACAAAAATGTAAGACAAATTGTTGAGATGATGTCAGGGGAAACAAATCTAAAGGACAAGTTCTCTTTCCTCTCCCCTACAAACCTGTATTTAAATTTTCCACTTCTCATAATTATTTGCCTGGCAAGTAATAACTTAAACAAATATTTGATCATTTATGTGTTACTTTTTTTCTTTCTTCCAGCATTACCTTTGAGAAGCCAGTTTCCTTGCTTCAAGAGACGGTCATGCGTCAACTCGGGGTGCTGTGGTCAATCTGATTATGTGGCACTGCCCCAGAGTGCTCACTCTGAGGGTTCTTTGCATAGAAGAAACCCTAGGAAAATGGCAGTAAGCCTAGCGCTTCCTTTCATAGTTAAGAAAGATTCCACATCCCTCATGGCAGGAGAGGCAGGCCAGCAAGCGCTTATTTTGGGCCTGAGCACAGCCTTCCTCTGGGAAGCAGTGAGTTCCTGCTCAGAGCCTGACGTATGACTGATCCTGTACCCAAGACACTGAGCCCAGTTAGGCTCTGGAATGGGACTCCATGTGCTTGGCCAAGTTCTCCTAGCTTGACTCAAATTCCCTAGGCCCCCTGCCCAGACTTCAGCGTCCTCAGTTCCTATAAACAAGCACGTAGCTGGGCTATGGGTAGTCTTCACATCAGGACCCCCCCCTTACAGTGTTCCTGAATTGTCACCCTAACCTGTTGCACATTCTGAGAGTGGAGAGAGCCCTCTCATAAGGGAAGAAAGCTAAAGAACATTTTCTGATAACCTTGATAATTGCAGGTTGCACCGAATTGCCAGCATATCTTAACCTCTCCCCATCTCCCTGGAGAAAACTGTGCAGCTCACATCCCACACAGGGCCCAGTACCCCTAAAGGACCCTGTCCAAATGGGGCCAGACAGCCTACTTTTAGGCTGGATTCATAAATTATGCCAGTTTAACCAGAGTTGTTGAGCATTTTATAACAGAGAAAATTGTCCTGTGTTGGCCTAATAGACCCTCTGTCCCAACTCTACTCAGTTTAAGATTGTCCCGAGCTTCAGCCCATGCGGCCCTGTCTTGGAACCAATCATGTATTTTTTTTTTCCTGGTTTTTTGAGATAGGGTCTGTGTAGCCCAGGCTGGCCTTGAACTCACAGTGATTCTCCTGCCTCTGCCTCCTGTATGTTAGTCACATCCCCCCTGCATTAACACCTTCTTCTGGGAGCCTGGATCCAGGCTCAGAGAATCCAGGACTTTATGGGGCACGTGGGACTTGTGCAAATTAAACTAGAGCAGAAACATTACAGAACCCCCTCAATAACCCAATAGGAATGTCATCCATGGGTTTATCTATCACACCTAATTCAAGTAACTTGTCATACAAATGTCCCAGTGTTAGCTTCTGGAAGATCTTCTGTGCCTATTTGAATTACAGGCCCAAGTCTCACCACAGAGGAATGTTGAATGTTTAAATAACAGAAATTATGATGTGGCACATCTCGGAAAACATGACATTCACGTTGGTTAAACCTCTGTCCTTCCTGCCTTCTGAGCACCTCCTGCCCGCACAACTCTGAACAACTTCCTGAAGGCCACTCTCTAGTGTCCTGCTCTTGTAACAGCCACTACCCTTCGTGTCCTGGCAGGGGAAGACTCTTCCTCCAACCAGGGCCTGTCTTCCTGTTCACACATCTCTGAGGAATTACACATGAGTACCAGCTGCCAGCCATTGACTGTCTAGAGCTGAGGAAGACCCTTAGCTTGTCGTCCCCTGCTGAAACTACAATGTCCTAAATTCAAATTCTTCAAGATTCCGTGGAAACTCCCAACCACCTGTGTGTACCACAGGAGCCTCAGCCCTGGACCTCTCCTGAGGCAGGACTGGAGATAGCGCCGAGGTGTGTGGGGCCATGCAGTCTCTGGGTAACAGGCACATACTCTCTCTCATGCCTGGGAGACTGCACACCGCCACACACACTTGGCCCTTGCAGACAACTGGGAAGCACCTAGTTTTAAACAGGAATGGGGGTCTGGAGATTTGGACTGTGATAAGTTCAGGTATTCAGTCTGTGGAAGCCTCCCGTCTGCAGCTCAGCTTAGAATAACAGATCTTTCTCCTCAAAGCCCTCAATGTTCACAGAAAGGAATTTTGTTAAGAAATTTGAAAGTTTCCGACTACAGAAAAAAAAATGTGCAAAATTCTTCCCTGCATATGTGGATGCACATGAATTCACACAAATGTCCACACTCACTTGAAAAAGTAGGGAAAGGCCAGGAGAAAACCTGGGTATTGTTAGAGATGCAACTTTAACATAATTCAGGTCCAAATTCTATTTACTTAGTATTCACATTATTCTTTTTTCTTGAATTAAAAAAATAGGGAAGCTGTGACTTTTGAAGAATTTGTTCATTTCTTCTAAATTGCCAAACTTACTGATGTGAAGTTGTTCATAGTATTTCCTTATTATCTGCTTAGTGATATCGTAACTCCTAGTGATTTCATAACTGATATTAGTCATTTGTGGGTTTTTTTCCTAATAAGTTTTGGTGAGAGGTTTATTGTTGTTCTTGACCTTCTCTCAGGGCTAACTTTTTGTCTCTATCGTCTAAGTATATTTCCCTTTTCATAGATTTTTTACTCTGATCTCTGTAATTTCCTTTTATTTTCAGGTTCTATTTGCTCTCCTTATTCTGCTTTCCTGAGGTGAAGGCTGAGGTCACTGATCGAAAATCTGTTCTCATATAGGCCATAAATGTCCCCCAGGTACTGTTTTAGCTGCACACCACAAAAGTTGAAATCCTACACTGGTGTTTTCACATGTTTAAAATGTTTCCTAATATTCTCTTTTCTTGTTCAACTAATCTATTATTTGGGAGTAAATGACAGAATTCCCAAGTATTTGAAGAACTTTCAAGATCTTTATTTCTAATTCCACTACAGTCAGAAAGCACACTTTGTGTAACTTGAATCCTTTACAATGTATTGAGATTTGTTTTATGGTCCAGAGTATGTTCTGTTGTGGTACATTTTCCATGTGCAATGTTCTGCTATCACTGGGTGGACTGATGTTAATGAGGTCAACTTGTTTGATAATGTTCAAGTCTTTGGTTTTCTCTCTTCTATATTGGTTTCCTCTCTCCTGGTTTTATGGATCCTTCTTTTCTTCCTTGTAATTCTTTCGATTTTTCCTTCATATTTCTGTTTTGAGGCACATAAATGTGTAGAATTGTTATCTTAGTGAGTGGACCCTTTAATCATTAGGAAATGAAACTCTTTCTCTCAGGCCATATTCTTTGCTCTGCAATCCACTACTTGATATTAATAAGCTACTATGCTTGGTATGTGTTTATTGTCTCTTTAAAGTTGTGTCTTTGAAATTTTAAAAATTTATATAAAATTAAATGTTTATATTTAAAATTGGTTTCTTAGAGGAAGCATGAAGTCAGATTTTGTTTTATCCAATCTGATAGCATGGATAAAAATTGCCTATTTGAGAGCTTGTATCATTTTTACTTAATACGACTATTGATATGGCTGAGTTTAAATCTATAACCTTGATATTTGTTTTCAATTTGGCCTTTAACCCTAGTTCCTGACACAGAAGTCCTCGATCTTTTATAATTTCCTGGGTGTAGGAGCAACTTTTGTTCAAATGAAGCAGTTTCCGGTAGACTCCTGGGTGGAGGCTGGCCACATGAAAGAATGAGCCAAAAATTAGAAATTTGGAAGTTTTAGCTTCATTCCTCATTCTCCAGGGAGGGAAGATGACTGACTTAATAATCGATTGTGCCTATGTGATAGTCTCAGAAAAATCCCTACAACACAGGGAGCTCCTGAGTAGGTGAACACATCTACAAGCTGGGAGGGTGGCATACCCCAACCCCTCTTATCCTTTGTGACGTTATCCACATCCATTTTACATCTACAGATATTATAAAACTCATACTTTATACCATTTAAAGAAATCTAAAGAAGAAATCTAAAGAATACCAAAAAAGTCTATAAATTTACTCGTGTAGTAACTAATACTGATATGTTTGTTTGAAGCAAGATCTCACTCTGTGGTCTAGTCTGGCCTGGGACCCATGCTGGCCCCAAAGTCACAACCCTCCTGCCTCAGCTTCCCAAGTGCTGGGATTGTGGGATTACAATTGTACACACCATAACCAGCTAAATATCCTTTTATTTTTTATCCCTGAACCTCACACGTGTAGGCATGTACCCTACACTGAGGTACATACCCAGGTAACACTCTTCATTCCTTTGTATAGATCCAAGTTGACTCAATTATTTTCCCCCAGTTGGATTTCTTATACCACAGGTCTTTTGATGATGGAATTTTTCTTCTATTTTAGACCATTAAAATCTTCACCTCACATGTGTTTTTGAAGAATACTATCACTGAGTAAAAAATTTTAGGTCAACACTTTTTTTTAAAAAATTCAGCACTTTAAAGATATTGCTCCCACTGTCATCTCATTTACATTATTTCTAGTGCAATTTCTGCTATCATCCTTATCTTTGCATCTTTGTCTTTTTTTCTTTCTGGTTGTCTGGTTGATTTCTCATTGTCCAAGATGTTAAGCAGTAGTGTTTCTTACACTTGGTCTCAATGAGTTCCTATGAATTTCTATTTTTATTAAATTTGGAAAATTTGTCAGGCACACTGGTTCGTGACTGTAACCCAGCTACTTGGGAGGCTGAAGTAGGAGGATTGTAAGTTCAAGCCCAGCCTAGGCAAGTTAGTGAGACCCTGTCTCAGAATAAAAAACACAAAGGGCTGGGCATATAGTTCATTATCCCTTGGTTTGAACCCAAGTACTGGGAAAAAAAATAATTTTTAAGCCATGGCTTCTTTAAAACTTTTTCCTATTCCCCTCTCTCTCTCTACTCTGGGATATTAAGGCAGGAACAGTTGACCATTTGAAGTTGTCTCACAGTTTACTGGTGCTCTGTTCACTTTTTCAGCTTTTCTGGGTTTCATTTTGAATTGTTTCTCTTACTACGTTTCAAGTTCACCAGCTTTTTCTGTTGCACTGTATAATCCACCTTTAATTTCATCTAGTGTAATTTTTCCTCTCAGTTTCCATCTGCAGGAGTCCAATTTAGGTCTTTTTAAAGAATATTCCATGTTTCTGTTTAACCCCTTCTGTAGCTTTTTAAACATATTTGGTTAGGTTATAATAATTATTTTAACCTTTGTCTATTTCTGTCATGTGTATCCTTTCTTGGTCAGTTTCAATTATTTGGTTTTTCTCCTCAGTAAGGATTTTTTCTATTGCTTTCTTTACATGCCTAAAAAGTCCTGACTGGCTACCAGACATTGTCTAGGCTTTGCTGGGTACTAAATGTTTTTATATTCCTATAATTATTCTTAAACTTTATTCTGGTGTATAGTTGTAGGTACCAGAGTAGCATTTAGCCTCAGGCTCATCTTTCCCAGTACTACAGAAAGCTCCTTATTAGTCTACGCAACATCTCTTAAATTTGGAGGGTTTCCACCCTCCAAACTTGTGGTGACCAAGCACTTTTGGTATTGCTGTGTGACCTCCAGACACTGTTTCCTCTAGTGCTTTCAGGTGGCTCTTTGCCAGACCTCAAGGTAGTTTCCTCACATGCATGCACCCTTGAGGAGGATACTCTCAGGTCTCTACAATTCTCTCTGTATATAGCTCTTTTTTTTTTTTTTTTCAGTCTCTATTCCGCAAAGTCTCACTATCTGGATTTCCCCCCTCTCCTAGCACCATCCACTTAAATTGGGGAGATCAGTAGGTAGTTCCCGATCCCCCTGAGACAGCCTGAAGTGCTTCTCCTGGCAGTGAATCATGGACATCCATTGATGCCTCATGTCCCAATTCTTGCCATTCACTGTTTCACAAATTCTGTCTGGGTTGCTATCGTTTAGGGCAGGAGGGTAGAAGTCAGAACCATGAGAACAGTAAGCATCCCAGAGTGAGGACTGTGAGGTGGGTTAGGGTAGAAAATGAGTTTGAATCTGCTCCTAAATCCAAAATTCCAAGCCTTTTTTTTTTTTTTTTTTTTTTTTAGTACTGCGGCTTGAACCCTGGGCCTTCACTGTAAGTTGTATGCCTAGCCCTTTTAAAATTCAGCGACAGGGTCCCACTAAGTCTCTAAGTTGCCCAGGCTGGGCTCAGATTTGCAATCTTCCTGCTTTAGTCTCTCAAGGAGATAAAATTATTTGGCAAAGACATAAAGAATCAGGAGTAAAATCCACATAAGTACCTTAAGAAAGCCAAAGAAATATAAACTTTAACTGAAGCAGAAGCAGAATTTGTTGTAATCTTAGTAAGGTAATTGTCACCAAAAACCAGGCAATGTGTAACACAGTACTAAATACAGAAGTCATGCTCCCAGCATTCACCAGGTGAGGGACCTGAGCCCTGCTCTGGTACCACAGGCAAGAGTCAAGCCTTGTGCCCTGGCTGTGCTCTTCTGTCAGTGAGAAACTTGGAGTGTGGTATGACAAGCGACAAGCCACTCGAGCGGAGATGACACATTGTCTTCTCCTTGAAGAAGTGTTTTGTTTTTTTTTTTTAAATGAGAACTGAACTCAGTGCCTTTGAGCTGAGCTACATCCCCAGTCCTTTTTTTATTTTGAGACAAGTTCTCACTAGGTTGCCCAGGATGGACCCAAACTTTCAATCTTCCTGTGTCAGCTTTCCAGAGTGCTGGAATTATAGGTATCATCACCTATCACCATCACAACCAACATCTAAAGTGCCTTTCTAATCCTACCAGTATAGAAATGATTAAGTCAAACCTTTCTAAAAATAAGATTAGAAATTGAGGAATAATAGGGAGAAATTCAATATTTAAATCCAAATCATGTTTAAGAGCATTTACCTATTAGAGGGCTGGGGATTTAGCTCAGTGGCACTGTGGCTACCTTGCAAGTACGAGGTCCCAAAGTTCAATCCCTGGCACCAAAAAAAAAAAAAGAATATTTACAGATTAGAGTACCTAACAAATCAGAATTGTGATTCTCATTTAAAAGTATATTACTTTGAGACTTAGAATTTTAAGTTGAAAATTATAACATGCTTTAAGTTTATAAAGATACTGGTAGTTACATTTTTTGAAAACTATAAAATACTTCAAAAGACAGTGATGGCTACTTAGACAATTGGAGTACTAAAAAATTTAAACAAAGTGTAGAATTCTATAGATTGTTTAAATATTGTCCAGAAAATGATAAGTGCCCCCCTTAATGTGATTCTAAATACCTGGTAGATTGAGAAATAGAATTATACTTCCAAGTTAAATTTAACAGCTTAAAGAATGCTTTTAATCGAAAATGTTAACATGAAATTAGACCCTGAATAATCTTTTTGGAGCCGGGGATTTAGCTCAGTGGTGCCATCACCTGCCTTGCAAGTGCAAGGTCCCGAGTTGGATCCCCGGTACCCCTCCAAAATCTTTTTGTGTCTTCCCTTCAAGATACTGAGCAGAAGGGACCCAGGCCTCCTAAAGGAGATACACCACAAGGAGGCTATGAGCTGCGGTCCATCACTGAAAGGCTGTTACCAGGCTGATGACAGCCGATGTTCACTGAATGCTAACTGTACCAGGTCCTAGTCTTCACAGATCTGCTCACTGAACTGTCACGCCAACCCTCTGAAGCGGGGGTTTTCAGTCCTAGTTCTACCAATTGAAGCAGCTAAGGTCCTCAAGCCAGGATGTGGTAGAGCTGGGTTCAAATGGTCCTCCAAATCAGGCTGTGCGCTGAGCCACTGTGCCACAAGTGGTGCGATCCCTTTCTTTTCATTTCAACAACATAGGCAGTCGTGGAAACCTACAGCATGCGTGCAGCAACAGGCTGTTTGTATCACTGAACGCTCTGAAAGGTTCACCATCACTGACATAGACGATGGGTTGGGAAGAAGATGGAGCCAGGGAGACCAGCTAGAGACTGGCTACACCCAGCCAAAGGATGAGCAAGATGATGTGAGTTATGGCTGTGTCACTGGAGTTGGCAAAAGAAAAGAGGACGGGGGAAGTGGGCTACTTGGGAGGCCACCACTGGATAAGCTCAGAGAGAAAGGAGGTTCCAGGTGACCATTAGGAGTTGGGTTGGGACTCTGGAGAGGGCAGTGGGGGTGGTGATATGGAGAGAGGGCGAAGGTTTTGAGTAGGATCCAACTCGAGTCATAACTAGTTGGTGGCTTCAACCAAAACTAGCCAAACTAGTTAAAGCAGGGGTTTGATTTGGTCTTTGCTTGCCAGTTTTTACTGATCTAAGTCTCTACAGGGTAACAAGGAATCAATGTGTGAACTAAAGCTGACTTTTATTATCGTTCCCAAAGAGAAATTGATACGGGCAACTGTAGCAAAAACAAAAACCCACCAAGTCCTCCTAACTCAGGGGAGCAAATCTGAGCATTCCCAAACTATGGGCAATGTCTATGCCAAGTGCAGGAGGACATCAAAGAGTATTAAACAAAGTACCTGTCCTCTAGGGCCTATCGGTGCCCCTATGTCCCTGGCATTCAAACACCTGCTATCCACCAGCAGACTATGTGGGTCAGTCCAGTACGTATTCATGAGTCCTGGACTCCATAATTTAGGATCTGGTCTTGCCTTGAAATTGCCAGATTCTAGAAACTCTGTTATTTCTTTTGTTCACTTGGATCATCAAAAGGATAAACAATCACTTTTCCATTGCTTAAGCAGAGCCCATTACAGTTGCTGAGAAGTGGTAATTGAGTTGCTCAAATATAATTATCTCCACTCAACCCACCTCCTCCGCAGCTTGTGTTTCTCAATCAGGAAGAACCAAGTCCACCTCTACAAAGGACCCTTGCGTATCTGAATGACTTCCTAGGAGTCTCTGAGAGGCATATAATTATGCTTAACTTAATTTTTTGACATTAGTCCTAGAGGCTTTGATCCATGGTCTGTTATTCTAATATAAGGAAAACACAGCACCACGTCAAATTAAATATTTGCCTTTACCTACAATTCACTGTTTATTGTAAACTGATCTTCTGTTAGAATCTTCGCCTTCCACCAGCACCTCTGCATTTGGCCTTCTTTCCTAGTCCGTGTTTCCCCATCTGCTACAAGTCACCAGGGGCCCAAGAAAACTCAGGTTTCACAGATTCTTCTAGATCCACAGTGTCAGAAGGTAACACCCACGAAATCTGACATCTCTCTTGTTTTCCATGTGAGAGTGATGCTCCTCAAACCTTGAACTTTGGGAATGAAGTGTTTCTGTTCAAAATGCAACCTGATGGGAGGAAAATAAAGCTCTCTCCAATTGGTTTCAGGCAATGTACCAATGTAAGTCACAATCTGACTGCCCCCCACTTTTAGAACCAACCTTTATTAAGAACCTACAATGCAAGAGCCCGTGCTACTTGTTTTGAAGCACATTACTACTATAGATGGAAGAGACACGTTACAAGTTTGTAAAAAGAGGCCAAGGAAAATTTGGGCTATCACAGAGGTGTGAAAACCATGCTGGCCGGAACTTTACAGCTTGGAGGCAACCCCTGCCCCCCACAATGGTGGCTAAGCTAAGCATGACATTGTCCCCAACTCTACCTTGTCACTATTCTTGAGGGACTGCCTGGACTGCCCACAAGTTTGACTGAAGAATTTATCATCCAGATCCACTGACTTCCTGTTCACCCCAATTCCTGGTATCATATAGGGAGAATTTTGCTTCCAGGTAAATGTTATCTACTGTCCCCGTGTCTAGGTGGTGAATACTCTCAGTGCCAATGAACTTCACCTCTTTCCATATCTAAAGTTGCAGTCCCTGACCAACATTCCTGATTTCCCTTTCTATGTTCTACATTTTTCTTTATCTATGGTCCGCACTACCTTTTAACAGCTATAAATGCACTGATTAGTTGTTTATTCATTATTAACCATCTTCTCTTCCTAGAATTAGTCACAGATCGCAAGGTCAAGAACATTGCCTGGCATGTGGTAGGTACTTGGTATATACTTGTGGACATTTGTGAATTTTTACCAGCAATACACCAAAGCCAAAGGGAATTTTCCAGTCTTCACCTTGTGGGACATCCCTGCAACTCAGACTCGGTGGCCGTTGATCTCCCCCCACCCTCTCTCCTCCTCTAATTTTCCTTCTCTGTCTCTGACCCACTTCCCTTCCTCTTCCATAGGTCTCTCTTCCCAGCTATATCCACAATCCTCCCTCCCCCCTAGTCATCCTGTTCCCCTTAAAGAAGGTCGTCCACACTTAAAGTATCACCTGCGGACTGAACCTCATGAGGGCACACCTTCCAGCTGACCTCTCTCGGGTTTCAGGCTGATCAACCAGAGGCTGCTCAGACAACCTCAGATCCAGTGCATCCAAACTTGCTCCTCCTCCACGACCCCCTTTCACTGTGTGCCATTCACTGAACTGGCCAAGCCAGAGCCCCAGGAATGAACCCAGTCACCCCTCTCTGACTCTCCACCGTCAGTCCCCTTGTTTCTCCTGCTGTCACCTGCCAGTCACTCTTACTCAACCTGCCATCACAGCTTCCTATAGTCTCCCCACTTCTCCCTTAATTCATATGAAGGAATTATATCTATTTTGGGGGTACCGTGTAATGTTACAATCCATGTATATATGAGTAACGATCAGTTCCGTTTAATGAACATATCCATCACCTGAGATGGCATCATTTCTTTGTGTCTAGAATATTAGAAATCCTCTCTGCTAGCTATTTGAAATATTTGTCAGCCATGGTCACCCCACTGGTCTATAGAACAACTCTCTGTTTCTACCCCTGCCCCTTGGGGTTGTCAGGGTGTGATCCTTCAGTCAGATAGGTCCCTGATCTATAGGGGGGCTCTAAATGCCCATGGGCAGGAAGACAGCCCCCTTCAAGTCACCTCATCTGCAGCCACCACCCTTCCCATGCCAACAGTCCTGACTCACAGCAGTTTCCCCAAAAGCTGGTTCTGCTCTGCCCCGATGTGCCCTCACATACCACACTGTTCACAGCTCAGGTCCCACTGAATAGCAGTAAGAGCCAGCACCCCCAAGAGCCTTGCCCGACTCCCCCAGAAGCCCAAGGCACTCTGCCTGGGTACCAGCCACATCTCCTACACGCTTCCGCCATGACCATTATCTGGTGGCCCTATAATAACAATAGCCCTCCCCCACTGATTTCCTGTGCTGGCTGGAGGTTAATGAGTATAGAGGAAAGGGCCTGGTACTCTGTGAAACCTCAGATGGATGTTTGTTAGTCACATGAGGGAGGCAGGAACTGACAGATGCATACAGTGCCAAACAACTAGAAGACAAAGGGGTTATGACCTTCACAGAGCCACAGCTGTGGCGACTAAGGCTCAGAGACCCCCAGCAGCTTTGACACGGAGAGGAAAGAGTTGAATCTAAGTATCCTAGTATTTGAGCACATCAGTTGGGGTTCAAAAAGAGCAAACAGAATCTACTCATTTGTTTACTTTTGAAGCAAAAGGCTGGGGCATAGGGAGTTTGGACCTTACACAGGGATCATGGTCATAGCAGGTGGAGAAGGCTCTAGGCTGGCCGGCACCTGGCTGCCTGTGGGGAGCTGTGTCTGCTGTAAACAGGACAGACAGGAGAAAAGCTGAGCATACTACCAAGCCTCTGACACCAGGACCAGGGAGGCCTTTCACCCCACCAAAGTACCACAGCCCCACGGAGTGAGCAGACAGACCTAAAGCCACTGCTGCAGGAACAGCCACACCCCAGGGCCCACTGCACACCAGACCAGTGAGAGCCAGCACCAAAGAGCTGGCTTCTGCTCTATGTCTGCCTTCCAGAGACTGCACTGGAGACTCTAATGGTGGAAACAGAATTCAGTGCAGAGTCCTGGGAGCAGGAAGACTTGAAGGAGGAGTTTGAAATGGACACCAAGTGACTGTCCCCAGCATCCTGAACATAGCACAAGAGAGAACTCCATAAGCAATATACATTTTATTGTAAAAAACAAACAAACAAACAAAAAACCCTCTAGCTGGGAGATGAAAGTTTTGTAATTTTATGTTTGCTTTAGAACAAAGAGCTAAAGCGACATTTCAGCTCCTGGGGAAAGACAGTTTTTCCTAAGGTGAACTGATTGGAGAAATGTCACACAGTGGGGAAGCGGTGGACGTGGGGTGGCGTCCAACAAAGCACACTTTGCACGTCAAGAAAGTTTCACAGCAGACACAGGAGAAACTGGTACTGGTTCTTTAAGTGATGTCCCCTCCATGGACATGGAATCTGGGACCTCACTTGTCCAGCCTGAAAGCTGGTCACCATCACACTGTCCTGTGCAGAGTCTGGATTCTGTAGAGCAGCCTGGGGGTCAAGTGGGCAGTGAGAGGCATTACTGAGGGGACTTGAGTCCTTCTACCAGAATACAGTTTTATCTGTCTTACTTTAATTCTACATAAAATACTTTGAAAAGAGGTCTTCATGGATTTTTAAAATATTTGAAAATTAGTCTTTATCTTAAAAGTCATCTCCTAAAAGCACCTTGCGTAAGAGCCAAACAGAGATCAATGGGAGGCTTGACACTGATCTGCAAGACCAGAGTCTGTTCAAACTGATCCAAAAGCTGTTGAGAGACTGGAGGTGGCCAATTCTGAGCTTGCCTCGTCCAGAAGGAAAAGTCTGTGCTGTTTTCTTTGTTAGTGCCCACAAAACCCAGCTCTAGGGTAGGATCATGGCACAAGATAAATGTCAAGGTACCAAAGGAGCTTGGAGATGCTCCAGTCAAGTGCCCCAAATAAAAAAAACTGAGGTCCCAAGGAAGGGCCTAGTCAGCAGCAGAGCTGGAACCCCAGCCCCAGCAGCCCTTTGAGGGCTCTTACCCCATCTTCTCCTGCCAGTGCTATGCTTAATCAATGTTTCACTTGCCGTTGCGACTCCCTTAGAATTAAAATGCAATCCTCACAATGCCAGCAGTGTCCTCCTGCAGGTCACTGGGCATTTACTAGATGTTGGTGATCCCGGGAAAACTGCAGCAAACAGACGTCTCTATCAATCATATGAGCAGTTGTCTCAAAGGACCTGAACTGGAAAAAAGAAATGCCTCTTGCTGCTTTTTGCTCTTCCATCTTCTTTGTCGTCTCTCTCACCTCCTCCTCTGGCAGAACTCCTGGTCTTCACTCCCTAAATCCAGCCCTGTGGCTACAAATGTGGCTAAGTTCTCTCCCCACCCCCAAATCAGCTGAGTCCTAGCTTGGAGGGAGAGGAACACCAGCCCCTGGTGACATGAAGCCCTGTCAGGCATGGACTCAACTCAGTCTGGCCACAGATCTTCCTCCCCAGGCAGCAAGCCTATCTTTTAAACCAACTGACAGCTAGCAGCTGAGCCCAGAGCACAGCAGTCAGAGTGGACCACACCTTCTGAAAGGATGGGGAGGATCACAGTGTTAAGGGAAACGGGTTGGAGGGGTCCGACCCGATCACGGCTCTTCTCTCCTTCCTGTGTTATTGCTTATATACAGGCAAATGAAAAGTTACCTGGGGAATACCTGTAAGGCCAAGCTTTCAGGCCATTCCAGGTTTCCCTCTGTGGCCATCTCTGTATTACCATAGTAATGACTTTCACATAAGTCCCTAGGCACCTTCATGGTCTCCAAACCATCCACCCTGGCCCCAGGCTTATAATCCTCTCCAAAATGGGCCCTTCCCTTGGTCCATCCAAACCTCCCTCATTTACAAATGGCTGCAGCAATTTTCCTAACACTATTTTGCTTGTGACCTTTGCTCACTGACGTACTGCATCTCCCAGAGAAACGAGCCAGGACTCCAGGCCCTCCATAATTGGACCTCATGCCCCGTTCTCAGACTATGCACACGTGTGTGTATACAGCTCTTGATCCAGCTGGATTACTCGCTGTCCCTTAGTAACGTCCCACGGATTCCTGTCACTGTGCCATTGTTCCATTTCCCCACTGACACACCCTCAAGCCACTATGCGTTCATATCTAACTCCCTCTCCTTCCTCATTCCGTCCCTTTCTTCCTGTATCCTCAGCCCCTCTCAGGGGCCCACCCCTCTCGAATGCACACCCCATTCGTCATCTGCACCAGAGTGTGCTCCAGTGTCCGGAGAACTAGAAAGTCAGACAGGCCCCCTACTGCCACGGCATGTTACAGAGTAGAAACGTCCTACAGATCTCTACAGGTCTCTGTCGTACAGCGTGGGTATTTCACAGAACTAGTCCTGGTTCCCAGTCCAGCCGAGTCCTCTCTTATCATCCCTGCAGTGCAGAGGCAGACTGCCAGGCTACTGGGAAGGATGAGGGAAGGGGGGCAGGGAGAACAGGCCAGGCTGGATATGTCACTCACTCATGGTCCAAAGAACCCAAAGGGAAGCAGTTCCCTAGGCAGCCAGAAAAAATAGGGCGAGCTCAGCTGGAGGAAAAAAATGGCCCCATGCCCCCTGGATAATAAGCTGGACCTGGGGTAAAGGGGGCCGGCTTCAGGTACCCAGTCCCCTTGCAGGTGGTAAAAATGGGGGGGGTGCTGGTGTCCCAGGATGGAGGCCTGAGGGGAGGGCCATCTTTGTGTATTGAAAGTTATCAGGTTGGCCTGGAGAGGCAACAGTGTTGGTCAGACCATCAGGAAAACACACTGGCCAGGCCTTCAAAACAGGGCGCCTTTGTCCATGGCTGACACCCTGGCCGACAGCCCAGCTGGACTTCAGGGGACAATTTAGGTCAGAAGGAAAATCCACGGTGGTGTGGCCACAGCCCCGAATTATGCTTTAGCTAAAGATGAGGGAGATGCCTCACCTCTTCTCTCAAGTCACACCTATGCCCCTGGGCACAGGGAGGGAATGCCGGGTTTACTTTAGTAATCAGAGGTGGCTGGAGGAGAAAGCCTTGGGAGGCCTCATTAGTCCTGCAAAAAAAGCTATCTGGCAAACTCTCCCATGGTGCTGGAATTTCCCCAGGCTGTTTTGTTAGGGTGCCACCCCTTTCCAGCCAGCTCAAGTCCAGAAGTCTCTAGTGACCTCTGTGGAGCGTTGGGACCTCTGAAAGGAGGGATGGGATAATCACTAAAGCTTCCTTCCGGTCAACTGGGGTTGGGGGTAGGTAGCTGGGGGACCAGGTGTCCCTGAACTGGGAGCGACAGCAAGAGCAAATGAGCTTTGCCAGGTAAGAAGGATGGCATCTGGAGCCAGCTAGAGTTTGAGGGCTGAGTCAGCTGTATATTGAGATTTTAGTGACCTTTGAAGGGGTTGAGAAGAACAGCTCAGGATTTCCTACCAAGTACCCTGTCCAAATGGCTCCTTTTCACAGGGGTCAGGAGAGAATCTGCTTCAAAGGCCACTGCTTATCCTCCAAATATATATGTAAGGTTGGCAGATAGGTTTCACATCCCCAGCTCTTTTACCTATAAGGAGGAAATAACCCATCTGGCCTGGCTCTGGCCAGCTGAGTTGCATCTTTCCTGCTGGCCTCGCCTGCCATCTTTTGGACAAAGGCAGTACTGCTACCAAGGAGAAGATGTTGGGCCCAGTTTTGTAGAGCAAACTAGAAAAGCAACTGGGAAAGGGCCATGAAAAACAAAACACTCTTGGGTGCCAAGAAACCAATAATTTGTTTTCTACAGGAAAAAAAAAATGCACTTAGTGATGCACTTCTTTGGGGTTTTTTAAATCGTTTTTGGTACATCTTGCCACTCTCATTTCCCAAAAAGCATGTAGTTACTTGAGTACCACTCTGCACCAGAGGCATACCAGGTGCTGAAGAAGACAGGAACCACAGTCCTCCGCCCCCAAGAGGCCTGAAACCTGAGGACAGGGAAGTATGTGAGCAAGAGCGACAGCTAAAGTGATTTGCATACCCGAGAGACTATGCAAGGCTAGAGGTCAGAAAAAGAAGTCTGCTTGGGGTAAAAAGGGGGAAATGTCCTGAAGGGACAGAGACGGTGGCATCTGACTGATCAGGACAGCAAAGAGCGAGGGCAGAGAAGGTTCAGTTAAGTCCCATTGAAGCCAACACTCCCTCCCCCTTCCTTCACACCCCAGACTTAGCTACATTACCAGAATACTGGTCCCCATGGGCCTTGGAGGGTGTCTGGAGAGGGGAAGAGCTGATGAGTTACGGGCTCTTTTTCAAGGAAATTTGTGGGACCTATTGGCCCAACATATGAGGACCAGTGCTGATGGCCAAGAAGAAACAAAACACCAATATTTGAAGTAAAACCAACCTAGTTTTAGATCTCAGCTTTGCAGTTTAACAGCTGTGTGTCATGAGCAAAGTCACTTAAACCTCTCTGAGCCATGTTTCTCAACATATCAGTAGGGGTGATAATATCAATCCCCCCAGAAGGGAATGAACGGAGGCCATATTTGTGGAGTCCTGGCCCAAGGCCTAACATGTACACTGTCAACAGTGCTTGGCAGTAGCGTCATCAGGCATGATGCCAAGGTTCTAGCACAGAATCCTCAGAGTTCACCTGTTTTATTCTTCTCATTGCTGAGACCCAATACCCAACACCCAAAGTTAGGGGAGGAAAGATTTCTTGGGCCCACAGTTTGTAGAGGTTTCAGTCCACAGTTAGCTGACTCTAAGGCAGGGTGGCATGGCAGAGGGGGCTTCACGGAGCAGGCAGGCAGCAGGCAGCAAGCAATAAGCAACCACAGGGAACCTCTTTTTGTCTCTTACATTTTTATCCACCCTTGATTCTAGCATCGCACCTTGAATGAGTCCCAGAGTCATACCCTAGATCCAGCCACCTTGAAAAAGCTCCACCTATGACCACATGAGGCTTTGGGGGGTCATCTAAATACAAGCCATAACAACCTATTCCCTGGGCAACCCCACCCCTCTCTGACACCTTCCCAACAGAGCTCCCACACGCTGCCTGGACATTAAAACATCACTGTTTACCTGAAATTTATTGATTTTAGTTTTGTTTTTTGGGTACCGGGGATCGAACTTGGGTCCTTGTGCTTGCAAGGCAGGCAGCGGAACCACTGAGCTAAATCTCTCGTCCCTGAAATTTAAATTTAGGCAGTCTTCCTCCACCACTCACAACTATGTCTAGGAGCTCTGCTTTCAGCCTGTGCTGGGGCCATGACCCAAGGTCATAGTGGGAGATGGTAAAGAGGACTGGGGCTTCCACAGAGCTGCAGGGTGTTGAAAGTAGGGGTGATGCCATGGCCAGGGGCTTCCAGCAGCTGCTGGGGTCAAAGCTTCATGCTGATCCAATTTCTAACGAAGGCCTCAATGTGAACACCAGAAGGCTCCCCATAAGCTCTGTGGGTAACTAGTTCTGTGGGAGGAAAACACAGCCAGAGAAAACGAGCCTACTAGAATTAAGAAGTTTGGGGAAATAAATCTGCACTAAACCAACGTGCACATGTTCTTCACTGCTAGACTTCCCAGACCCACGGCACTCTCGTTTCTAGCAGGGAGTGTTGTGCACAGTGCTTGCTCATCTTCTCTAGCTGTGGAGTTTGAGCCTCCATGCACATCCCTTGGGACTACTTCCCTGAGAAACACTGGGAAACACTGCCCCAAGGTTGACATCTTAAAGCAAAACCCTGTCCAGCCTCCTGCAAACCAGACAAGGGTGCTATGGTCCCCATAAATATGAGACAGTTTCAATCCTGCCAGCAACTGAGGCAGCCTCTGAGCCAGCAGACAGAACACACAGCCATGGCCAAAGCTTGCGTGAACACGGTTCACGACAGGGCTGTAATTTGTGTGTGTTGCTTCCGCTGCCTGGTGACTGATTTGATTGCCTAACCCACTGGGCAGCTTGCACAGCGGATCTTTGACAACAATAATGCACAGAAAGACATTGACTTAGTGGACCAGATGTCATCATATTACAGTTCCTCAAGGCAAACATTAAAATGGTAACACTGTAAGACAGCTAATTGTGGTGCAGCAGTTGTAAACACATATTACATACACTAGCGATGGGGTCCTTGTAAGATTTCCATGTTAAACTTTACAGAATTACTGATAAACTATCAACCCATGAAGAAATGCTACAGGTGCAAATTACTAAAAAAATCCACATTATAAAAGCTTGTTTAGGGTTGGCAAGAAATGCATGCAAGCGCTGTAGAAACAGATGTTATTGAAAGTTGCCTGAAAAAAACGGGAGGCACCGTGGCTGCAGAAAAAGAAAAAAAAAAAGCCACATGTGTTGTGACATTTTATGCACCAAATGCCCACCTTTATGTAGAAAATGTTTTGAAGAAATTCACAAATATAAATTTTTTAATGAAATAAATTCATTGGTTGTAATAATTGCAATTGGTGAATACTGTTAATATTTGTATTGGTGCAGTAATTATTCAAACCCAGCAACTCCCTGGTTTGGCTCCATTTATAGACATTTTATTAATCTCACTAGTAAAAAGACTGATAAAATTTGTGCCACCCAATGGGACTGTCACGCAGGTACAGCAGTGGTTCAAGCCAGCAGAACGTGTTACCGAGGCCCTGGGCGAAGTGTTTGTATTTCAGCGGATCAGTGCCCATCCGCCAGCAGCGCAGCAGAGGTTGTGGGATGCCCTCCTCCCACACCCAGTTACCTTTCTTGCCATTGTGTCTGCACCTAAACTCCATCGTGGGGTTAAGAAGCCTTGATACTATCCAAGAGCTGGCGTGCCCGGGGTGAACGGTACATCAAGTCTTCATCAGCTGTCACGAGGACTTAGTGTGCTTTGGTCAGGGTCACAGATCCAGCAGCAGCTCTGCTTCCCTGGCTAGGACCCTGCTGAGGTTCAGTGTGCAGTCTAAGTGGGGCACACTGAGGAAGGGGCAGGCCCCACTGGGGCTGCAGAGGAGAAACCCAGCTAAGCACTTGCAGTACTCACCAAGCTCAGGCCTTACATGGCATCTATTTGCATGGGGGGGAGGTGCCGGGGATTGACTTGAACCCAGGACCTTGTGTGTGCTAAGCACAAAGCAAAGTTTTACCACTGAGCTACATCACCAGCCCTCTATAGAATCCACGTACAGGCTGGGATGACAGCCTCTCAAGTACGGCTGGAGCCACTAAACCTTTCTCCATAGGTTCCATTCATCTCTGGAGCCTCTCATCCATGCAGGAGCCCCTAAGCCACCTGTGGGATTACCCAGCACTTACAGGCACAGACCAGCCTTGGGCCAAGCCTCTTCTATCACCATCACAATCCTGGTGATGAGGCCCAACTGCTACCCCAGTTCCAAGACCCAAGCACTTACTCTTGCTTACCTCTCACTTCCTTCTTAAGCCCCACACCTGACTCCCTAGCTGACCCTCCCCTCCTCCTGCCTCAGTTTTCTACCTGTCACCCGGCTTTGGGTTCCCCAGCCCTTAGCTCTGCGTTCTTCCAAGAGTCTCAAGTGCTACCGCAAAACCCTGGACAAGCCCATGTGCACTCGCACAGCTGGCAACTGCCTTCTGCATGTTGGCAGGGCCTCTGAGGGGGCAGGCCCCACCTCCCTACTGGGATGGCTGCCAACTGCCTCCTGCATATGTCCCAGGGCCCCTTGGCCCTATGCCTTGGCAGTGTCATTGTCCACACCTCCCGTAACATCCTGGGTATGACATACTCCTCTCCTCTACAGGCTTGGATTGCAACCTGGCATTCCCTGGAGCTGAAACCCCTACATGAGTCCATGGTTCAGCTTCTCTGGGGTGACGTGATGCTTCAGAAAAGGGCCAGGAGCGGAACACCTGGAAAAATTGGGTTGAAAGCCTCCCAACAAGGACAGCCTGGAACCACAAGGGGGCAGTGTTGGCCAACTCATGATCTCCAGAGTGGAGGTCGTGGCCTATTGCTGCAGAGGCCTGAGAACAGAGCAGCGTATACATGGAGGAGGAGAGAGGCGGTCATGGGAATCCCGTGTGCATTAACGCACACGAAATGAAAACACGGTGTCAAAACATTTAGTTAGGCATTTTTCGGGGGAAACCCTCCCTTACTTCATTCAGCTGAGCTGGCTTAAGCACCAGGAGCCAAGAACATACATTATGAAAGGCCAGGTAAGGGCAGTCGCAGTGACAGGCACCCCACTTCTGCTCCAACCCGATGACCTCAGGCAGAAGCTATGGTAACTGACCCATGGGAGCAGGGCAGGCTTAACTGCTGTGCCTGCCATGCAGAAGCAATGTTCCCAGCGGGCTTCAATGACTTGCTGAGTGAAGTCTTGATTTTACCTAAAGCAGAGCAGGGGCCAGAGCCCCACAGCTCCAGTGCCTGGTGCTTATCTTCCACTGCACCCCACTGAGCCCCTCCTCTGACCCCAAATGAACCAGTGAGAAAGTGGTTCTGAGAGCGACAGTGGGCCCCAAGACGGATGGTTACTCAGCCTGACTCAGGCCCTCATTCGGGACAGTCCTTCAACCTAGCTTTAGCACAAGGTCACCTTTATTCAGGGTTTCCTGAGGTCACCACAGGGGTGACCTCAGTATGTGAATGGCCACTGGCTTCCTATGAATTATAAATCAGGAGAAGGCAGCTTTGTTAAATTATTCACAAAGTCCCTTTATATAGCAAAGTTCCCACACCTGCCACCCTGTTACCCAAGCACTTAGAAATGGAATTAAATTTACAAGACTTGGATTTACAGTCAACTTTGCGGGATTCACCTATTGCTGACTCACCCACAGAAGGAAAGTGTTTAAGTAGTGAGGTGCTTTGGGGGGTATCTACTCTCCAAAGGGGAAAAGTTTGGCTCTGCGACTCTCTGGTCTGCTGATGTCACACTCACTACTAAAGGAGTCGGCACCTGGCCAGGGCACTGGCTAGCCTGCCTCTGTCCTCACACCTGTCTGAGTGAGCCTGCTTGGCCTCTGTCCTTGGCCGTCCTTCAACCCAGTGGGAGAGCTGAACACAGCAGCCAGAGAGCTCGGAAGCACAGAGGCAGCTCTGGAGGCTGGAGGGGCTTCCACAAGCAGAGATGAGAGGCTGGGAAGGTGATATTTTAGGCCAAGAAAACCGCCAATGAAAAGTTAGGGAGGAAGGCAAGCATAGGGTGTATTTAGTGAACATCAAGAAACATTCTCTTGTGTTACTACATACTCCACAAAGGTCAGACTTGTATATGGTAACCCTTGAGATTTCCCTGCACAGGGCATGAACCTTAAAGGAGCTTATGAAATACCAGCTTGGGGTGACTTCACAAGGCAGATCAAGACCCAGCCATTTTCCTACAAATGACTCCAATTTACCCTTCTTTATGACTGGGTAGTACTCCATCATGTGTTTGATTTTGAGACCATAATACTACGGCTACAGACACAGAAGGCTAAATATTGCATGGTTTCTCTCATATGACAGACCCATAATATGAAGAATTTAAAGAGCAAAATAAAGCTGAGATGGTAGGAAACGGGGAGGTTGACTCTGTGGAGATGAGAAGGAACAAGGGGGAGTAAAATGTGATCAAGATGCAGTATGTGTATATACCAATTCCCCCAAACGAAGGCGATATTATATATTATAAACATACATGAATAAAAAATAAAAATTATCTCTTAAAAAAGGAAGAGTAGAGAGAGAGGTGGGTTGAAAGGGAACTGACTGGCTGTTGTTATGCCATTATCCATGTACCCCTGATTAAGTGCCAACCCACCCTTCACTGCCCTGCTTGTGATTCTGAAGCTGGGCCCCATAAACATTTCTCTTGCCAGCTGGCATGACAATAAGCCTTGTCAGTAGAGGACTGTGGAGAATCACCATAGGACAAGGGGCTGTTCTTCTTGGTTCTGGGCACCTTCCTTTTTCTCATTTCCTAGACTACCACAATGCTGGGCTCACACACACAACACCCAGGGGCACTCACCTCTAGAGTGTCCGCAGCTCCTGGGGCACAGCTCCCCAACAAGCTTCCCAGCTGAGATCCTCTCCTCTCCTGTGGTTTCCCTGGCAACTCCCAGTGAGTCCTGTTGGCATCCCAGTGGGCTTGATGGCCTGGACTGTGACCTCCATGAATTTTTGCACCATCCAGTGGCTCAGCCATAGTCTGTCCAATGAAGCCTGAATCTTAGCCCCAGGGAGCACCTCTCCCACATTTTTTTTTCCTGCATTCCTTAGAGTTCTCTTTACCTCTAAAGTAGCCAACTCCCTGTTCCTAATGAACACTTTTGTATATTCTACCTTCTCTGTTGGAATTGTTGTGTGGTTTCTGCCTCCTGCCTGAGCCACAATGGATACAGCCCTGGTGCTCTTGCGCCCACACCCATTCCTGCAAATTCTTGGCAGGGCCCTCACGGGCCGATTCTTCCTCCCTCATCAGTCAGGTGTCCCCAGCAAATCCTTGGGGCATCTTGATTCACCTCCTCTTAAAAACCCCCACCATCAGTGCAGCCGATCAGGAACAAAAGAAACCACTCTAAGTCTCTGAAGCAGGAAGGGATTTAATACAGGGACTTTAGTTCTTACATGCTGGCGTCTTCCTGTATCATTTTGGACAGGGCCCTTTGCCGCTTGATAACTCCATTTCTACTTCCATAAAGACAGAGATAATGATAGTACCTAACTTACAGACTACTCTGGACAAATTCCCAGTGCCTGTTATATGGTGATAAACCATCATTACCATTACGGTTATCACTCTCTAAACACTTCCACATACATATATAGAGCAAAGCCACAGAGTCTGTGGTTGAGGCACCCAGGAAGGGGAGAGAACATTTCAGCAGACATTCATCCCCAGATGAAGTACAGAGTGCTCTGAATCAAAGAAGGAACAATGGGATAGGGCCAAAAATGGGCAAGATCCAGTGATAAGTTGGCCGAAATATCCCTGCCCCTCCACAACTTAAAACTTCTTTCCCTCGTGCTGAGCAAAGCTCTCTCCTCCATGCACCTCTTGAAATTTTAATTGAAAGCATAGAATATACCCATCTATTTTAGAAAGTCAGAGTACAAAATGGCACCCAGTTAAGAATACTGTAGGAGATACAAGCAAAATGTATAGTGTTTTAATTTTTAAAATTATGACAGTAAAAGACACATTGCCATTAATCCCCTGTAAAATGCTCCCCCAGTTTTTTGTTTCTTGTTTTTTTTTTTTTTGTACCAAAGATCAAACTCAGGACCTTGCATTTGGGAGGGAGGTAGCAGCACCACTGAGCTAAATCCCCAGCCCTCCCCCTAGTTTTAAACACACTTGCCCTATCAGTTTTGCCACTTTCTGAAGCCCTTCTGTCTAAAGCAGTACCTTTATTTACACTCTCACAGTTGCCTCCATGTTCCGTTTTCAAAACATTCAGCTTTCACGGTCATTTTGACTTTGAGAAAGAGCCAGAAGCTACAGTGCCAGATCCAGTGATTAAGGTGGATGAGGACGCACTGCGATGTATTTACGAGCCTGCCCTTCTGTTGAATGGCACTCGGCAGCAGCATTCACTGCATTTTTGTTTTTAATCACCCCTCATAAAGACACTCATGAAAGAGGACTTCCAGAATTGCTTCAGAAAGCGGCAAGGATGGTGGGATGTGTTCGAAGCACGGAGAGTATTCTGAGGGCGACCAAGGGCAATGCGTCATCATATATTTCAGTCACGGCTCAGAGGTCTCCCTCCCACCCCATCCCCAATCCTTCAGCTCCCTTGCCTGAGAGACAGCCGTCGAACTAATTCCTTATGACTCTTCCCAGACATATTTGAGACACAGGCGAGTATATTTTAATACATACAGTAGGACCATTTTGCTTTTCCAAGTTGTAAATTATCTTTGAGAGCAAGACACTAGCCCTCATGGAACTACTTTTTATCCCTTTAATCTCATCTTTTTAAATATTTGTTTAATATTCTTGACATAGACTTAGCACCAGCTTGTTAACTCCCCCTCTGCTGGAATTTAAATTGTTTCCCGTCTCAGGGTTGGAAACAATTCTGTAATGAACGTTTACATGCATATCACTTCTTTTCTTATGAGGTAGAAAACCCTCTCCCCTCTTCAAATCGGAGCCCCAAAGACCATCCTTGTGGTGTAGAGCAGGGCATGGTGGCACATGCCTGTAATTCCAGCACTCTGGAAGGCCAAGACAAGAGGACTGCAAGTTCAAGCTCAACCTGAGCAATTCAGTGACAGGAAGACCTGGCTTTAAAAATAAAAATAAACTAAACTGTGGGTGTAGCTGAGTGCAAAGGCCCAGGGTTTGAGCCCCTGTATTAAAAATAAAACCCATAGGGGCAGGAGAAGGAAAACCCGCATTCCAGTCTTGGCTCTGCCACCAACATCCTTTGCACCCAGACACAAATCATCGCTTCTCCGTGTGTGACTCAAGTCCCCTGCTTATCAAGCAGCGGTAATTGTTTGCCTCATATGGACTTCTGAGAATCAAATGAGATCACGCACAGGAAAGCTCACAAGCACTGTAATAAACAAGACTCCAGCTGTCACAGCCAAGCCTCTAATGGATACGTTGCCCTGTGACTGTGCCCTTCAGTCTTCCACGTGGTGGTTACTGTCCCTGCCCCCACCCGCTGCCCCTCTAAGGGAAGCTGACCCTCCTGCAGCTCCTACCATGGACCACTGAGGCTGCTGTGTGCTGTGCCACACGGCCCCTGCCTCCTCCTTCACCACAGCCAGAGCCCGGCTGGGCGCCTTCCATAGGCTGCCCAGGGCTTGGAAAGGGGACTGTGCTGGGTCTTTCTGATCTCACCCCTGGAAAACAGTTATTAGGATATCACAAGTGACGCTGTTAGGACAAAGACAAAGGTGTAGAGAGAGCCACATGGTCATGGCCAGGGCTACAGGGACCCCTAGAGGCTGGGGTTCTGAATAAGCTGAAACTGGAGAAAGTGGAAACCTCATACATCTCAGCTACAAGGGGGGAGGATCTCTGAAAGAAGTACAAAGACACAAGAGCAGAAACCCCAAATTGGCTGCATCATGGCAGTGACCACGTACCTGGGAAGGGGCACCAGCCCTGGCTGCTGGTCCCTGGCCCCAAACCCAGCACAGCTCCTACAGGGCTGACGCACCCTATTTCACTGCTTCCAGGCGCCCATGTATCTCCTCTCCCTCACTCCCGGTCCCTTCACTACACGTCCACTTTCAACGAGCTCAGAGGACGGAGAGAAGGCTCTATTTGCACTGTCATGAAGGTAAACCAACTGAGGCTGTAAGGTTGAGCTCCTGACCCCTAAGGACCTCCCAGAGGACAGGTCTGTCATTGTGCTCTCTTGGGAGAGGGGAATGAGAATCCTGGACTGTTTCTCCTTGCTTACTGAATTGACGTAGGCTCCTAGGGAAAGGGCAGGGTGGAGGGCAGAGGGCAGAAACGGAAAGAAGAGTGGATAATGATTACAAGCTGAGACTTTGCCCTCTTACTCAAAACCCATCTACCCTTCAGGTCACCTCTTCCACCAAACCCACCCCACCCAGCTCTTCCAGCCACATTATCACTCACCTCTTGCCTCCTTTGCCACATTGCCTAATTGGCCCCCAATCGGTCCCCTGTATCTGCACCTTCTATCCTATGTCTTTTGCAGTTTCCCCAACTACAGGAGCAGAGTACATTTCCCCATCTTTTATCTTGAGCTTTGGCCATGTGACTGGTTCTGGCCAATAGTAAAAGATGGAAGTGATGGTAGGCCCATCCCAAGCCTCTTCTGCTTCTTCCCTTGCCATGAAAAAAGCATGCCCCGCTAGCCCATTGTTCTGAAAAAGAGGACAAGTGACACATGGGGCAAAACTGCCTCAGTCAAGCCCCCACCCAGCTGAGTCCCACCTAGATCAGCTACCCTTCAGATTTCTGAGCTACATAAATGTTTATTATTGTATCCTACTGAGATGTTATGGTTACCTGATGTACAGCTAATGCAACTACACTTGGCATTTACTTTATATTTCAGTACTTGGTTTTTAATAGATTATTTAATCCTACAAAATTGTTTCTTTACGTAGGTTTCTCCTAGTTATGACCACCAGATTTGACAAGTAATAAATACGGGGTCCCCAGTCAAAACTGAATTTCAACAAACAAGGAAAAAAATGTTAGTAGAAAAGTGTCCTGAGCAATTTTGAAAACATGTTTATACTAAAAATTATTTGTCTAAAAGTCAAACTTCAACGGGCACTCTGAATGTGTCTGACAGGCCTGCCCATGCATGAGGCAGGACAGATCTCCCACAATGTAGCTGTGAGACAGGTCACATGGTCACTTCCACAGTGCTGGGAGAAGAAAGCTAAAGATCTTCAAGAAGACAAAGCTAAGTCTGGAGTGCATTCTTTTCTCCATGACACATCCACCCCTTATAACAATAATGAGGGTTACCATTTGCTTAGTCCCTCTATGGATATAGAGTGGGCTTAACACACCTTTTTATTTTCACACTAGAACTGCCACACAGGGAGGTAGCTAAGTCATTACCTCCATTCACAAACCAGGGCCCTGAGTATCAGACAGGTTGGAATAACTTTCCCTTGGTTACACAACTAGGGGGAGGAGCAGAGCTAGAATTAAAAGGCAGTCCTTTCTCTTTCCATAATGTAACCCCGCCTCCAGCTACCAAAAGTGTTCTGTTGTGGTTTCCACAAAACTGGAGATGCCAAAGCATACTTCCTCGCCTTCCAGTCTTTTTCGCACTCTTCAATCCATTCTGTCTGTGTGTATGAATAACACAGATCGTATTCGTTTTCTGTTGCCATTATAACAAAGTACCACAGACTGGGTCCCTTGAGCAATTGACATTTATTTTTTCAGTTCTGGAGGCTGGACACGGAGACCAACATGTCAGTGGGTGTTATGGCTTGGATCTAGATGTCCCCCCAAATCCTCACACAGTCACAGGTGAGGAGTTTCAAACGTGGCTGGATTAGGGTGTGTGATGCTGGGACTAAGCTTGTGGGGCTGGGATTTAGGGGGTGAGATAATGGAAGTCCCAGTATGGCATGGGTGGCACCAGTCAACAGGCTTACAGCCTGTATGGAATATAAAAGGAAAGGGAAGCCAGTCTTGCTGCAGCCTTCTGCCTGCCATGGCAAGAATGGTTTCTCCTCTTTGATGTCCCTCTGCCATGCCACTCTGCCTTGGAGCCAGCTAATTATCAATTGAAACCTCAACAAAATGTGAGCTGAAATAAACCTTTCCTCCTTTAACTTGTGTCAGATATTTTGGCCCAGTAATGAGAAAAGTAACTAAGGCAAAGCAGTTAGTCCCTTCAGAGGTTGATGAGAGAAGGAGCTGCTCCAGACCTGCAATGATTTTGCATCAACTTAGTTGAGCCACAGGATGCTCAGGATCCAGCTAAACATTATTTCTGGATGTCTCTTTAAGCGTGTTCCTAGAAGAGTTTAGCATTTGAATCAGTGTTTGGAAAATCAGATGGCCCTCCCAGTGTGGGGGGGTCTCATCCAAGCCACTGAGGTATTGCATCAAGAGAAACATGGAGGAAAGCTAAACTGGCTCTCATAGCCTGACTTGCTGAGCTGATTCATGGGTCCTCTCCTGCCTTGGACTGGGGCTTACACCACAGATTCCCCTGGTTCTCAGGCTACAGTGAATTCACACGGCCACTTCCCTGGACTCCCAGCTTAGACAGGAGCTTGTGGAGCCTTTCAGCCTCCATGATTTCATGAGCCAATTCTCATCCTAAATCTCATTTATCTATCTCTTAGTTTGTTTCTCAGGAAGACTGTAATACAAGGCCATCATCTCCTGTCTGTACATATCTGTGGGTAAATTTCCTCTTCTTAGAAGCACATCAGTAATATTGGATTAGGATCCACACTAATGACCTCATTTTTTTTTTTATACCGGGGATCACTAATGACCTCATTTTAACATAATCACTTCTATAAAGATCCTATTTCCAAATACAGCCACATTCTGAAGAACTGGGGGTTAGGACTTCACCATAGGAATAGAGGGGGTGGCTGATTAAGCCATAACAAGGTTTATACAGCTAATTACGAGTCATCTCAATATAATCTGCGTTGAAAAGAACCCAAGGGAATGGGTCTTATATGGTGGGATTCTAAATTTCAAGTGAAAGTGTAGTTTTCAAGCAGTCTTAGGGATGAGAAAGGCCCATCTCACAGTCTTTAACAATAGTACTTTAAAGGTGTGTATCACAGCCTCTATCAGGGGGACCCTGGCAACTGGCAGAATGCAGGTGATTATGAGGACAGGGGATTGTGACAGCAGCTAAGCTGTGCAATCTGGCAAAGTCAAACATCACTGCCTCAGAAGATGCCCTCTGGCCCAGGCTGGTTGCACTGTGGCTTCCTGGATGGCGACAGAGGACAGGGAGGTGATGGAAGCCCAGGGAGCAGGAGAAAGTTGTCCCACCTCCAAGCTGGTGCCTGGTGACTCCACATCTGAAGGGAAGCTGAGGGCCACGTTGGTATGGCCCAGTCACTGCCCCTGCCCTTTCCCCAGGGGAACAAAGAGCACTAGGGATGTGGGACAGGGGCTGAGTGCTATGAGATTCAGGGAAATGCCAAGAAGAGCAGGACCAGCACCCCGTTCCCACAACTAACACCCAGCTGTCAGCAGGGACCAGAGGCCCTGCACAAGTGTATAAGGTCACTTAAAGCCGGCTTTGGCCTCACTCAACTACCCTCCCCAACCATCTGAGACTTTTTCTCCTCCATGGATAGGAATCCCTTCCCACATCTTTTTTTTTTTTTTTTTTTTTTTTTTTTTTTT
>NW_022900914.1:25323944-25341978 GCF_012274545.1 Fukomys damarensis
TTTTTTTTTTTTTTTTTTTTTTTTGGTTCCTACATGTTTAGGTTCTTCCAACATAGACCCTAGATTTCTTCTTCTCTCTGTTGCCTTTGTATCTTAAAGTTAGCAAGCATGGGGCCTCAGGAATGTGATTTGAAAATCAGCAGAAAGACAGATCTCTCCCTCAACCCCAATGCCCAGCTTGTGACTCTAGATGCACCCTTTTGTGGTAGCTGGCATTCTCTTCTGAGCTCAGGGGGCTGGTAAAATTGGCCAAGGGCACTAGGGCTGCATCTTCTCAGTCCAGGTCATTTTCCAACACTCCAGTCCACTGTGGTTAGGAGCTCTAGGGAGCAGCCGGGTAAGGGCTGCCCCCTACTGACTCCCTCCGCCCCTACATGTGCCCCAGGAGACAGAGTCCCTGAAACCGGACTCATCTTACGACTACCTGGAGGAGATGGACACCGGTGAAGACAGAGGCTGCCCAGGGCTCCCCAAGTCCGGCCCCACCACCAAGGGCCAGGCAGGAGATGCGCCCGAGCCCTCGGAACTGTCCCCGGCCCCAGGGACGGAACGCGCAGTCTTGGTGGAGCTGGAGAGGTTGCGCATGGACTTCGAGCTGGTGCGGCTCAAGCACCTGCATGAAGAGAACGAGCGGCAGCGGCACCACGAGGCGGTGATGGCGCAGCTGCAGCAGCAGCAGATGGCACCCCGCCAGGTGGGTGAGGCGCGGTCCCACCTTCCTAGAGCTCCCAAGTCAAGCCGAGGTCCGCGTGTCCAGGCCAGAATAGCTCAGTATCCACGTGCCCTTTCCATAGCTTAGGGCAAGTATCTACCATTCTCAACCCCTCTTGTGTCTCACAGGAGTCCTGAGACTACATGAGTCCAGGACCCCGCTGCATCAATGGGCGCTACAACCACTGCGTCTCTGACCAACAGAGGTTGGACCACTGCTTGGAAGTCAACACAAACTGCAGTCTTTTCACAAGAAAGGCACCCTCAACCCCCATGCATCCTAAACAGGGATAAGAACGCCTCCTCCAAAGTCGGGTGTGATGGGGCACATCTGTAATCCCAGCACTCAGGAGGCTGAAGAGGGAGGATCACTGTGAGTTTGAGATCAGCCTGGGCTACACATAATTCAAGGCCAGCCTGAACTACACAGTGAGACCCTGTCTCAAACAAACGAATGCTCACTTGAGGCGGAATGGGGTGTGGAGTGCTCATCACCGTAGGCAGGCCATCAAACAACCAAGAAAGATTTGACCCTTAAAAGATGTGTTTCCTAGGCTTTGAATTCGAACGGTCTCGGGTCAACATCCTAGCTCTACTCTGGTTTAACCTTGGACCAGTTACTGTCCTCCAAGTTCCTGGTTGTTCATACCTACCTCATACAGTCACTGTGAGGGTCATGTGAGAGGCTACATGTAAAGCTCTTTGCTTACCTAATGTACTGGGCTCACTGCACTCAGTAAATGTTAGCTATCCCCATTTTTGTGTACTTAGTGCAATTCACTTTTTGACCCAAATGCAGCAAGTTACATTCATCGCTGTTTAATTTTATTGGGATGGAATGTATTAGCTCTGCTTCCCAGCTCTGAGTCATCCTCAATTCTGAGAAGTTTGCTGTCCATCTTGATCCAAGCCATTGCCATAATTGTTGAGAAGGATATGACCCAAAGTAACTGCCACTGAAAGATCGCACTACAGGTTAGCAATGTTCCATTAATCAACATTCCGGAGTTACATTTCATGTAGCTCACATTTCTGCAGCCTGGTCAAAATGCTGTCCCAGAGATACATTGTGAAGTGCTTTCCCAGAACTAAGAGATTACATTACCTTTAGCGTTTCTCCTCTTGACCAATTTGTTATGTTTTAAGAAAATGGACTTGGTTTTATATAACTTGTTCTCAATGAATTCATTCTGGCTTCTTAATTATCCTCCCCACCACACCCTTCTCATTCATAAAATACCTGCTTAACTATGTATTAAATGTTAACAAAGTCAAACTTATTGAGTTAGTACTTCTAGACTATTTTTCTCCCTCTTTTGGAGAATATAGAAAATACCTGTCTGTTTCTAAAATTCTGGCACATTTCCTGAAATTTGTGAATTCTTATTCATTCCATTCCAAACTTGCGGGTTTTCTCAATATTCTAAGTCACAAGTTTGAGCCTGAAACTATTTAAAGTAGGTTCAGTATTGTAAAATAGCTTGGGACTTTATCTCTTCCTGATCATTTTTATTTTCCCTTTTAGTTTGAAATCTTTCTCCTTCCTGGATGAGGTGGAAATGCTTGGCGTGTAGTCCTAATCACCTTTTGTCTTCTGCCCAAAAGACAGAGCGATTCAGAGTGAATTTGAAAAGTATCCATAGAGGTTTACAAATTATGTCTTGCCGTTAAAATCGTAATTATGCTCCTTTCAGCATTTCAGACCAAAACACATGCAGATTGAGGAGGGCCGGAGAGGTACATGGATCTGGAGAACGCTGAAGGGTCTCCTCCTCTGGCCTCTGACCTCCCTTGCTATTCATTTTAGAGAGAACAGGACAGGATTCATTGTCTGTTCCTCTTAGTTTTATTTAGTTGCCATCATGTTTTTTGTGGCTATTCCAACAATGATTTGTCCAAGCCTTCAACCTCCAACAATATTACTACAAAAGTGCTTTACTTGTGGTGCATTTATTAAACAGTGGAGAGTTGCCTGATTTTTGAAGCTTTATCACTTTATCACTTTTTTGGAGTTGGGGGAAGGATAATGATTTCATTGCACTGAAAATATCTCTTTGATTTTTTTTCACCAGTACAGGCTATTATAGTCCCTGCTATCTGGATGTTTTTTAAAATGTGTGTGATCTTTAAAAATTTTAAAAAATAAACCATGGTGTCAGGCATAGTGTTTCATGCCTGTAAACAGAGCATATCGAAGGATGAGGCAGGAGGATCACTGTGAGTTTAAGGTCAGCCTGGGCTACAAAGTAAGATCCTGTCTTAAAACAATAAACCATGGCTCATGCCTTCTTTCCTACAGATCAGTTATATCGGCTTTTGCCTTATTTAGAGGGTGGATAGGACTATACACCAAGGGTTTCTACTTCATCCAGCAAGGAGAAAGATTTACAAAAGGAGAAAATAAAAATGCTTCCTACAGTTTAAATGGGATCTGTCAGATCCCAGTTACATAGACTCCAGAAAAAGAGTTACTAATAGGAAGAAAAAATCAGCTGTTCTGCTCGAGCTGTTCTCCCCTAAGCTCCAGGATCTATGGGTTTGGGGAGCCCTATCACTCATCTCTTAGCACCTGCCTGCACTGAAGACCCGTGTGACATATGCCAGGACCTAGGAAGTCACAAACAGCCATTCGGATCCAAGGTGTGTCTTCTCCTTGTGCCACTGTCCAGAAAATAAGGTTGAGTATCAGCGACACTGTTCAGAAAACAACCCTAAGTCCCAAAGGCCAAATCCCAGGGGTTATGGGGACAGAGAGAAACTGTTCAGATGTAACTCAAACGGGCTGTGTGAGACAAAGAGAAAAGAAGGTATCAGCCCAGTGCCCTGCCTGGAGGGATAAGGCAGGCTTAAGGTCTAGAAAGCAATGAGTTCCCTCTGTTGTGCCAGTGACCTTACTAGAAATTTCTTCATTTACTCCTTCCCTCTTCTTCCTCATGATCTTGTGAAGGGAGCACTATTACTTTTTTCCTTAGGTGAGGACAATAACCTGTCCAAGATCACATTCAGGAAGGGACCGAGCAGGACTGAATGCAGATCTCTCTGACTCCAGCCCTGGTGTTCCCAGCTCCACTGTCTTCTTTTCCCCACAGTTCTCAGGTGGCCTCCAGGACCTCCTGCTACCCCAGAACCAGTTTGCCATGTTCCTGTTCTGCTTCATCTTTGTACACGTAATCTATGTCACCAAGGAGATGGTCTTCTTTCTCTTCTCCAGGCACTACCTGTTCTGCATTGTGGCCATTTTGCTGTGTTTGATTAAAACTTTATGGTCCTACTTCTAAGTGCCTTTGCTCTCTGCATCACTGGGAACCCCATGCTAGAGGATTATTTATTAGGACTGATCCAGCCTCCCTGGCTCCTCCTTCCCTCACGTGGTGCCTCCCTCCCATTAAAGCCTCCTCTTCAGCGATGCGCCACCATCAGCCACGAACCCCTGATGTGAGGAAACATGTCCAGATCCCTTGTACCACGCTTGCTTTGTCCCTGTAGATGACCGTGCTTTATCCTGACAGGAGGACTTCAGGAGGTATCCACAGGGAGGAAAGGTTCAGTAAGCCTTTCCAGAACTGTAGAATCACTCCATGACCAGGCTGGCTTGGGTTCTGCCACATCTATGCACATTCATAGATTTTCTCTGAGGTGTAAGAAATCTGCGGCAGCATGGAAGATAGCTCCTCCCACCAGAGATGTCCATGTCCATATACCCAGATGTCCCTTACATGGCAACAGAAACTTTAAGATGTGATTAAATACCTTGAAATGGAGAGATGATCCTGGATTACCCAGAGGCTGAGTATAATGACAAGAGTTTATAAAGGGTGTGAGCAGGAAGGTGAAGCGGGGGAGTAGCCATGGAAGCAGAGTTCAGAGTGATACAAGGCCACAAGTCAACGAGAACAGTTTCTGAGGCTGGAAAAGGCAAGAGTCTGGATCCTCTCCCAGAGCCTCTAGAAGGAACCAGCCCTGCCAACCCATTTCAGGCTTCCGACCTCTAGATTTGTAAGAGAATAAATCTGTTGTGTTAAGCTGCCAAAGTTCATGATAATTTGTTGCAGCAGCAATAGGAAACTTATATAGGAGCCAAGGCCCGGTAACTCCTTCCAGCTACACAAACATGGCAAAGGTCATCACCAGACCACTTGCCAGGTTGCTGATCACTGGCCAGAACAGAGCAGTACATAGCTGGCCATGCAGCCCTGGTATTTGGCCTTCAGTCAATGTCTGGTTTAAAAGGAGAGATATAAACCAGGAGTGGTGGGGCACACCTGTAATCCCAGCACACTTGGAAGCTGAGACAGGAGGATCACAAGCTTAAAGCCAGCCTGGGCAACTTAGTAATTTAGGGAGATATTGTCTTAAAAAAGGGAGTGTTAGGGTATAGCTCAGTGCACAGGCTCTGGGTTCAATCCCCAGTACTGCCGAAAGAAAGAGAGCAAGAGCTGCTTGCACCCCAGGAAGCTCAGAACAGGCTTCTTAGAACCTGGTAGGAAGGGGTGGCTCTGCCAGGAAGTAGCAGTGCATTTCATGGTAAAACAGGTGGCAAACCTCTGAGGGGCATAAAGACAGAAGAACTAAGCACCTGACTGGACCCAGAGAAAGTCACTGATGCTACTCTACTGGGAAAGTCAGAGGAGGGAAATACACGCATCACACACACACACACACACACACACACACACACACACACATCTCCCCATGCCCACTTACTAGCCCAAGTGTGGAAAAATGCAGAAAAGCTATTCAGACTCACACAGACACAAAGCAATAAGTGGTTGTCCACAACAGATATGTTCTCGATCTCCAAATATACACACGCAACAACCAATGAAACAGACTGAACACTAGAGGGCTCAGGAAGAGTTCTTTTGAGTACAGGCAACAAAGTTCAAGTCCCTGCTATCAGCTCCCAACCCCTTCTCTATCCTGACCCCACAGACTGTCCTTAGCTCTGGTACCACCAGCCTGGCCCAGGTGGCTTCTGGCTGGGGCTCAGGAGGCTCCACGGGGTGATAATGCAGGAAGTGAATGCAGCTGGGCCAGCACACATTCTCTCCACCACACGACCTCTGTATCAACCCCTTCCCTCTCCCAGCCTAGGCTGTGTCCTAAGAGGGACGAAAGAGTATGTTTTCGTCTGGTTGCACTCTCCGAGTGCCTTTCAGTGAAAGCCCGCGAAGCAAAGAAGGCTGCCTTGGGACTTCGCTGCCAGCTCACATTAGCATGCTATTTGAATCCAAGGGGACTTCTTATTTTCCATCCAATTCAATGCATCCACCCCCACTTAAAAGCTGTGTGTGATAGGTGCTTAACTCAGACTGGTAAAACTGTCACTTCTCATTAAACTTTCAAGATAGGGCCTTTTGCCCTAGGTTGTCTTGAAATCATTCTATTCAATTCAGGTGTTTGGCAGGGGGTTGAGGTGAGAGAGAAAGATCAACAGGATAGCACAATGCTTAGGGGACCATCTGGTTGCCTGGTTACTGCAGACAGATGCGGGAGTGTCAAAAAAGAAAAATCAAGAACTATAAGGTCATTTAGTCAATATCTCTGTTGCCAGGTAAAAGTGGATTTAGTTAACTCCCTTGAGTAATTAGCAAGGCATCTCACACCCCTAGCCATGGATATGAGCTCTCCTCTCCTATTACATTTAAAGGATGAGGCCAACAGTCTGAGAACCACCTTCTAGGAAAGTGAGAACAGTTCTTGGTCACTCCCCAAATAGTACAAATCTTCTGGTTGAAACACAAAGCAGAAAATCAGAAGGGGCCAGAAGGATAAGAAAAAGGCCCAGTAAAGATGGCCAACCAGGCAACATGTCAACATCTTGAGCACTTTGCTCCTGCTTTGGAGGTCATTGTGCCCAAACCCTGGGGACCAGAACATCTATTACCCCTTCACAGAGGAGGGGACTGAGGTTCGGCATCTGAATCCACAGCACATGTGCTTTCCATCCTCTCAAGACCCTGCCTGGGAAGATCTCACAATCTTAACAAACAGGAAGGTGTAAACAAACTGTCTGCATGTGGACCTCAGCTGTGAAGGGCAAGGGAGGATATGCCCTGCAGAAGACCTCCAAGGATAGGTGAGCCTGTAAATGCGGAGAAACAACACACACAAAGTAAGATGTGGTGAGAACATGGTCTGTACTCCGAAGGGAAGAGAAGGGTCATCTTTGTTCCATTAAATGCTGTAAAGGGTAAAAGGCCTGGAAAACTGGTTTGGGACCTAATTTTATAGAGCTTTGATTGTTGGTCTGGGGAAGATGAACTTAATCCCATGGGAAATAAGAAATCACTGAAAACTGTAGTGAGATAAGGACCAAAAGGGCCTCCTTTCCTAATTTCTGGGGACTATGTTGACTTTCTCGTCCCATTTCCAATGTTTCCCATTTCCAATCTTTTTTACCGCCGAGTTTGAGGATTGCATTCCACTGTAAAAGAAACCCAGCTGTGGTAGCTTAACCCCATAAAGGTTTATGCTTCTTACCTACCAAGAAGTTGCCATATCAGTATTGGCTGGTGAATCTCTTCTGGGAAGTCACGCAGCACTCAGGCCGCTCCTTGTTTCACCATCCTCGGAACACGTCTTTTATCCTCATCTGACAGTTTTCAGCCTCATTATCTCAAGATGGCTCCCACAGCCCCACATACGCTGTCCCACAATCCCAAGTCAGGGCAGGGAGGAGGAGAAATTCAGCTGCCTTTTAAAGGCTTTCCAAGGAGCCCCGCCCAAAGACTTTTGCTTATACCTCATTGGTCAGCTGGGTCACATGGCTACTTCTAGCCGCAGGGCTTCAGGGTTGGTGAGGTTTTGCCTGGGCACTGCTGCAGCCTTACACAAAATTAGGATTCTGATATTACAGAATAGGGAAGACATTGAGTACACAAATAACTGCCCACCATCCTTTCTTTTCTTTTCTTTTATTGTTTTTTGAGACAGGGTCTTACTTGGTACACCAGGACAGCCTTGAACTATGTAGCCCAAGCAGGCCTCGAATGATCCTCCTGCCTCATTCTCCTAGCTAAGACCCAGCCCCACTCATTTCCCAAGCTGCTGAGCCACAGAGGATGGTGGAATTGAAACAAGCACTGGAGCACAGCTGTGCTGGCCAAGGGCAAAGTACCACATGCCACAATTATGTACCACGGGGGTAGAACACGGGCCTTGAGTTGTCCTACTTGCAGCCTCTCAACCTCCACTGCCAGGGAAGGGCCTTAACTGGAATAGAAGTGCCTCTCTCTTTTCTGATCAACCTCACCTAGCTGCAAGAGGAGGCAAGTTGGTATCTAGAGCTTCCCCTGCCCCATCTTGTCCTGCTCCCAAATCCCATAAATCAGTGCAGTGCCAGTCGGGGATCTGCTCAGCTATCCAGTGCCCCACTCCTGAAGATGGTGTACCAGATGGGATGAGTTAGAGAGGTGCACTCAGCTTTGGCCCAAATAAGGAAGCACTGGTAGTAAGATGTCATGCAGGCTAATGGAGAAAAAGACATCCTGCCTGCTCCCCAAATGCAGTGCCTAGGTTTGCAGCTCCATGCCAAGGACAGGCTGGGGTGGGGAGACTATTGTTATCCATAGGAGGGCAGGGGGAGCAGGGTGGGTTTAGTTTAGCAGTGGCCCTAAGCAAGTCAGCCAAGATTTCTAGGCTTCCCTCATTTCAGTGACCAGTAAATTACCTAGAGTCTCACTTGATGCAAAATAAACAAAGATGAAAGCCCTGGGTCTAACTTAATTAGACTGGTGTCTGGAGGTGACTTGCTCATCTTCAAATGCCCCAGGTGATTCTAATGTGCAGCGGGATTAAAAAAGCTAAATTCTTGCTCCTTAACATGAGTGAGGTATGTCAACTGGCAGCATTAAGTAAGCCTCTGCAGATGCAGTTTCCCAGGCCTTAACCTAGATCGGGGTTTTCACCAAGTGCCCAGCAATTGATCCCCAACCACTTTCAGTGTGAGTCGCCTGCTCATATGAGACTCAGCTTGGTCTTGGGCTATGCTGACCCTGCCCTTGGCCCGGAGGGCCTTCCAGTGGGGGTGAGTGGCAAGGCAAAGAGAAGAACGGAGGAAGGGCAGAGTTTGGTGCCTCAGAAGTGCTCTCGGAGTCCCCATCAACATCTGGCACAGACAAGGGGTGGCAGGAGCTTGCTCTGTGACAACAGGAGGTAGTGCCTGCCTCTCCTCCCTTTCCGCTCTTTCCCCAGTCCTTGCTCTGGGCTTCTGAGAAACCAAATGATTTTGCCCAACACCGCAGGAAGTACCAGAAAGATCTGGAGTCCTCCTAGGCCTACATGTGCCTCTCCCTTGTTTGATATGGCTTCTGTGTGTGGCTTCTGGGACTCTGGCTCGTACACATTCATCCATTATTTAAAGGTTGCCGCTGTTCCTTCAGAAAGGCTGAGCGTGATTAAAAGGTGGGATTTTTTTCCACAAGGCGTGATAGAAAAGCCCTGACTCCTACATTTTAAGCTGTTTTGGCTAAGCCTTGTTGCAGAATTTAAAGTCTGTGACTCATTTAGATTTAATTAGCTAGAGGGGCCCAGCTGCAGGTTCATTAGTCTGTATCAAGTGCCCTCTGAGCACTCTGGGCTGTAGGAGTGCAGTGGGGGCCGGGCCTTGGCGGGGGAGAGTGTTACCGGGGTCAGGAGGTGGGCATCTCTGTTTCTGAGAGAGAGAAGGGTGGCATCCGAGGGCCTCGGTTCATTGGGCAAATCCCCACAAAAGGTCCCCATTCTGAGATGGCAGCCTCTCACCAGGCTATAGTGACAATTGGTGCGACAATGAGGGAAAGCCCCAGAGAAAATGCAGATACACACAGATGAGCAGGATTAATGGAGGATGAGCAGGGAAGCAAAGTGATCCCCACCTAAGTTTAATCCAGAGCGGTAGGGAGGCTGGGTTACAGTGCAGAAGGACAACGTGGGAATGTTCAAAGCTACGAAGAGTTAACTGTTCTATTCAAAAACTATCAAGAACTCCCAGATGGTGACAGTAGAGGTGACTTTAAAACAAGCACAGGCCTTTACCCCGCATGGTGGAATGCCCATGCAGCCAGCCCTGGAAGGTGGATGAAGGTAACCCTGCGGTTGGGGGCTTCTGTGGTGCCTCTCAAAACTGTCCTTTCATTCACCCCAGAATCAAGAGAGGGAGCAGGCTCTGCAAATTTTGAGGGAGGCAGGGACCATGGGAGTGGTCCAGGGGTGGAGGATGCCAAGTGTGGTGGGCTGGGACGTGGGCAAAGCCCCTTCTCAGCGAGCAGCTCCTGGACACTTCCCAGCTCAGGGGCCAGTGTTCGCCTGGGCAAAAGGCACCTCTTAGTGAGCAGGTCATGCTCTGGGCTCCCAGAAACTTTAAAATCTCCAGCTTGATACCATTTCCTGTCCCTCTGGGCTTCCATCCTTTGCCCCATTCAGCTGACCATTTTCCCCTAGGCTAGAAAATCCAAGAATAGGGGAAGGAAGTCACACTTTTTACCCTCTTGAGCCTCTTATATCAAATGACACAGTCACTTTGCCTCAAAGTTTTCATCAAAGCAGCCTTTGTAAGGTCCTAGGGCAGCAAGCAGGCCTTGGAAGGCAGCCACCAGGAAGCCGCTCAGAACTGCTGAGCAATGGAACCGTTTTAAAGGAGGTGGGGTGGGTGTCAGGAGCTTCCCTCCACTCCAGCCCAGATCAGAGCCTGGTACTTGGCTTCATGTGGCAACTCGCTTCTGGGCAGCCTGCTACAGCCTCAAGTCCTGGAGATGCCAGGTGGCTGAAGGGACCATGCCCTTGCTGGAGGTCAGTGAACCCACAGGAGCCACATGAGTGCTTGCATGCATCCAAGAATGAAACCAAGTCAGTAACAGGTGACCTGAGAAAGGACCTGCGAGCACAGGGACTCTGAGAAGGGCGAGGGGAAACTTATCTTTACCAGAAACCCACAGTGTACTCAGATGCCACAGGTCATCTAGTGCATGCCGTGGCCACCTCAGGATGGAGCACCAGGACCTTTCCTAATGTACTGTCTGCATGGGCCACCACAAGAAATACTACAGACTGGCAGCTTAAATGACATTTGCTTTCACATAGTTCCTGAGGGTGAAGTCCAAGATCAAGCTGTGGGAAAGGATAGTTTTTTTCTGAGGCTTCCCTCCCGGACTTGCAGGTGGCCACCTTCTTGCTGTGTCCTCACATGGTCTTTCCTCTGTGTGTGCAGCCTTGGGTGTCCTCTGTCCAAATGTCCTGCTCTTATAAGGAGACCAGTCAGATTGGATTAAGGCCTCATTTTAATCACTTCTTTAAAGATTCTGTCTCCAAATAAGGTCATGTTCTACAGTAGCAGGCATTGGGGGTTCAACATATGAGTTTAGGGGGAGCACAATTCAGCCCAGATGAGAAAACAGAAGGGTCAGGAACTGCTTATTCAGCCCCAAACTGGCAGAGACCAAGTATGGCAGAGACCAAGTATAGAGCCAAAAGTTGATCTAAAGCAAACAAAGAAATGAACAAAATTACGTGGCTTCCTTGATCACATACATGAAGAGAACTGTAACTATTTCAGGTGGTATCTGCAGCCTCATGATGCACACTGGGAGAAGTGTGCACCTAGGGGTGGCAGTTTCAAAGTTCTGCTTCTGAGCCAACCTTTTTATTCTCACCATTCTTTCACTTCCTCTCCCCCAAGGCTAAGGAGGAACATTTTCTTGAGATGGAATAGAAGGAGGTCTTCGGTCAGGGGCACACCTGTTCTGCACACCCGCCACTTTCCTAGAGTAGCAGGAAAGCCAGGCTCAAAGGTCTGGACTGCTTCCCCCGCACCCCAGCCCACATCCCCTGTAAGGTCCCCAGTCAGCACAGCGAGTCTGTAGCTGGCATCCCAGGGTCTTCCCTCTAGAATCAGTCATGCCTAGCTCCTTGCTGAAGAGTGGGATGCCAGGGCCCATTCTTAGACGTGCATTTTATGAGCCGGTGTGTAACAAGAGAAGGAGATCATTGGAATAAGAACATCTCAGAGTTCACTCTTCGACTAACCCTTCTAGCCATTTCTGTATCCTCACATACATAAAGCCACTGCTATCTGAGCCAGCCTGAGTTGGTTCCTAGAAAATGATACAATTTGATCAGAAGACTCTGGAGGCACTGGTGGTGGCTGATGTCAGGTTAACTTCAAAGGAATTCCAGAAGAGTGCCCTAAGCAAATCTTACGTACTATGGGCTAGTCCTGGTTGCTAAGACAGTTAGGGCAAGGTCAGACACTCCTGACAGGAGGGCCTAGGCAATTCAGGGAGATGAAGGAAGCTGGCCAGCACGTGTGACTGGCCATAGGTGAAGAGCCAGGAAACAGGCAGCCCCTCCTCCCTCTCTCCACCCCCCTCACCATGCCGAGCTGTAGCCCTGTGTCCCAGTCGAGGGCAGCTGGAATTGCAGACTTTCATGTCAGACCTGCTGACTTTTAAATGTAGGTTCAGTTTTCCCTAGCCACTCTTTGGAATGAACAAAAGTCTCTGGGGCCACCAGCTCACAATCTCTGAACTTGGGATATCTTTTTCCTTTATGACAGAATCTCTGGTCTGCTCAGAGACACGCCGGGAGGTTTCTTTAAACAGAAAATACTCCTAGTACAAAAATAGAATGCAATTCACTCCCTAACAATGTTGAAGTACCAAAGCAGCAGTAAGGGATGCTTCCTCCCTGCCCAAATTGCCTCACCTTGAGGTGTTCCAAGAGACGGATCTCCTAATGCATTTCAAATCAGGTTAGAGTAGCAAAAATCTAATTTTCATACAACCTCTTGAAGGGAGATGAGCATTTAGCTAAAGCCTACATCAAGATTAAGGAAGGTTTAAAGTTGGAGAGAGGCTTGGGAGAAGGGAAATGGGGTGTGGGGGAAGGCATTAGGGGTGGAGGGCAAAAGGAGGGTGAGCGAAGCTGGGTGTGATATGAAGCTGAGTGGTGTGGGAAGAGGCTGGCAACTGCTCTGTGAAGTTGGTCAGACAAAGACTGGTGGGGCCTGGGGACCGGAGAATGCCAGAGAGGGGAAGAGGAAGAAGGAGCATCATTAGTTGCCATGGTAACAAAGGAACAAGGAAAGAGGGAGCAAGAGTGAAGGGGGTTTTCAGGGAAGCGCTGTATTGTGTGGCTGCCTGCAACAGACCCTCTCCTCTCTCCCTGGGCAGTACTGTCTAGGATTCTGTGGCCCCTCCGGTCCCTCTCCCACCCGACACTGATCCTCCCTGGCATGGGTCAATTATGTTGAAATTAAGTCAAGGTCGTTAGATCTCACACATGCACAGGATACGTGAGAGCCTTGTGAGCCTCTGTGTCTCCAAAAGGCCCTTTGGATGTAAAATATTTTCCCCCTGGGTCATTCTCAAAGGGAATGGGGATCAAGAGATGGAGGGAGCAGGGAGGGAGAGAAGGGATAGGGATGAAGAACAGGAACTGGAATGTGTTACATACCTGTACCAACGCTGCCCAATGAATGTAAACATTACGTGCTATAAACATGTACCAAAGCGGGAGGGAGGAATCAAGAGATGGGTGGAGGAGGGGAGGAAGAGAAAGGGAATGGAAAAAGGAATTACGATGTGTTACGTACATGTACCAACTGCACATAATATTTTAAAAAACAAAAAGTATTTTCTCCCTATCCTGCCATAAAGCCTATGATAGGAAATATTTCTTGGATTAAGGCTTTGTTGTTATTCAATAATGAAACCTCTTAGAAGGTAGAATATCTTGGCTGCCAAATTTTAGACTCTCATAAACAGGTTATCACCACAGGTAGCAGGGATCCCACCTGAGCCAGGCTCAGGAATATTTGAATAGGTAAGAAACCAGCAAGGTAGACCCAGACAGACCAGTTCCTGAAATGGTTCCAGTGACATCTGCTGTGTGTGTGTGGTGTCCACTGTTTATTTTCTGTTGTGTTTCTTTGGGGGAGCTCCCTCTTTCTCAGAGAGTCCACCAAGTCCTGGTAAGCTGTCTTCCAGGCAAGTTTTAGGCCCAAGACTCTGCCTTCACACATGGACAAACGGGACCTTACTCTGGGCCATCACTTTGAGAGGACTATTTGTGCTTTCTTCTAGTGTCACTTTTTCCTATGGGTAAGGGACCTAGAGGACGCAGTGGATGTACCCATTCATGCTCACATTTTCTTCCTAGCCCACACTCTGGGTACACAGAACCCTGCACTTCCTTGTGCAAAATGCATAGATCCTACTTCTAGGATTTCAGACCTCTTCCCCAGCCCATCCTCTCTAAGGCAAGCTGAATGGCTGGTGAGTAGACAAGCGGTAAGAGAGAAACACAGACACATGTGCTGTGGGGACTTGTGTCAGGCCCCTCAGTGGTCACGGCAGAGCTGGGGGTGAGAGGACAAGGCAGGCAGCCCATGGGCTGAGTGCAAGGGGTTCTGGAGTCTGCTCTCCCCACAACCATGTTCCAGCACAGGAATCTGAGGAGGGTGAGAATTCTACATTCAAACTTGACCTTACTAAGGCCATTACTAAGACTTCCTTGTCAAGCGAGGAGGCTAGAACACAGCTGCAACAGACTTAGACACAAGGTCTGTGGACCTCTTCTCCCACGGCCCCACAGATGTCAGCAGCTCCCTTGCCAGTGGGTGCTCCTTAGGAGAGGGGAAATCTATCTGAGCCTTCCTTTCTAGTGAGTCATGGTGTGAGGTTTTCTCAGGCTGTATTTACAGATCTGGGAAGCACAGTTCACAGATTCCTTGCTCCAGGCTAAAGAGAAAGCTGACACGTGGCTGCCTGCTGCCTTGCAGCTTAATGATTTCTCTCAATGTGGTCTCTTCAGCTCCGCCTGAAGATTTTAGGCGTATAGGTAAGCACAGGCTAGAGTTGGGGTGGTTCCAGGACCACACTGAGGAATTCTTTGTCTGTCAGGCTCTCGGTTATTTTTTGGTTTTTGGTTTTTGTTGGTGGTAGTTTTTGTTTTCTTAGGATGTAATGTCATAGATTCCAGCAGTAGCTTATGAGGAGCATCTGAGGGCAGGCCTTGGGGCAGGCCAGAGCTCATCCTTCTACATCTGAGTGTCCCTAAACCCTAGGGAATGTGTTGTTAGTGCCCTTGGGGATGGACACCTGCAAGACACATGGTCTGGCCTCGGAGCAGTTGCCTTCTGGTTGAGGAATTAACAGTAATATTGAAGTCATTAAAACACAATGGCGGGGCCGGGGATTTGGCTCAGTTGCAAGGTCCTGAGTCCTATAACCCCACAATGTAATTTAAGGTACAACATAAAATATTGTCAAGGCTAGAGAGCATCTAGTCCAGAGTTTTTCAACCTTGGAATGGCTGACACTTTGGGACTAGATGATCGTGTTTCTGTGTGTGTGTGTGTGTGTGTGTGTGTGTGTGTGTGTGTGTGTGTGAAGTCATCTTATGCACTGGATGGACCATGGCTCCAGAAACTGCCCAATAACTCCTCAGGTTAAAATCCCCATACTGCACTATTCAGTAGCCCCCACCATTTCTGGTGCCTGGGGACTCCCTATACACATGAAGGCCCAGAAGGGGGAGGTGATAGGGGGCTGGAGGAACCTGGCTTCTAGGAGGAAGTGGCACCTGAACTGAGCCTCACAGGATAGGGAGGAGTTGGCTAACCTTACTAGAGGGACAGCACTCCGGGTGGGGCAGAGTGTGCTCCAGACAGAGAGGCAGGAACAAGCAGCACACCCCGCAGGGCTGTGGAAGTGTGCAAAGCCAAAATGTGCTGAGCTGAATAGATAAAGGGGGACGAAATGCAGCCTCTTTGCTGGCCAGGCCATATCCCTTGGCACAGACTTGCATCATCAGCCAGGAAGAAAGCTTGCATCATCATCTGAGCCCTGCCTGATGGGCTCTTGGTGCCTCATGGCAGGGAGGAAATGTCTTTCTTTCCTTCTTTTTTCTTTTTCCAGTTGTAGGGACTGAACCCAAAGCCTTTACAATGAGTTACAACCCGTCTTTCTCCTTTCTCCCTCTTTTCTTTCTTCCTTCTTTCTTTCACAAAGCCTTGCTAAATTGCTACAGGATAGAGTTAAACTTGCACTCTTTCTTTTCTGCTCAGCCTCTCAGATATGTGCCAGCACACTTGGCAAGAGGACCTATGACACAGAGGTGCCCCAGAGGCCAGCAATGTTCCCTGGAAGTAGCACACCAAGAGATGACAGAGAACAAACCAGCGATCTGTCAGCATCTGTCCGATGGGGCTGTAGCTCCCCACCACCACCACCACATACACACCTAGGACCCTTCTCTGTTCCTCTCCACTCTCCCTGGTCTGGTGCAGATCACGCCCCACCTCAGGCCTCTGCATGGAAGAATGTGCAGTAAGAGTTTCCAGAACTCAAACTGGCTGAACGCAAAGGATCAGCAAGGCCGTGAGAGAAGTCTAGGTCTGAACAGACAGTAAGTAGCCAGAGCATCTGAGGTTCACTGTTGCTTCTGCCACCTCCAGAGAAAAGCCCTGCAGAGATGAGGCCCCCTTCAGGGATTTTTTTCTGCCCAGAGCACCTCCCCACTTACAAATAGACCTTTGGAACCTGCAGGAATCCCTTGACCCAACAACTACCCTTCTTTTGCTCCCTGAGCCAGTACAAACTAAAGTACATGTACACTTGGGGATACATGAAAGTTTGCAAAGGGTATGTGTTTTGGTCTGGGTCACTTCAAGAGACTAACATGACAAGTGCTCTGTTCTCCCAGGGTACTCTTGCCCAGGTAATCTGGCTCAGCCATGCATATGGTCAGGGTGCTATTGATTCTTCTTCCTGCCTCCCTTTCATGGTCTCCTTTCCCGTTTCCTACAAAAAAGGCACATCATTTGCCCATCCCAAATCATAGCCCCGGTGCAACAACTTAGGAGGAAAATGCCTGGTGCAATCAAAGCACAGCCTAAATTACGTAGTCCATGTTGAGAAAAGGAGCCATTTTGCTGGGCATGGTGGCGCACGCCTGTAATCCCAGCACTTGGGAGGCTGAGGCAGGAGGATCGCTGTGAGTTCGAGACCAGCCTGGGCTACACAGTGAGTTCCAGGTCCGTCTCAACCATATTGTGAGACCCTGTCTCAAACAAACAAACAGACAAACAAAGGAGTCATTTTTATGACTGGGCAAGTCAAGGAGCTTCCGATGCTTTGCTTTCATTCAAAGCGAAGGCAAGTCAATTTCTAGTTGTCAGCTGATATGACTTTTAATGACTTTTTACCCATATGGGTTTGGACATATGATTCAAAAGGAGATATATTTGAGTGACAGGAAAGTCCTTGCGTTCCTCTATATTATTTGAAAAAGGCTCCAGGCTCACCTCTTACATCAATTTTTTTGAAAAATGCTGACCCCTGACCCTTTCTAGCAATATGTGATATTCACCCATGGATGAATGGACCAGTTGGGATGGGGGAAAGTTTCACCCCCTTAAGAGATGCAGCTTTTTTTTCCTCCCTTATTTTTGATTAATTGTACATTACTGTTATTAAATCCAGACCAAACGTTCTTTACATAGAGCCTGTGGTTGCAGGGAATTTTAAGAATACGATCATTTTAAATACATAGTGTTGCTGGTGAGAAGTATGACAGAATGATACATAAAAGACTTTCAGGCATAAAAATATAGGCTAAACTTCTGTAGGGAAAGTGGAATGGAAACGTAAGTGCAAGGAGAAAAAAAAAGGACGAAATTTCTCCAACTTGTTCGTGTATTTTTTAAAGACGTTATGGTGGGTAGCCAATTGCTATACATTTTAAAACATTTTTCAGAGTACTATGACTGTAATTTTAAAATGTCAATATTTGCAATACACCAGAAAGTTGACTTTGTGTAGCTATTTTTAAAAATGTTTTTTAAATACTTGCAACTAAAAATGTACAAGGGGGTACTTAAGTCTTCAAAATTATTTTAGAAGCCCGCATGAAAATCATTTGGGGAGGGGGTGTCAAGGAACCCAGCCCTTGTCCGCCTCGGGGAGGGGAGGCGTCTGCAGCGGATCCAAATTCAGGGCTTTGGCTGTTTCCCTAGGTCCCCGGGTCTCTGAGGCCGGAAGGCACCTCTGAGGGAGCCTGGCTGGCTGAAACTCCGTGGTGCCAGGTGCTGGAAAAGAAGCCGAGGAGCGGCCCCTTTCTCCCGTCAAGACTTTTCTCTGCCTTTTCGTCTGTTTTATTGTTTGATTTTAAACATCCCTCCAAACTCCCTCTCTCTGCACTTCAGATGTCTGTCGGCAGGTCCCGCTCGGTCCCGTCCCACCAGGCCGCTCCCCGCAGCTGGGTTCAAAGCTTCCCGGCCCGCGTCTGCCTGGGGCGCGAGCTGTGGAGCCTGCGGACGCAGCGGGCGCGGGCGAGATCGAGA
>NW_022900914.1:25342246-25359017 GCF_012274545.1 Fukomys damarensis
GCATCTCGCTTCCCAGCGATTAGAGAAGTCTGGGCTTCTTAGTCTCCCCCTCCTCCTTCTGTTCCCAGAGAGCCGGGAGGAGTTCCCAAGCCCCCGATCTGCTCAAGTAACTCGCCGACTCGGGGTGCTGGAGCGCCCTCCCCGCCCCTCCTCCCGCCGCCCAGCCCGAACTATGAGGTCATGCTCAGGCCACGTGACCGCCGCCGCCTCCTCGGTCCGCCGTGATACAATTACTAAGACGGTCGGGGCGTTGGTGACATTCAAACCTGCTCTGTCCTCCTCCACCCGCTCCTCCGCGGCGCTGGCCCCTTTACACCAAGGGAACGTCTCAAAAGTCTGAGAATCCGCAATGTACGGCTCCCAAGGCTACAATTCAGGAAATGAGGCGAGAGGGAAGAAAAAAGTCCAAGACTACAATAATTCTTGCTGCTATTTGAAACCCATGCTTCAGCTTTGTTCTTTACAGTTGTGTTTGCCGAAATAATATGCCATCTATTTTTATCGTCTTTAAAAAATCTTTTTTTAACTCCACAAATTGTAATATAGGATGCTTGCCTGTGGAAATAAACCAAACGGACGAGGGTTTTAGGTCCACAAAAATCATTTTTTTAGAATTGAAATAAAGTGTATGATGGGATTGAATAAACTGGGGTACAAAAGAACAACATAATATTGGGACGTCATTAAAAATGGTGAATTTCAGGGAATTTTCACAACCTGGGGCTTGCAAAAAAAGATGATAACACGCTTGGTATTTGTTGGGCACTTACTGCATGCCGGTTGTTCCGGTAAATACTTTCGATATTGATTCTATACCCTTAAGAGAAACATATTACTGATATCCTAAAACCTGTGGCCAGAGGAATTTGCCTGTGGTTAACTGCTCTAAGAAAGTGAAAACTGAGACTGAGACCTTATTCAAAGCGCTAAGCAGCAGAGGCAGCAGTTAAACTAGGTTAATTTGTGGCAAGAGTCTAGCCTCTTACCCTCAGGCCTGCCCAACAGTAATCCTGATATAACACTAGTACACACCACCAGGCCAGTGATGCCTGAATGCACATACTAGGAAAGGAATAGAGAGGTGGGACCCCACGTACACATTTTCTGTCTCTCAGTGACACAATTACTCATGATTTAAATTTTCTTTTAAATTTCTATAATGTATAGGTACTAATTTAACAATGAGATGAAATCTTATTTGCAGACTGATCACCCACTAAAAAGCCCTGTGCTGAATATACCATTATTCATTGTAATGAAAACTCAAAAGTAGATCAAATGTCAATTATTATTGGATTAGTTAAATTAGAAAACCTGTATTTGTTTTGGTAGTTTGCAGGCACTGAAAAATGAAGATCACAAAGATCCCGTGGTTCCATGATATGAAAACCAAAGTATGAGATGGTATGCATTTTATGCATAATTATTTGAGAACTTCACTGAAATCTGTGAGGAAAGAAAAGGTAACTATAGCAGGATGGTAAAATTTTAAAGTTTTACAGTAAAAAGTTTTAAATCCTTTTCTGACTTCTGTAACATACTTCTCTTTTTTGTATAATACTATAATTAAAAAATTTCACTAAGTTAAGGCTTAGTATCGAAATGAGCATGGAAAACCTGGGTCTCTGTCTTGCTTTCTGAGAGAGCTTTCTGTTTTAGCTCATTGCATTGTCAAAATGCCCCGGTGACAATAGGCATTTTCTTTCCCATTTTACTGACAGCAAAGTTAGAGCATTGAGAAGGTGAGTCGAAAGGAAGAGACTAGCAAAGAATGGCAACTCTGGGCCAAGAACCAAGGCCAGAGACGTCCCACCCCAGGTCTCTGCTCTATACCTCACTGATTTCCTTGCATAAAGGGCTGTGGGATGCTGCCTGGTGAATACAAGCTGCTATATTAAGTCCCCAAACACTGAGATCCAAATGTGGATTCTCCCTAGGGGGTGAGCAGGAGACAGAAACCTTGCCCTATTAATGCTCTTTGTCTTTAGATAAAAGAAGTCCTGAAGCAATCTCCTGCTACCCTCTTCCCCAGCAACAGCCACCCTAGTGCCCTTCTGGGAATGTGCTCCGCCCTGGGATGGAAGCAGAGTCTGGAAGTTTGCAGTTCATTCTCCCCCAAATCCATTAGGGGATTCTCCCCCAAATTCACAGCCTCAGCGAGGAGCAGGGACCCCATAGGGCAGCATGTACCAATGCTCAGTAGCAATCCAGGCAGGTGCCAGTGAAGCAAGCCAGAAGAGGTCAAGGATCAATGACAGCTGGAGCAGCTAACAAAGGGAGACAGGAACTGGAGAGCCCAGGAAGCAGGAACAAAATTTGAACCAAACCCAGGTGCTCTGTGGCACAAAAACGTTAGAAGAGTTAAACCAAGGTTATCAATCAAATAAGGAGAAAAGAAGGTGGATGGGCAGGGATGTTATTGCTGCCCTGAAGGACTCCTGCAAATAGTGCATTTGAGTGTTTTTTTCTCATCTCAGCTGTGGAACACCTATCAGCAGTTCTTGCTACTGAAGAGAAAGGTGGAGTTAATGACACTATTCGTAAGAAAAAAAGGGGTATCATTGGCCCCAAATGCTATTTACAGAAAGCTTTTCAGAAAAGGAAAAGTTTTGCCTATAAAGAGACCTATGTATGGGTCTGAGCCAGCTGCTTACAAGGCTTTGGCTTCCCATTTCTGAGCAATTGGTGAATCTCTTGAGCAAGGACTTCTCAGCCTCCAGGTTATGAGCAATACATTTCTGTTGCTTACAGATGATCTTATCTAAGGCATTTTGTCATAGCCTGAACAGATGGAGATAAGTGGGATACACTCGCAGTCCCTTCTGCCAAGTGCCCTGAGCATGCCCCCAGCCCCACCTGCCCATCTGCTGCTTCTGTGGTTGCCTCCTTCTCATCCTATAGATGCTGGGAGCTCATGGGAGGACTCTCTGCCCAGAACTCCACACTTTTCCTTAGCACTTAGATCAACCTAAAATCATCCACTGCCAACTTGTTTGGTGCCCCCTCAAGAGCTCCAACTGCTCTCGTTTGGGCCCTCCCTGTCCATATTAGTGTCCTTTGTGAAGGCTGAGGCCAGAACTATCCTATTCACCGCGAGTGAGGCTGAGCCTGACACATGGCGACAACTCCATCATTATTTGTAGAATGAATGAATAAATAAAAGGACTGCTAATCTGAACTGAAGTGAGTGAAAACACAGGGCTCAAATTTTAAAGGAGCAAAAGCAAGAATCTTCAGAAACACCTTCCACTAATCCAACCCTACCCTCTTGCTCCCACTCTTTTCTTTCCTCTCCTCTCCAACCTTCCCACTTTCTTCCTTCCCTTTCTTCCTCCTCCCTCCTTTCTTTCCTCTCCCCTGCTTTTTTCCTTTCCGCCTTCGTTCCTTCTTTCTTAGAAGTGCACCTGTACCTGCTCCCAGTCAGTCGTGGGCCAGGTGCTGTATGCCGCCCACCTCCCCAACTGCTTTTCTCCTCCACCCACATTTGTGTTCTCAGTTCGCTGACCTGTTACAAGGGCCCAGGCTTTTCTTAGTCTCCTCAAGTCCCCCCCACGCCCCTGTGGAGTCCCCCACAGGCCCACAGGCACCCTTTCTCTGTGGACCCTCTCTGTGACAGAGCCTAAGGTCAGGATACCCTGGGAAGGGGAGAGTTGGCTCCTCCAAGCACCCAGCTAGGCCATGCAACTGCAGACACATCCGTCCTGCTGGCCACCAGAGCTCTGCAAACTTCTGCATGGGAAGTGTTTTGTAAAGTGAACGATGACACCTGCAGTCTGTTCAAACTTTTTTCTCCTTTGTAGTCCCACAAGCCTTATTAGCTTATCATGACCCTGGACTGCTTCCTTGCTTCCTCTGAGTTGCAGATCCAAGCAAATATTTGGCTCTCAAGCTTCCCTCAAGTTCTAACCCTCTGCAATCGCCAGGACATGAATCTGCTCAGGTTTGGTGGCAGCCAGGCTGAAGCCAGCATCACCCCCCTATGGGCTCATCTCCCAGTCATGAAAGAACATGCTTGATTCAATCACTACAAGGTGTCCATGGGTGTGGGAGGCCAGGCAAGGGCCTATCAGGCCTGTATCCTAGGGCTTGGGGTCTCTTGTGCCTTCCACCTGACAAAAGAAGCATTGTCCTGTAGGACAACCCCCGGGTTTGCTGGGAGCTGGCTCTGGATGGAAAGCATAGCCCACGTACTAGAGAGCCAGGGTTTCTCGGCTTGAGGAGGTGGCCGTCCCCAGGGCCAGAGGAACCCCTGCAGCATTCTCTGTGCTGCTGGTCTGGTCCCTGCTTTCTTCAGGGCCTGCCACATGTCAAAGCATCTGCCCCACTCTGGCTCCTCAGGCAGTTCAGGATCAGAAGGAACTCCACACTCCCTGTCCTCCTGGTGGCCCCTGGGGAGGGACCTGATCCACAGGCAGTAGGCATCTGTGCCCAGCAGGCCCACTACTGTGGGCTCAGTTTCCCTCAGCTCCATCCTCCTCCCCCAGCAGCTGTCACCACAAGCACAGCCTCTTCCTGAAGCCAACAGCTTCCCTCGCACCTCGGGAGGAAGTGCTAATGAGAGCACAGGAGAAGGGTGGTGCCTGCTGCGGTTGTCACAGTTTGCTCCTTCAGCTCTGGACTGAGGAGCTGTCACTGGCACCTCCATGAAGGTAGGGTGTGAGCAGTAGTAAAAAGTGGGGAAGGCTAGGCTCCAACAGCTGATCAGCAAAGACCCTGAGAAGCTGCAGCTGTCACACCTGCATGGGACGGAACAGCATTCGGTTGGCAGTCCCAGAACCAGGGCCCACACAGCCCCCATGGAGGAGAAGGTGAGAACCACACGGGTCCAAAGCAAAGTCTTCTGTCTGCATCACAGGGAAAGAGGAGACCACCAGTCCTGGAGCAAAGTGAGTCTTCCCGAGTCCTCAGCGGCCCTTTCCCAGGAACAGTGGAGAAGGATTTTCTTGTCAAAAGCCCCCACCTCATATCCTGCCCCTTCCCATGGGCCAAAAGAGGAGAGCAACCCTGAAGTGCTCTCCCCAGGACCAGGATCAGGCTGGGAAGAAGAATGCAGCGGCCATCCACACTAGTCTGGAGCTTCCTGTGTGCATGCCCTGTGCCAGGCACCAAGTCACACCGTGGCGGGGAGGCAAGAACAGCAAGACTCTCAGCAAGACTCCCTGACCAGAGCGCACTGTGTGTGGAAGAGACGAGACAGGTAGAAAGAGTAGTTATCAGTAAACACAGGCATTGCACAGAAGTCCTCACAGAGAGATGCCATTCTGGTGGCCAGGGACTGTGGGAGGTTGGGCTTAATCACTTGGTTCTTGCTTTGCTAAGGGGACTCAGTGAAGGAGGAGACTGGGATCCAGGAGGCTAGAAAGTGAGAAAGAAATGTTGGAAAAACATAGAGATGCTTGTACTGACGTGGAGGACAGTTTGCCCCACAGGCCTCAATTTCCTATAAAACTCATAAGATCGACACAACTGTCCATGTTTTTGGAGATGAGTTAACAGCAGGGACCGACAACAGATGGAGGCTGGCTCAGGGAGCCAGAGCTGGGAAGGCTTCGGGGTCTCACACGTTCTCGGGTTACAGTAGGAAGAGAAGTCAAGTTCCCAGAAGGCAAGGCAGCCAGGGGACAGGTCAGCTGGGAAGGAAGGGAAGGCTATCCTGGCCTGGCGTGATGCCCGGGAGAGGAGGTAATTCCAAGGGTAGGAGAAAGAGTTTTAAGATGATATGACACTGTAATAAGGCTTCAAGCTGTGGGAAAGTTACCATATGTCCCAGGGTGGGGAGAGGAGAGGGGGCAGGACACTGGCCCTGATTCTCATCTCTCCTGACCTGTGTATCCATGCATGAGTTACACTTCCTCACAGAAGAGCTGGGGAGATTATTCATCATTCACTGAAGCTAATGAGTAACCCCTCCTAGGTCTCTTTCTTCCCATCTAACTCCTCCTCTGGTTTGTCCTCCATATGCAGTGACACTAGGATAGCGTTTTTTAAAGTACAGTTCTCACTGTTTCACTCTTAAAGTTCTTCCCTGACCCCTTGTCACCCACCCACCAGAATTAAAGCTAACTCTGAACAGGGTGCATGACACCATGTAATCCCACCCTGCACATCCTCCCAATCTCATTGTGGTCACTGCCTCCTCACCACTCAACCTCCATCACACATACCTCCACACAGTTCCTCTAACACACCCTACTTTTTCTCATCTCAGGGCCTCTGCACGACTTCTTCCCATGTTTGCTTAGAGCTATCTCTCCAGCTCAATGCCAACAGATCTCTGTGACCATCCAGTCCAGTCATGTACTCCCACAGTATCTTCTGTCACCACTAGACGGGCACTCCTCATGTCATATGGCTACCACAGTCATCACCTGTTCATATGTCCGTGACCTGTTCAAGGATGGGACCAGATCGTATTTCTCAGAGCCCAGCACCCAGCACAGTGCCTAGCTCATTGCTGTCACTTAGAAAATGGTCACTGAATGAATCTGAAACTCAAAAGGCCCCAAAAGAAGACACCCTTTGGGTATCTATCCAGTTGGCAAAGCCCTCTCTTTCTCTGGAAACTGCCCCAGACACTGACTGGGCCTGAAGCAGTCATCCAACCCAAACTGGGCCAAGTGGATACCTTTTCAGAGCAGTGGAATTGGCTTCAAGGAGAGCAAGTTTGCTTCCGGCACTGTTACATGGAGGCTTTGGCACTTGGGCCTTCCATATCCCACCATTTAACCTGGGTAGAGCCGAGGAAGTCAGTTCTGAAAGACAAAAGTGAAGCGGCTTTATGGAGGACTTCAGGTGGGTTTCTGAGTCCCAGAGCCAGCTTTCTGCTGAGGTGATGAGAGATTCCTGCCTCTGTGTCCTGCCAAGGACCTATTTATTAATAACCTACCCCCTACTTTGTGTCTGAATTTCACGAGGTCCCTGCTCCTTGCAGTATGGTACTAACCACACAGGACACAACTTAGCGCTGGAGAGGGTTACTTGGGGTTTATTTTCTTTAAAAAAATGTTTAATAAATAAAGCATGCTCAGGCACAGACTAGACCTTGAAGCACACATACTCCTGCAGAACGAGCTGTGTAATTTGCAGGGCTTGGTACAAAATAAAAACGTGAGATCTACTGTTAAAAAGAGCAAAAAAAAAAAGTACTAGTTAAGATACTAAACTACAAAGTTTTTTCCCTTCTCCTATAGTACCCCCCTCCACTTTTTATGGTATTTATTTGCTATTTAGTGTCTTCTAAAAAGAAATTAAAAATTTAAATTATTGCCATGTTTCTTACCATTCATTTTTATACACTGCAATGCCCATGTGCAAAACCACTGAAATTACACCATCTGTGTTTCTTGGCCTCTCCCAGAAAGTGCCATGAGTTGACTACAGGAGAAGAGCTTAAGTCCTCCTAGGCTTGAACTATCCAGGAGAGGTCCTTGCCAGGCACAGAGTATTTTCCTGACTTTTGGGCCCAGCAAACGTGACAACCATCAGCTCCAGATCTATGCACTGTGTCTGGGCCAGGCACAGATGGCAACCACGATGCCTGCTCTGAAACTCTGCAGCATGGGCACCCACTCTGACCCTCCCTGCACGCACGCCAGGTTCTTGCCAGGGCAGAGGGTGGTAGGGTTCACTGGTAAGCTGAGGAAAGGCTGGGACTCAGGGGTGCATGAGGCTGGGAAGTAGGTGCCTAAGAACTATCTGGGGGAGGTAGGCAGACTTTGGAAGTCAGTAGCATGCATGAGCTTAGGCTCTCAGTCTCTGGCACAGACTCCAAAGTCCTATCAAGGCTTCACTTAGAAATGACAATTCCACGGATAAAAGCAGGAATTTCAAGGCTCTGGAGCACTAACCACAAGGGCTGGGCCTTCTGAATCCTGAGAGACGGAATCCTGCTTGATTCCTCTGACCAGATGCCCATGATGTTGGCCCTGTATGCATGGAAAGGGCCTCCATGCCTCATTAAACAACACAAGTACAGCTGCTGAGGCTGAAATGAAAGAAGGAAAACACACTGTGGTCCGGGTGTGGTGGTGTACACCTGTAATTCCAGCAACTGAGAAGCTGAGGCAGGAGGATTTCTGCAAGTTCCAAGCCATCCTGGTCTATATAGTGAGTTCAAGACCAGCCACGACTACACAGCAAGACCGTCTCAAAAAGCTAAAACAAAGAATAAAGGAAGAAACACATCACACAAGCATATTGGGGAAGCTTAGAATACACGGGCCTATAGGTCAAGAATATGATTCACATACCACAAGGGTACACTAACAAAAGACAGCTTCACTCCCCTACTCCCAGACCACAAAATGGCCCAGATGCTCTTCTCTATATGAGTGAACGGGAATTTGGTTTCTGAGCATTAATCTGACCTTTACTACAAAGTTAACAAAATATAATGTCTTAGCTATTCAGAGCTAAAGCTTTTTTTAATGGAAAAAGATAGGACAATAGCAAGACTTTCAAAGAGGAGAAGCCTTATGAGTTTCCTTTGCCCAAATAATTTAAGACAGCAATTCACCCCAGCTTCACTTTCCAGAGTCTCATACAAAGAACTTTCTGTTGGCGTTAGCTCCAAACAAAGCCTTTCGTATTTCTGGCATCTTTTGCCGGGCAGAGAGATCAAGTCGACTTTCCAGGGTATTGGAAACCTTTATCATCTGATTGCAACTATAGACCTCCACGCCTCCAGCTGCACTCCTAGCCAGGTATGCTTCTTGATCAAGCCTGACCTGCACTTGTTTTTGGGAGATCATCACGTACTCAGGAATGGCTTTTTGCACTGCAGCCTCCACGAGGAGAGAGTCCTGAGGCCTACAGCGCACAATCATCACGGGCTCCAGCAATCGGAGCAGAGTCTGCAGCACTAGTTTACTCAGGAGCTCCTGGTACATGAGTGGGTCTGCCACAATTCTACTGAGTCTCAGCTTTGCATCACTGAGCAATTCTGAGATGAGGTCGTCTTGTGCTGTCAGGACTTTCAGCCTTGCCTGATTCCTCATGGTGGACATCTGGATCTTCTTCTGCTGTTCTATCTGCTTCTCCTTCTTCTCATAATACTCCATAATCTTGAGTCGCTGGGACTGCACAAGGCGTCCTTTCTCAATGTTGAACTCCTCCTCAGCCTTAGCATCTATTTCCTCTGCCTTTTCATTGGCTTCCTGCTCAATGAAAGCCATCATGTGCTTAATCTGCTTCTGTACAGCAGCATCAGTTAGAGCCATGGCTTCTCTCAGAAAGTGGGGCGGGGAGAAAGCTGGTGGACCCTTTGGTTACTTGAGTGAGGGCAGAGTTTCGAGAATGTCTCTGAAGTTCCTCTTCCCCAGCTGTGGAGAACACAAGATGAGGAGAGAGAGAAAGTCAGAGCCTAGAGAGAAGAATCACAGAGACTATCTCCATAACTCTTATTTGACAGATGAGCAAACTGCAATCCAGAGAGGGAAAGCAGTTTGTCTTAGGTTATCCCTTAGGAGAACAGAGGCCTCCACCTGGATATCCAGTGGTCCATGCCTGATATACTCAGATTTTCATTATTAAATAACAATAGGGAGTTAGGGAAGACCTACTTTACAAGTTCTCTAGGCAAGGATGACCTAAGACTCAGACAGGAAATCAGTGGAATGGAAATACCCAACTAATACATAAATGGAAATAACATGAACAGTGGAGGTGGAGAGGACTGGGAAGAGTCACAAGAAATTGTGGTCAGACAGACAGACACACACACACACACACAAACTATATATGGGCAAAGAGCTTGAGTGGACATTTCTCCAAAGAATATATATACAAGAGGCCAACAGGTATATGGAAAGATTTTCAACATTACTAATAAATAGGGAGATGTGGATCAAAATTATAATGAGATATTATCTCATACCTGTTAGGATGGCCATTGTAAAAGAAAAAAATTACAAGTACTGGCAAGGATTTATAGAAACTGGATCCCCTGTGGACTGTTGGTGGGAAGGTAAAATGGTACAGCCACCATGGAAGACAGTAGGGAAGTTCCTCAAAAAATTAAAACTGGAATTACCACTTCTGGACATTTACCAAAATAATTGAAAACAGGATCTCAAAGAGAGATTTGCATACTCATTTTTATCGCTTTCACAACAGCCAAGAGTTGGAAACAACCTAAACATTCCTTGAAGGATAAATGGACAAAGAAAATGTAATATATGCCACCATGGAAGACAGTAGGGAAGTTCCTCAAAAAATTAAAACTGGAATTACCACTTCTGGACATTTACCAAAATAATTGAAAACAGGATCTCAAAGAGAGATTTGCATACTCATTTTTATCGCTTTCACAACAGCCAAGAGTTGGAAACAACCTAAACATTCCTTGAAGGATAAATGGACAAAGAAAATGTAATATATATATCTAGTTTCTCATTCTTTATGACTGAGTGGTACTCTTATATGTGTGTGTGTGTGTATATATATGTGTGTGTGTATATATATACAATATATATACATATGAATATATATGCATAGTGTTCCTCCTCATAAAGAAAGGAAATCCTATCACATCTTACAATGTGGATGAATCTTGAGGATATTATTCTAAGTGAAATAAGACAGTCATAAAAGGACTGTATGTTCCATTTACATGAGGTATTGCAAGTAATCACACTCATAGAAGCAGAAAATAGAAGGATGGTTGCCAGGGACCAGGGGGTGGGGGACATGGACAGTTGTTTAATGCATGTAGAATCTTGGCCATGCAAGATAAGAAAGTTCCAGAGCTATACTGCACAATAACATGCATATAGCCAACAATTCTGGACTGTACACCTAAACGTTTATGAAGAATATAGATTTAATGTTATCTTTACCCCCCACAACACACACATACACAAATGCTGTCCACAAAAATGTACATACTCACTCACTGAGCTTTGTAGAAAACCCAGTGTTCATGACAAAGACCAAGGCCTAGAGTTCAGCAAGAGACACTGTCAGTGGAAGATGACAAAACAAAACACTAACCCACCTACTCTTGTTATTTTAGGATGCACTTCTTGTTTTGCTTTGTTTTAGTACTGGAGATCAAACTCGGGCCCTTGCACTTACAAGGCAGGCGGCTGAAACACTGAGCTAAATCCCCAACCGCAGGATGCCCTTTTAAAAATATATATATTTTAGTAAAAAGACCAAAACATTCTCCATTTCTAGATAACAAGTCAATTAAGTGGTTTTCAAAAAATACCTCCCTGAGTTACCCTGCTGATCACAAGCTCTGGGGGCCACTGTGGACTAAAAGCAGAGGAAGCACAAGACACAGGAAGCCACAGGTTAAGTGTGTGAAGGAAAAAATACCATAGCTGAGGCTACCAGTCTCCTGCCAAGGCCCGCCTTTGCTCTGGCGCCGGGAGTCTGCACACAGAACATGGAACTTGGAACATACCCTGGAACCTGGCACTGTCGCTCCCTTCTTTGTACAGACAACCCTCCCAGTCTGATCAGGCAGCCTGAATCCATAAAGCCGGGCTGTCCCTTGGGACGGCTGGCCATGTCTGCCAAGAGAAGGACAAGAGGGATTTCTCTGGCACCCAGGCCAGGGCCAGACACTTCCCTGCACACTCAGAATCTCAATTAAGTTGGCACACAGTGGGCTCCACTCCAGGGTGGGGGATCACCTTAACAGACGCGTGTGGACCCTGGCAGGCAATTTATTAATTTACTAATGAAAACTACAGCTGTCTTACTGGCAGTTCATGGCCTCCTTTCCCTGAATGTTGAGTGGCCTGGGAAGCCAAATCTGGAGGTGGTTTAATGAGAAATTAGCACAAGTAAAAGTCACCAGATGGTCTTTAAGGGAGTCACACCTGCCACAGAGGCTGCCAGTCTGAGAAGCGGGCACCTCTCTGTGCCCAGACAGGGCATGAGTGGGCATGGCCAGCTCCCACAGCATGGGCTCCAGAGTTAGCCTGCTGGAAGGCCTGGTTCTGCACTGACCTTGGTATGACTCTGGCAGAGCAGCCTGGCCCTCGAAGACTCAGTTTTCTCATTTGTATGGTGGAGATAATATGAGCACCCACCCTGTGGGATCATCGTGAGGATTAAATGAAAGAAGTGACTGTTGATCTAGGCGCAGAGCTAACCTTCATGTTTGGTAACCACCATCGACATTGCTACCGCTATCGCTCCTAACTCTTCTCTGGTTTAGGCTTCATTCTTCATCACAGTTCCTCTTTGTGTTTACTGACTGCCTAGCACTGATCCGATTTCCATTCACTAAAGTGAAAAGTTATTTTAGTCTTGCTTTTGAAACTTAGCAGCCCTGCCTGGAATTCAGAGATCCCCTCAGTGCTTCACGGCACCTTTGCCCAGTCTCAGGCATCAACCATAAGTTTGGTGATGGTGGGTGAAATTCTTGAATGCCAGGGCCTTCCACCGGGAGCAGAGTGGAGTGATTTCATGGCCCACACGCATCCTCATCCCAGCTTCGGCAGTTCTGGGTTCTCGTGCTTGTCCCTGCATCCCTACTTCTTCACATTTCTTAGTGCCAGGACTCAAAAGCAGCTGCAGGGTGGGGTAGGGTTCAAAGTCGGGGCTACAGCAAATGTCTCTGCAGGAATGCGTGTACTTGGTGTAATGGGTCTGGCAGATATAACTTCTAGGCTGTCTGGGATGGGCATTATGAGCCCACATGGGCTGGCTGCTTGAGCAAAGCAACAAAACAAACCAAGCCACATACATGTCTGCTTTTGCATGAGAGCTCAGACCCCTCTGCTCAGCCGAGGCAGGCTTGCCTGGTATCTATCCCCTGGCCTTGTGTTTGGGGCTGGGGGTAGCAGGTAGGGCTCCAAGCCAGGCTTTTCATTGGCCCCTAAACACATCAACCCAGCCCCACCTAACAGCTTTTGCACACAATGTTCTCTCAGCTAAAATGGTCTGCCCTGCTTCCCTCTGCTTGTTAAATCTCACTCTCATTTTCAGGCCTCACTGAAGCCCCACCACTTCCTGGGCCTCTGGATTTCTGGCAAAGCCGAGGACAGCATGGCCCCCTTTCCAGATACCATTCAGAGCTAGCTTCAGTGTCTTTTGTTGTTCCAACCACTTTTACTTCTGATAATGCTTCTGGAGAACAGGAACTCCTCCAGCAGGGATTAGAGCACAGTTACTGGAAACATTGGATTAAACATTTGGAGGTGAAGAGAACGTTTCTCTTTTTGTGTTTGGCTCTTTTATTGTGAAATTTAATGCATGTTCAGGAAAGTGCACAGAATGTAAATGTACAGTTCAAAGAATTATTACGAGGCAAAAATATCCTCTAACCACTACCCTGGTTAAGAACAGGAATACAGCCTGCATGCCCAAGCACCTCCTCCTCCCCTGTGACCTTGGCAGAGACATTTCACACCTGGCGATTTTGTTTTTGGTACCAGGTATTGAACTCAGGACTTGGGCTTGCAAGGCCCACTGAGCTAAATCCCCCGGCCCTCAAACCTGGCAATTTTGTCTTTGTGGGTGCAAGAGAGTTTTTAGAGAAAGTATAATTTCTCTTTCTTTGGGTCCTTGCCTACGTGAGACTGTACAGAACCTGGAGCATCTGTGCTTCACCCCAGCTAGGTTTGTGAGAGAGTCTGAGGTCAGCCCTGTCGAGTGTGGGTTCCTCATTGCTGGCCAAAAGGGAAGTGGCTGCAGACTGGGGCCTCCTGACACTGCAGGGATGCAGGGTGAGGAAGGCAAAGGGGCTCTCCAGAGCTCCGAGCACAGCGCAACTTGCACAATCCAGGAAGTGGGTGAAGAAATTTAGGAAATCCTTTTGGGGATTTTAAGTACAGTATTAAGTATGTGGGAAGGGTGCATCCTCCTTTTTGATTTCAACAAATGTTTGAACTGTGTGAGGTACTGGGTAGGCATGAGAGACAGGCAGTAGAGAACAAAGCAGGTATCAGCCTGGAGTGAAGGGATCCAACCCTGAACCCCCCACCCCAAGCTCATCATGGCTGTTTTACCAAGTATTAACCTGAAGACATTTAAATCTTTTGGTGGATGGTGTAAGATGTCCCACTGGTGACAATCAAACACCAGTGCAGGAAAAGAGATGAAGATGAATGAAAGGGTACATAGCAATGTAGGAGAACTCCGACAAGAAAACAAGGCTTTGGGCAGATCCAGAGGAACAGCTTCATTTTCAGGAGAGTCACCTGGGAAAGATAGACCATTGGTAGTATTCATTGAGAATAATTTGTTCAAATAGGGAAGAATGACTCGAGTCTTTACTTAGACCATTGCAATGCCTTTGCATTTCCAGAGAGAACACTGGTTTAGACAGGTGGAAAGATACCTGCTGCTCTCACACTGGTTTAGGCTAAGTGGCAGGGAAGAAAGGAAAGAGGTGCAGTGACTGCAGACTCCAGTCGAAAGAGGGGTCCTGTGGGTGAGGAGTCCATCAGGGAGGAAGGAATAAAGACTGGCTTTGCGGATGGACACTTCCATAAACAGAGAGAATGAAGCCATATAGATGCTGATAATGCTGCAAAGGCACAGTGGTGGGCAGCTGGAGGGGGTCAATGGGTTTAGCAGCAGCAGATAGGCTTTCAGGGGGGGCGTCTGGAGAGATGCTGGGGTCTGGTTTGACTGGGAACATTGAACAGTATCTGAGAGTTTGGACAGTAGGCAAAAAGCCCCACTTTTGAGCTGGGCTGTTACTTGACCATAAACCTGTTTCAGGAAGATTAGCTTGGCAGGGTGGAGGCAAGAGAAGCCAACTATAAACCAGATGGAGACCACAGGGTTAAGGTCTGGGACAAGTGACATGGCATGGGGAATGGAAGAAGGTGCCCAAGGCACGAGGACTGTCGTCAGGGTTGACAAGTAGGGGTCTGGCACTCAGGGCAGAGCTGATAGGCTCCAGATGAGGGTGGGGGTAAGCAGGAACTAGGTGTTCTGCTCTCTGGGGAGCAAGCTGAAGAAAGAGAAATAATTCATTTGGTCAGAAAGACACCTAGAGAAAATCAGGAATGCCTGGAAAACTTCAACTCTGCTTCAGTGCTGGCAGTAAGGGTCACATGCAGTTTTAGTCCAAGAACTCTACCACCCCAGGGCAAAGCAGGCTTTGGTACCAGCTGGAGAAGGCAAATACCTGCAGGAACCATGCAGGTAAAGAGAAAAGCCATGTAAGCAGGGAGACATTTTTGCCTAAATAATTTACATTAAGAATGTACAACTTCTCTTTCTAAAACATCTGCTGTCGGATTACTTCAAAGCAGCTGGGTTCCCCTTACTTCAAAGCAGCTGGGTTCTCCCCAGAAGCAATTTGCTTCAAATTTGCATAGCTTAAAGTTTCTGGGATACCTTCCCCCATAAGAAAAGCCCTTCATTTCCATCTCTTTCTCAAATGGCAAACAAGGCTCAGGCCCAGTCCTCTGCCCTGCTAGACACTGTGGACTTGGGATCCTAAGACCTGACTTTTTAAGATGCTGGAAATTCCATCTCAAAAATAAAACATATCTATTGGTTTTGTGTTAAAATACACACAGACTTTGTCATTTTAACCATTTTAAGTGTACAGTTCTCTGTAGCATAAAGTACATTTGAAACCAAATGGAATAGAAAATCCAGAATTCATTGTAGGTAGTAAAATTAAATACTGCTTTGTCAAACTTTTATTTGTTATACGTATCTGTATATACACATATGTTATGTATTCTGGTTCACAACGAAACACGCATTTATTACTGTGATCCACAGTACAAAATGACTGAAACATACTAGTCTGAACCACTCTCCTTAGGAAGTAGTTAAGCAACCATCTATTGTTACATAAGAAAATGTACCTTGGAAGGCCTCATGTTCCCTCTCAATCCTCTTATCAGAACACTCATCCCAAAATGCAAGCCCTTTCTAACGTGGGAGACAGGTAGGTAGGAGTGGTCTAGATTTGGAAACGTGGTGTACAAGGGGTTTATGCAGCCACCAACGTCAGCATCACCTCGCACTGGCAAATGGGAGACATCCCAGGATGGTAACTGCCCCAAGGCCGGACTCACCTCTCCCGGTCAGGAGGAGAGGAAGCAGGCTGTCCCCAGTACAGGAAGTAAACCTCTCTGCCACAGATGCTGTGTTGCGCCACAGCCTGGTGTCAAGGGAAGTGCACTGCCCTTGGATCAGAGGTTGGGATCCAGTCCTGATGCCACTCACAGGTTGGGTGATCTGTAAAAAGATCCAGTGTGCTCAGGTCCTGTCTTAGGTGATGTGGGGGTGTTGGCCAGAGGTGCGTACAAGATGGATATGCAGAGGTAATGGACTTTTGGAGCCACACACCTTAAATCTCCTGAAATGCATGGTTAGAGCCTGCAGGACCATAAATATAAACAGGATTAAGATGCATGCCAATTAAGTCTAGAAGTTTTTTGGTGGAGTTTTTTGGATCTTCAATGTAGAGTATCATATCTCCAGCAAATAATGATAGTTTAACTTCTTCCTTTCCTATCTTTATTGCTTTAATTTCTTTCTCTTGTCTAATTGCTGTGGCTGATGTTTCCAGAACTATATTGAAGAGAAGTGGTGATAGTGGGCATCCTTGTCTTGTTCCTGATTTTAACATGAAGGTTTTCAGTTTTTGGCCATTCAATATGATGTTGGCTGATGGTTTTTCATAGATAGCCTTTATTAAATTGAGGTATAGACCATCTATTCCAATTTTTTGCAGGGTTTTTATCATGAATGGGTGTTGAATTTTATCAAATGCTTTTTCTGCATCTATTGAGAGGATCATATGGTTTTTGTCCTTGACTTTGTTAATATAATGTATTACATT
>NW_022900914.1:25360945-25373030 GCF_012274545.1 Fukomys damarensis
AATATTACTCAGCCATAAAGAAAGAGAAAATAGATTAATTCATAGGAAAATGGATACATATTGAAGATATACTCCTAAGTGAAATAAATAAGTCACACATGTGTAAATACCGAATAGTTTCCCTGGTGTAAATAATCTGCAACAATGCATAAGATTCTAATAAGATTAGTGACATTTAGAAATGGGAAGAAAGGAGCTAAAGGTGTAGGGAAGGTGGGATGGGTAGGGTAAGAGTAAAAAGGGAAAAGAAAAAAATGTGAGAGAATGAAAAGATGAAAATAAAGTGTTTGTAGATGGGGAGGGGAGGAGGGGGTGAAGGGAGGGCAGAGGTAAGGGGGAAAAATGAGAATCAAGACTTGTCATGTAGAGGTACAAGATCCCAACAATGAATGTAACTGTACTGTATCCCTAAAATGTACCAATAAACTCAATTAAAAATTAAAAAAAAAAGATGCATGCCTTAGGGAACAAATGCTCTGGCCCTTGTCCTCCCCCTATTTCTATTTATCACTTAGCTTGACCCTAAGTTCAGTTATGTACCAGACTACCCTCACCTTCCCCTGTGCTTTTCCTGTCCTTCTCCATCCTCCTAAATGAATTCATGCATAGACAGCCTTCCTTTTTCCTTTATCCCTGCTTCCTGGATATATCAATAAAAACCCAGAGAAGCTTCAGTTCACGGCTATCCTTATGAGACTCACATTGAAGGGTCTCAGTTAAGATCAGTCCCTCTGGGCCTTCTCCTGGAGTTTGAATTGGACATCAACACTGAGTAATCTTTCATCCTTTGCGCTGTGCCATGGTTGTGAACAACAACAAGGTGAGGACACAAACTCATATCTGTGAAAGCAAGATGCTGCTGAGGAGTCCAGCCGCCCTCAAGATGGAACCATGAAGGTCAAAGGATGCAGGGAGTGATGGAACTTTGGAAAGTGCTAAGTGAACATCAGATGCTGTCATTCACCAAGCCCTACTTCCCTGGCCTAGCTACCACAGCTTCAATTCCTATCCTACCTAGAACCACACTCCTCTAGGCCAGAGAGAAGTCAAAGTCCCAGGAAGTCTCCAGCGGGTTGAGAAAGGCAAGAAAGGCTGCCACGTAGTCCTTTGGTGGAGGAAACTGGCTTCCCAAGCCTTCAGCCTGCAAGCTGGAGGCAGGGACGACCCCAAGGTGAAGTACAAATGCTCTGCCTGCTCTAGAACACATGGGAGCAATGTCTGCTATTAGTCCTCAGGCTTGGCTGATGCATTCACATGCCAAGCACAGCTTTGGTAGTGACTTAAATGTCACCATGACAAGTCCTGGCTGGCCTCATCTCTGCAGGGACACACAGCTTAATCCCTGGCACAGAGAAGGTTCTGGTTTCCAAGGAAAACAACATATTTTATCTACCCAATCCTGTTCCTAATCATGTCTGGGGACTTTCCTGGAGACTTCTTTGGGCGGAATACTCTTTCCACCTACCTTTTCTGCACACTCCACAATGTCTAGTATATAGCAGTAGTTATGATTAATATTAAGTAATCATAACTATGTGCTGGGCCCATGAGTGAACAGATGAGCAGTATGGACACAGTCCCCCCTATAAAACACCAACAACCTTGGGATTTGAAACCCTTTTTAAGAAGGAGAAGGAGCTGGGCGTGGTAGCACAGGCCTATAATCCCAGCACTCGGGAGGCTGAGGCAGGAGGATTGCTGTGATTTAGAGACCAGCCAGGGCTACCTAGTGAGGTTCAGGTCAGTTTCAACTACATAGTGAGGCCCTGTCTCAAAAAACAAGCAAACCAAAAAAAAAAAAAGAAAAGAAAAGAAAAAAGAAGAAAGGAGAAAGGAATGTGACGATGGGAGAAGGTACCCCAGAGGGATACTTCCTTCTGTCCTGCTCACACTGCTGGAACACAGAGCTCCACGAGAATTTTAAAAATGTAAATTACTCAGATGAATTTGCCTAGGGTCCTGGTTAAGTCTGTTATACTCATAGAGGTGACATGTAGGCCCATGAAGGTTCCTACAATTCTAACCAATACCTTAATCAATGATGACAATGAAATTAATGACTGACAGACCAGTGTGAAATAGGGTTCACAAGGGCTACTTCTCAATCAGACAGTAAGGCTTTAGATGTTGAATCAGGAGATCAGAGGGAGCAGGGAAGGCCAGGAGTGACTGGGCTCCTGGAGCTCAAGACAGGAGTGTTCACTAAGCAAAGGGAAATTATTTCCATATTTTTACAGTCTATTTGCTCACATTGTTGTGAAGAGTTACAGGTTAGTCCTGGGCCTATAGCATCTTCTGGAAACCCTCTTTACCTGTAGGTCTCAGGAAGACTCAGGGCAGGACCTGGAGACTCTGTTTCCCACATCTCTAGGATGCAAATATTCAATCTCTTTAACACCTGCATCCAGAGTTCTCTCCCCTGCTGAGGTCCGAATTCTTGGGGTCCTTGGAGCATATGACAGACCCAGGTAGCCCCAGGAGAGAAGGGGCTGAACAGAAGCAAAGAGGACTTTTAGGTCTGTTCAGTGTGGGGTGGTCACGTCCCTTGATGCCACTCTCTCAGAGTAGGTCACAAACCCACCTACCCCTCAGAAAGCCAGAACCACCCTTCTCTTCTCCTCACAGCTCCCATTCAGAAATGAGACAGATTTTGCCCTTGAAGTCCTCAAACACAAAGGTTTTCACAGCCTCCCTCGTTTCTGTGGGCAGCAAATCCAGGAGCCCTGCACCCTCCCTTGGTGTCATCATATACAATGGCATCATCGATATGCTGGGGTGTAAGTAGATCACCTTGCTATTCGTTTTCAATTTGCCCCGGCTGCTCTTGTATTCCTTTTTAGCATTTTTCCTGACTTTCTTTTGTGGGTGATGGTACCTTTTTTGAAATTGAGGTGAATTTCACAGTAATGTAAAATTAACCATTTTACGGTGAATAAATAACTCATTGCATTTAGTACATTCACCACCTCTGTTTAGATTCAAAACATTTTAGCACCCCCAAAGGAAATACCACGTTCATTAAGCAGGTGATCCCTCATTTTCCCTTCCTACCTCTCTACCCCTAACCTATAGGAACTACCAATTTGCACCCTGTCTCTGAGAAATTGTCTGTTCTGAATGTGAAACAGAGTGTGTGCTTTCACTTAGCATTAAGATTTTGAGGTTCATCCACAATGAAGCACGGTTAAATGTGGGGACTTAAACCTTAAGGTCATGGTTTTAAGAGAAGGGACCTTTGGATTTGGGAGGATAGTGAACTCACAAATGGGACTAGTCATCTTGTACAAGGGCTTGCAGGTTCCCCCCTTCCTCCCTCCCCCACTTTCCCTCTCTTCCTCTTTCCCTCCCTGCCTTCCTCTCCCTGTCTACAATGTGAGGACCCAGATTTATTCCTTTTCCTGTACAGGACAAAGCAACAAATTACAATTTTGGAAGCAGGGAGCCCTAAGCAGACACCAAGTTTGCTTGTACCTTGATCCTGGCCTCTAGAACGATGAGAAATAAATCTGTTATGCTGAAATTACCCAGCTTAAGGCATTTTGTTTGCATAGCAGGAATAAAGATGATATTCAAATAATACTGTACAAATTAATGTATAATGTGAAGACTTTATACTTTTATTTCTGTTTTTCTATCCATTATTCTTGTCATAGATTTTAGTTTGTGCATAAGCCACACAATATATTGATGTTTTTTTCTGCTTTAGAGGGTCAAATATCTTTTAAAAAAATGTTTAATGTCTCGGTTTTTGTTGTTGTTGTTTTGGTACCAGGGATCAAACTCAGGACCTTGTGCTTGCAAGGCAGGCGGCGGAACCACTATGCTAAATCCCCAGACCTAATGTCTCATGTATTTATCTTTTCTAGTACTTTCACTGCTTTGTATAGATCCAAGTTTCCATCAGGTAGCCTCAAGAACATCCTTTAATATTTCTTGTAATGAAGATCTTCTGGTTAAAAAATCCTCTATGCCTTTTGTTGTCTGAAAAAAAATTTAATTAAATTTTGAAGGATTTCTTTCTACTGGATGTAGAATTCTAGATTACAGTTTTTTATTTCATTGCTATAAAGATGCTACTCCAGCAAGGAGAGGTAGCACACACCTGTAACCCCAGCTACTAGGGAGGCTGAGACAGGAAGGTAGCAAGTAGCAGCCAATGTGGACAACTTCAGAGACATCCTCTGAAAAAGCTTTTTTTAAACAATCTAGAAATGTAGTTCTGTGCTCCCTGAACTAGATTCCCAGTTTGTTTGCTTTTAAAGATGCTTTCCATTAAGTCCTAGTTTGCATTGTTTCTAACGAGAAGTATGCAATTATTCCTATCTTGCCCCCCAATGTATAATTTTTCTGTTCTTTTTTTTTCCTATTTATTACTGGTTTAGGTGATTTAATTATGAAGTGCGTATTTGATGTGGTTTAACTTTGTATTTTTCCTGCTTTGGGTGCTGGGCTTCTTGGATCTTTAAATTTATAATTTCATTAAATGTAGCACAGTTTGGGCCATTGTATCTTCAAATAGTTACCCATTGTGTCTTCAAATAGTTACCCTCCTTCCTTTTCTGGGATTCCAATCATATGCGTACACTAAATCATTTAACATTGGCTCACAGGTCCCTGGGGCTCTGTGCTTCTGTATGTGTGCGTGTTTCTCTCTGCGGGTGTGTTAGCTTGGATGGTTCCTACTGCTATGTCTTCAATGTCACAGAGGTCTACAATGTCCAAAGTGTTCTTAAAGCAGCTGGTGAATCATTTTCCGGTGTTGTATTTTTCAGCTCTACAAAGTTCCATTTGCTTCTTTTTTAAACATCTTTTTCCTTTCTCAACATTTGTGTTTTTCTTTAAATCCTTGTGCGTATTTTAAATTTCCTTTTAAATAATTACCTGCTAACTTTGTTTTCTTCATTATATCTGGGTTTGTTTCTATGGACTATATTTTCTTCTGATTTGGGGCTAAATTTCCCTACTCATGTGCATATCAGTTAATTTTTAACATTCTTAATTTTATGATATTGGACGTCGTCTTAGCTATTTTCCTCAGAAGACTCGATACCTATAAACTTGAAGGAGTAGAGGTTTATTTGGGTTCATGGTTTTTAAAATTTTAGTCCACTGTTGGCTGGCTTCGAGGCTGGAAGGGCATGGTGAAGGAGTCTGGTGAAGGAAAACTGCTTGGGTCACAGCGTCAAGGAAGCCGAGGGTGAAGGAGGTGGCATGGCACGAGATACACCCTTCCCAGTCACACCCCCAGTGACTTACGTCTTCCAACCAGGCCCCACCTCCTCACAATACATTCAGCTATGACCACATCAGTGGATTCATCCGATCAGTGCCCCACTTACCATTCCATAATTCACCAAACACATGAGGCTTCTGGGGGATACTTTTTATCTCAACTATAACAGATGTCTATTTTGTTGTCCTTTAAAAATAATGGATTTGCTGGGCGTGGTGGCGCATGCCCGTAATCCCAGTACTTGGGAGTCTGAGGCAGGAGGATCTCTGTGAGTTCTAGACCAGCCTGGGCTACTTAGTGAGTTCCAGGTGAGTTCCAACAACATAGTGAGACCCTGTCTCAAAACAAAAACAAAAACAAAAATAATGGATTTGTTTTGGCTGGTAGTTATGGTTATAGTGAAAGAGCTTGATTTTTTCTGAGGCATTTATAAACCATGTTGGGGGATATATGGAGTTACCTCTACTCCAAGACTAATTTAATCCTTCTCCTCAAGCATAATTCTCATGGGGACAGGGATGTGGCTCAGTGGCGCTGCGCCTGCCTAGCAAATGCAAGGTCCTCAGTTCAATCCATGGTTCCAGGCGGAAAAAAAAAAGTATAACCCTCATGCAGTGTCTACTGAATTTTCCGGACATTGAGTAAGGTTTCTTCGCATTGGTTGGCTGAAATCCCACAACTCCCAGCTCTGTGTGAGGTCTGGGTGCCAGGCACCTCACAATTCCCTGGTATGCCTATGCCTCACCGTGTGAAATTTTACTGTGTATACTAACGAAATGCATTATTCAGCAACAGCTTGGGGTGATTCAGGATCCCTTTTGCTGCCATACTCCCTCATCCATGGTACTCTGCCTTGAAAAATCTCCCCAGTGACCTCAACAGCTGAGCAAGACCACTGTGCTCTGCCAGGGTCCCTTCTCAGTATGCTTCTGTTCAGAAAGCAGGTCCACATAGGAAGTTGGGGTGGTAGAGAACTTGCCTCCTCTGTTCACGTCTTTCAGGAACCATAATCCTGTGCTGCATGCTATCCAATACCTGAGCACTGTGACTTCATACATCTCGTACAATGTCTGAGTTATCTCATAAGTCTAGCACATAGTCTTTGCACATGAGGCATATTCAATACAGTAATCTACTTCTCCAACTCCTCAATAGGTTGAGTGCAAGCAGCAGAAGCTGTCTGAGGCTGGTTAAACAGAAAGAGAAACCTAAAAGAATCACAGGTAGCTTGCAGGACTGTGAAAGGACTAGAGAGGCTACTCAAGGACAGGAATGGTGTCCAACACATACTTCAGGAACTATTCTGGTAAGAAACTACTTCTGGTACCATTGCTGTCACCAATCTCTAGACAAACCATGCATACGGCTGTCACTTCTGAACTCAATTATACCACATCCACTGCCAGTGCCTGCCCAACATGCCACATCCTATGTCAGGAACTGAACTGTGTACCCAAGGCTGAAGTTACACCCCAGAGAGACACAGAGACTGCACCTTGAATTTAACTTCAGTTTCATTAGCTCTTGAGTCTGAAAAGCAAGGAAAGCAAGAGCCCGTAATTTCCAGTTTGTAGAAGGGCTTGTCTTTTCACCTCTGAGACTCACAAAGTGGAAGATTCTCCAACTCAAAATGTGGTTTTGAATGTTCAGTGGCCAAAATATCTGCTGTGGAGGAAGAGCTGTGAGCCTGGATATTTTTCTGGCACTCTTAGAACTGAAGGATGGGATAAAAGGTTAACTTCACCGATACAAGAGGCATCTGCTCCAGCCTTCTTTGGAGGTAATGGGAAGGGGCCATGCAAAGATCACATGACTACTTCACTCCAGCAACCTCTAAGGAAGTGTCTTTCCCTACTATTTAGCAATGAATGACAATGCCACCAGTCAGAATGACTTGTCTCCTGAACTGAAGTTACAGAAGACATAAACGAAGATGACAAAACATTATCAAGGGTGCTTAAACCAAAATTCTCAGGGGCTAGGGTACACGTCTGAGTTTCTGGGATGTCACGAATTAAAAAAATGGATGTAGATATATTTTAAGTGGAAATAAAAACAAAATGGGGCAAATTAATTGTTTTAAATCATGCTGACAATTAGGGACCACTGACCTTTAAGAAACTGTTGAAACGTTTAAGCCATTGTCTTAGCACAAAATATTATACAATGTATGTCACATCTAAGCCCAAAGAGAAAAGGATGCATATGAGTGTAGTTAGTGCGAAGGAAAAGAAAAATAGGTGCAGCAAATGGCACAACAGAATGAAGGTGGTTGTTATGGCTTTTATGTAGACGTTCCCCCAAAGCCTCATGAGGTCGAATGTGGGGTTTTGCAGAGGGCTGAGTCTGGAGTGTGCAATGCTGGGATTAAGGATGTGTGATTAGTAAATTAGCCCACTGATTGGTTTGGTGTGGATAATGGGAAAACACACCTTGGGTGTGAGTGCTACTTGCCCTAAGGGCATGTAGCCTAGTTAGAATATAAGGTACAGAAAGAGGGTTGGTGTTCTCACTTGCCGCTTCACTACTTTGCCGCTTTGCTGCCTTCTGCCCACCATGAACTGTACTGTTCTCTGTGACGCCCCTCTCCAATGCCACCCTGCCTTGAAGCCAGCCAACTATGGACTGAAACTTCTACAAACTGTAAGCCAAAATAAAGTTTTTCTCCTTTAACTTTGGGTGTTTTGTTTTGTTTGTTTTGTTTTGTTTTTGTCTCAGCAATGAGAAAAGTGACTAGCACAGTAGTCCAGGGGGTCTGGATAGCAAGACACCCTGGAGAAGGAAGAGGCTACAATCTGAAGATATGGGTCATGTGTGGAAGAAAGAAGCATCATGGGAGAGCAGAGGAGCACCACACAAAAGACTGATAATCACTTTACTTCCTTATTGCTAATCCCTAAGAAAGAGTTTCAGAGAAGGAGAAGAGCCAGATCAGGGATAGGTGATTTGGAGTAAGCAGGGCTCCTGTATTCACAAGGCAACTGGTTGACATGTGGAACAAATCATGGATTTGACATGGATCTTCCTTCCTCCCTCCCTTGACATGTGTCTCTCTCCTCAGATTATGTCCTTTGTAGCTAGGAACACTGACTGCTGAGAAACACCAAGGCTGGCAGCCTCCCCGACACAGACTCCCTCCCATACCTGCCACCCACAGTGAGGAAGCACAGAATCTGGGTAGGAGTGAACCTCCATGCTGAGATGGGAAGGGATCATAAGCCCAATCAGAGTAGTCTATAAGATGTTTTGTTCCAGAACTGTAACTATTTGAGCTGTACAGCGTCCTTGCCCAATATATGAAAATGTTCTGTAACTGTCTGAGCATGCTCGCCAGTTATGTGTTTCAAGAATGTTGTTAACTTCACCAGGTAGGGCACCACTTTCAAGAATATTCTGTAACTCTACCCTCCTGCTTCTGTAAGCCTGCTCACCTGGCACATGGGCCCACCCCTCTACCTTGAGGATCTCTAGGCTACTTCCATTTCAAATTGGGGCTCAGAATATTAAGTGGGAATACTCTGAGCTAGCTGGCTAATAAAGATTTTTCTCCATCTCTTTGAGTAACTTTCATATTCTCGAGTCTTCAAATTGCTGGAGCTGTCAGCACTTGAGCTATAACACAGGCTGTAACACTTGGCTGTAACGCTGAGCTGTTCCACTTTGCCATAACAAGATGGTGCCTTCTAATTAAACCACATGATGACAGATATAAAGTCAGAAAGATCATTGAGCAGAAGCAAACAGTTCTTTTCTCTAAAAATCTTACCTTGCATGATTGTTTTGGGGATGAAATATGATGACCTACAGGGTTGGCAATTAGCTCATAGGTAAAGTGCTTGCCTAGCATGTGCAAGGCCCTGGGTTTGATTCTCAGCACTGGAAAAAAACAAACAAAAAAAATCAAAGACCGGTACCAACATTCTGAACATCAAGTACCCAGGCCAGTGCTCAGGTCCCATATTACATAGTAGATTCCCTGCAAATACTTGTTCCTTCCCTTCATCAAGCACAGGTTAGTTAGATTTTTGCTATTGTGACAAAATACTTGAGGTAATCTACTTAAAAGGAAGAAAGGTTTATCTTGGCTCAGAGTGTAAGAGGTTTCAGTCCATGACTCCTTAGCCCTGTTGCCTGTGGACCTGTGGTGAGGCAGCACATTATAGCAGGGAGCGGGGGAGCACACGACAGGGAGCCTCCTTACCTCATGGTAGCCAGGAAACAGAGGAGGGGCCAGTATCCCAAATCCCCTTTGAGGGCCATCCCCAGAGACCTCACATCTAAAGATTGTACCACCTCCTAGTAGCGCCACAGGCTAGTGACCAAGCTTTTAGCATACAGGCTCTGGAAGACATTTAAGGTTTTTACCACAGCAACATCCTCATTCTGGGGGTGGCTGTTTGCCTGGATAGTACTTTCATCCTTTGGCATGCAGCTAAAGGTGGCTCCCTCTGGGTGGATGCACCTCTGTGGGTGCAGGGTTTGATAAACTGAAGTTACATCTGTGACAAGATCTCTCCTTTATTGTAATGAACAAGGATTGTGCCTTTGTGGGTAGGGTGTGGGACAGATTTTCCCCCAGAGGCCCCTTCAACCCTGGCCTTTCATCTCTGAACTATGCACACTGCCCAACCAACTGGGCCACTGCTTTCACGCAGCTTTCAGAAGCCCATGGACTGGCTGTATTATATGGTACCCAGTTAAACACAAACCAGATTCCTGCCTTCCGTCCACCCTAGAAGACTCATCACTCCTAGGAAGCTGTGTATGTTTCCTTCTTGTCCTGGTGCAGGGTTCTCTGCCTTTCACGGGCATTCTTCCCTTACTCCTATCAGCCTTTTAAACCCTGGGGCAATGACCCTGGTTCTGCAAATCCTCCCTCAGTACATCCAGAGCTGTGCAAACTGCCTCCTCTTTGCTTTATTCTTTACCACAGCACCGATCATATTATATAGTAATTATCTGTTTGCTCATCAGTTCTTTTCCGTTCCCCCTCCAGGGACTGGCTTGCCAGTTCCTCCTCCCCTGCTCAAGAATAAAGCCAGGCTTCTAGTAGGCCTCAATACATGCTTGTTAAATGAAATGCTGAATGGATCAATTACAAGGAGGAAGGAGGGAGTAAAGAAAGGGAAGGCGAAGGTTGCATAGAAAAGTTCACTGTTCTCACACAGACAGACCTGTGTCTGTTTCAACATTTGCAGTTCAAACAAAAGGAAAAAAGCAAGCAGAGAATCTGTGGGGTGCTTAGAAACAAAGTTGCTTCCTGTCCCAATCCCTGACATTTAAGAAATGGGTTTTGTGTGTTTCTCTTTTACCACTTTGGGCATTATCTTCCGTGCCCATGGGATGGGGGGGATCCTGTGGAGGTCTGCATTCAGGAGTTGATGTGGAGGCATCCCGGATACCCCTTCCCACCCCACTTCCATGCCAGGTGGAATGGGCCCAGAGCCCTCAGTATTCTTGGCAGTCTGACATTACTGTGGGCCAGAGGGATGAGGTCACTGTCGCCAATGAAGTCACCACTGTGTGATTCACCTGGCATCAGCTCCCCACTCGGAGAGTGCTCACATTCCCTGGGCTTCTCCCGGAGCATCATGAACCCAGGGACCCCTGCAAGATGAGCTCATACTTGTAAGACAGAGAGCCAAAGTCCAGAGAAGGGAAGCAACATGCTCAAGCTAACACTGGTAACTTCTGTTAGAGCCAAAATCAGCTCTCCTGGCCCAGTGCCCTCAATTTCTTCGGATAGACACTCCTTTCAGAATAGTAGTCCCAGCAAACAGTTCACCAGATAAAGAATGGAACATGTTCTACACATTTCCTCACTAAGATCAAATGGCAAGATCTGACTCGAAAGCATTGTACTGCCTTTCTTAGCCTGCTATTTAGTACTTACAGAGTATCTTCCAGAATCACCCACAGTGTAAAACAGTGCAGTGAAATACCCACCCTAAGATCTGAAGGGATCTGAATGTGAATCTACAAGGAACTTTTACTAAACCTCGAAATCTTCCTGGGAGAGTGGAAATATGATACAGGGTTTGAGACCCAAGGCCCTGGAATGGAGAAATGAGGACCTAACTGTTCCAAAGTGTGCTCCCAGTGAGTCCTTAGCTGCCTGTGGGGACACCACACCACTTCTGGAAGCATTAGTTTACTCACCTCTGACCTTAGGGCGCGGGTTCAACTAACCTCTGTTTTGACTCTTAACACAACACTGTGCACAGCTGCAGCGACGCGGCCTCGCCTTGGAGCCCCCTCCACCTTGCGTCCCACCTGCAAAGCCGCGGCACACTTTAGAACCAGACCTGGGCGTAGCGCGACCCCAAGCTTTACTAGACAGAGGGGCAGGGGTCGCCTGCCCAGTCTTTGAGCAGGAGGGTGCATCACTCATCAGATTTCACAACAAATACCTGGGAGGGAATTTGCGGACCGAAGGAGGCATCGGAAAAAGTCGCCTCCACGGACAGCACAGGTACCAGGGCCGGGCCCAGAGCCGGCGGGGTCTCCCCTTTCTGGCTGGTTGGGGAGGCTTCAAGGTTCACGCGCTGCATCTCCCTTAGTCACCAGTTTCATAGAAAATGATTTAAGCTCACGCTGTGAAAGGCATGGGGTGGGGGGTGGGACGAAGCAGTACACCTGGAGTCGCAGCTCTGCAGCTCAGGGACTCTGCCACCTCAACCCCTCCGGCTCGCGCACCCTCCTCCCTTTTAAAACCCTGTCGACCTTTCTTTCTTCCCAATTCCTAGTTCCCGGGAGCACCGGGAGGCCGGGGGACCGCTTCAGTCCCGCGGGCTGAGTGTAAATACACAGGTCTAATTCCGCACGCCGGTTGCGTCATCGCCGAAGCCTGCG
>NW_022900914.1:25374134-25404021 GCF_012274545.1 Fukomys damarensis
CGGGGCTAAGCCTCCCGCGGGGCCGCAGCTCCCACCCCTCTTACCGCCCCCTACCCAGCCCTACTCTCCCCACTTCCCGTTGCCCCGGTGCCCTCCTTGACCTTCCCGTAGCTGCCTCCCCTACTGCCCCAAGTCTCTGGGGGAAACATTTGGGGGTACCGTGCAGGATTTGGCTGTAGGACTTGGGGGGAGCGAGCTGACAGCGGGAGCCACATCACACCCCATAACAGGCCACTTCTCAGTGAGCTGTGTGCTAGGAAAAGGGGGTGACATCTCCCAGGGGGCGCCCACGTGCCTCTGTCTGGGTTGGGAGAGGAGCGTCAAGGTGGGGACCGGAGTTCCCCCAGAGCCCGGTCATTGTGAGCTTCTGTCCCCACCCCCACTTCTGTCTTTGCAGTCAGCGTCACTGTGGGGGGCAAGCAGTACCTCCTGGGACTCTATGACACAGCCGGACAGGTGAGTGTCTCGGCCTTTGCCTGACACCCCCTCCCCCCCAAGTTCTGTGTGTCTGTGAAGGGCTTGTGTCTAGGTGGGAGGGTGTGTCTGCCAGGGGTCTCCCTCTGGATCTGGTCTTTTCTTGAGTCATCCAATTAAGAAAGCAAACAAACAAACAAACAAAAACCGAATACAGACCAACCCACCCATGTGAACCCTTGGACTGTGAAAGTTTTTGCCTGTGTGGGTCGTTCTGTGTGGCAGTGGGCATGTGGGTCCCAACTCCTGTTGCAAAGTGACAGGCCAATGGTGAAGCGCCCTTATTTTTAGTTGCAGATGACCAGGTCTCCCCCTCGCAGCCTGTGTCTGGTCCCTCATTGGTGAGTGGTCTGCCTGCCCGAGGAGTCTGATTGGTAGGAAATGGCATCATCTAATATGATGGGAAGGCATTTGGTCCTGGTTATGTTTATTACAACATCATTGCAATCTGGGCCTTGAGTCCCTGAAAACGTAATTTGTGGTGTTAGCAGAGGACCATAGGGAAAAAAAGAAAAGAAACAACCAGATCCAGTCACTCCCTGGGGTTGGCATGGGGAGGCAGGGTTAAGAGTTCAGTGTGAATCTTGGAGGCAAAGCTTTCCTCCCGGCTCAGGAAGGCCAGGTGACTTTGTCTGGGTTTTCTTTGGAGAGATTATTGTGCAAAAAGAAACGCATACTTCTCCCTGCAGCATCTGGCCAGCATTTGCACATCAGGAGTGGCCAGGCTGTGCTTCTGTAGGATTGGGGTCTTCTTTGTGTCTCTCTGCCTTGGTCCTGTATCCTTACCAGACCCACTTTTGCAGTGGGACTGAGATGATTGTGTGTGATGAAGTTTCACAGAATCCAGCTCTGATTTGACAGGAAGACTCAGGCGTAAGTTTCTGCCTGTCATGCAGACTTGAGTCCTTGGGGATGTGTGAGCAGCTGAAGGACTTGGCTTTGGGGGAAGTCCAGTAGTAGTTTCCTTATGTGTAAAATGTGTTTCTTAAAAAAGACCATCTTCCTGCACATATTGTATGCTGAAATGCTTAATGCTGAGCCGAGTACGTATTTGGCACTCAGTAAAGGGAGCGGTACGTTTTGTAGCTTGTTTAGATTTGGCTTTCAGAATTGTGATACTCAGATTCTGTGTTGTATTCTGAAGTGTCTTGGGTGTGGCTCGATGTGGCCTTGGTTTCTAAACTGTGAAGTTAACCGAACATCTGAGGATGGAGAAGTGCTGGCATGTCAAGGTGTGAGAGATTACTCCCTGTCACCAAGCACCCAAATCCATGCAGCTAGTTCTCAGTTTTTTAGAACCCTTTTGGTGTCTGCCTTCCAGTTGTTGCTCCTTCTACCTTCACAAGAAGGTGGGGGGGGCAAGTGGCAGAACTCAATCAAGACCAACTTTTAAGTAGCACAGTTGATAAACAGAAGATTGGCATTGCTGGTTTAAAAGGGATATTTGAAACTTGTCTTTAATTTTAACTTCTCTCACTACCTCCTCTTCTCTTATTTCCTTTATTCAACTGCACCTGTGTATGTCAGAACTTCGGTGCACACTCAACCCAATGAACATTCACTGAGTGCCTTCTACCTATCAGACTTGGGGCAGCCATGTTCGTAGGTCTGAATTTGCTCTTGTTGGAGGTTATTAGGCACACCAGATGTCATGGGAGTTGTGGAGAGCCCCCAAGTTGGTTGAATTATTTGTGTACACGTAGATGTGATATGTGGAGTCTTCACAGACATGAAGTGAGGGTTGTATGCCACTTGTGCTAACTTGGGAACTTCAATCCAATGAGGTGCCCCAGGCCTTTCCATATGTCATCTTAATTGCTCTTTCCAGCAGAAGACTAACATATATATCAAACAGGATCAACGTAAGGCTCAAGTCATACAGTTTTTACTCAGTGGTAGGACACCTACTCTCTTGGCCCAGATATGTGTTAGGTCCCCTTGGTATTTCTCCCAGCAGCTAAGATTTTTTTTGAATCAAAGTTAGTAATGCCTCATCTCTGATTACTAATAAGTAACTTTAGCAATGATGAGACCAAGTGACAAGTGCTTGTTGTACCTGTAGTACTGTGCTAAACATCTGAAGAGTACAAAAGAACAAATGTAAGGTAAGAGATACATCACAGCCAGCATAGGTGTCTGGATCAGATGCCTGGCCATGTTTTGTGTCAGAGATTGCTCTTTTATACTCCATGTCTCTAGGAATCTGTATTGAATTTATTTACGTACACGTACATGTGTGCATGTGTACATATACTCACTCACACACAGGCCTAATGGGTAGTAGAGGAAGCGTGGCTTTAAAACCAAACAGGCTCGGGTTCAGAGCTTCACCTTGCCGTGCTAGTCATGTGCCTCTACCTATTTACTGTATTTATATATAGAAATGTGGATAATTAGAATCTGCACTGCAAGATTGTAGGCTGTCTTAAATTCTTTAACATATGTAAAAGCAGCTGATACTATTCTTTGTGCCGAGTACAAGAAGTTGTATGATACTGCAGTAAAGTACTGTACTTCGCTCAATTTTGTGGGGAGAGGGACTCGCAGGTGGAAGAGGTCAGTGCATTCATTGTCTGGAGTTGATAGGAATTCCACTAGAAACCAGATCCTAGAATCTCTTCAGCAGAGGTATGGAGCCCCATTAATGTAAGAGGAATACCTGAGTTTAAGAAGAAAGTTGGCGTAGGTGGACTTCATTTGGTTCTTTGTTCAGAAAGCTAAGATGGGAGGAGGAAGCTCACAGTGCTGGAAGACAGTTGCTTTCTCTCTCAAATGTTTTCTCATGCATGTGGGCACTTGCTATATCTATTTAAATAACAGCAACAGCACCGCCCTTAAATTGGCATGTTTCCTCTACTTGCTTACTGGTGGCCTACGCTGTAACCTGTCCAGTTCAAAGCCGCAGGCATCATTTGCTCAATTTACTATTAGGAATCTAACAGTCAAGAGATGTTCAAAGTAAGTGACATTTTGCCTTCTACACTGGCTGCTTTCCATCTGACCTCTGCTTCTGTTAGCAGAGAGAGAAAGAGACAGAGAATGAGAATAGAGTGTGTTAGACGTCAGTTCCCATCAAGTGCTTTGCCTAGTGACATTCCTCAATGTCCTAGCTCACTCACTGGCATCCCTGCCAAAGGGAAGCCCTCTCCTCTCTTGGCCGAGCCTTGGTGGTCCAAGGGCAGCAGAATGGCATTTTTGCTGCCAAGCATCTTGGAGTCAAAGTTGACAGAGGCCCCTTCCTCTGTACTGGGTCCTGTGGAGAGGTCTGGCTTTCTGCCTAGGCCTCAGTGGAGCTTCTCCTTTCCTGCTGGCTTTCGGGTCATCAGGGTTGGCTCTGTAGTAGACCCACTGTCTGCTCTGGTGGGGAGTCTGCAGGTGGATTTTGCCTTCTGCCTCTGCACTGTTTGGAGCAAAGGGGAAATAGGAAGAATTTCCCACTGTTCAGACAAACTCATGGCCTGCAGCCCATGACCTGCCTGGCAAGCTGCTCTCTAACTGCAGCTGATCTCTTAATCCTTGGCAGGAAGGCAGAATTTGATATCATGAGGAGGGAAGGACTAAATCTTAGTTTATCCCAGGTCCCAGAATACTCACACTCAGGAGGATGTGAGTTGGGGTGACTTTGGGATCCCTAGATTCTAGATTTAGCTCCTGTCTTATTATGTGGAAGTCCATGTGTATGCTTTTGGCCATGCTGTTGCTATGTATGTCTGTGAAAACTTAAGCATACAAGTTCAGGGATGCCTAAATGAGAGCCATAAATACTCTACACCGGTGTTCCCTGAGGTAGCTTTTTCAGTGACAAATGAGATTTGTTTCACATTTGACATCGGCCAGCAGCTGCGCCTGCCCCTTGAGTCCTCTGGATGTGCAGGGAAGCGCTTCCCCTGACAAAGGGAATCTCTACCCAAAGCAGCCTCAGTGGGCCCCTCCTTTTGCATGTCATGGGCAGCACCCAAGGGCCCAGCACGATTGGAATGCGAAGCGGAAAGGGAGAAAGGTGTTGTACTCATCATAAAATGTCCTTCCTGGTAGACTTTTCCCAGAGGAGGAAGTGGAGAGCAAGTGGGCTATGGGAACCAGAGAGAGCTGTACTTTGGAAATAGGTTTTCTTACTTTGGGAAGGGCTTGCATTGAATAAAGGCAGAGCTAGGAAGTGCCCATCCACAGCAGGCTCCACATTCCAGCCCCCAGAATGGGAAGCAGACTGAAAGAAGCCACAGGGTAGCTACCAGACATTTACTGCAACAGGTGAGATTCTGGCACTGAGCATCCTGGTTTCCCTTAGTAACCTACTGTAGATTTATCATCTGTGCATTTTACTAACCTTTTTAGAAGCTATTTATAACTTTAGCCTGCACTACATCACACAGGAATGCTAGTTTCTTCCTTTGAATTGGGATGATGTATGGCCTTCGTTGACTTTAAAAACTTTACTGTCTAGAATGTCCAGTGTTCTCCTCTTTGGGCCTCTATTATTGCTTGAGGTGGGATGTGCCAGCTCAGACTCTGGCTGGAAGGCAGGGACTTTGGGGTGACCACCCCCCCGCCAGCTTCCTACTGGCTCTGCTTGGCTTCTGGCTTGGTTCAGCCATGCCCCATCCCCTCCCAGGTCCTTTTGATCCGTCTGGCTTTTCCACTTATATCCTGGGTCTCCTGAGGATTGATGACATTTCCATTCTTTAGACTAAAGCTTCCTGCCAGTGTTATAAGATGCTATATCAACAGTTTTGGGGGCCAGAGGAATGGAGAGCCCCAAAGGGCTAAGGGTGTGTTGTCATTTGCTGTGTTTGCCATGATACAGTAAAGCTGATTTTTCTTTCTGTGTATGTGGTGCTGGTTTGGAACCCTTAGCCTCGTGCATGTTCTACCTCTGAGCTGTATTCCAGCCCATGCCATGATATGAAACCTTTCAGGTCAGGGGCCTTCTGGAGAATTGGGATTTTGTGGTTTTGTTGTAAAATCGGGATTTAATACCGCGTGGTATTAAAACAAAGCAGCTCTCCATGGGGCTATCAGTTTCTAGTAAGGACATGTGTGCCAGCAGCAGTGAGTCCTACCAACAGGTTCAGACAGAAGAGTAGGGCTACACAGAGGAGGAATGTATGGCTGTTACGGACAAACCAACAAAAGACCACATGTGACTTTTTTAAAAACTGCAATTCATAATCATGGTAGGCTGTTTCCTTTCACTCTCAGGGGCTTGGTTTTGCCCTAATTTGGCCCTCCTGGGTCAGGGAGTTGCTGTCTTTGCCCTCAGCAGTTTGCTGTTCCTCTTTTAGTGCCTGGTGCAGCTGCCGTATGTGCAGGGTGGCCTGAGGTGGAAGGGTGACCAGTCCTCCCAGCCCTACAGCTCCCTGGTAGACTTCTCCAGGACCACTTGCTGGAATGGATCCTGTTGTCGCAGCTCCACAAGGCAAGGGACTGTGTCTTTATCTGTCCCATCCCAGGGCCTCGCCCAGTGCCTGGTACATGGAAGGCCTGCAACAAAAAGGTCTTCAAATCAGTTTGTTTTCATTTGACCATCAACCCAGCCTGATTAAAAAGCTAACCAGTGACTGAGGGTGTAGCTGGTGACAGCATGAGGCATACCCCCTCTCCAGGGAAATTTTGTTTCTCCAAGGGCCAAAGGAGTAAGTTAAGTTGATATGCTGTGGGCCACCAGTATTGTCCTTACACAGGGCCAACAGGCTTCGTGGTCATCAGATTCAGGCTTCTGCATCTTTCTTAAGACCTCTTGCTCCCTGATCCTCTGAGCAGGAGGCAGTTTGGCAATGAAAAGACAAGGTTTTGGATTCTGCGGACTAACCTTGAGTCGTAGCTATCCTCTTTCATAGCTGAGCCAGCTCAGCCTTGAGAGTCTTTTCCCTCTGTGTGCAATTGGGGTGAGGGTGTTCTACCCTGCAGGGTAGCTGTAAGGACTAGAATTATATATGCAGTCACCCCATATGATCCTGCGGCAATTGTGAGTGATGCCCCACTTTAGTTCCAGTGGTAGTGGTGTTGATTCAGTGCCTGTCATGTTTGACCTTCTGTGGGAGAAGAAAGAGAGTAATCAGACTGCAGAAGGGCCCCAGCACTGTGAGATAAATACTTCAGGGTGCTAGATGTGGAGACAGGAGGAGCTGTCGAAATATCTAAGCCTGCATGTCTTCCTAGTAAGAGATCTGTGGCCTTATAGGTCCAATGGAATTATAGTAGTACCTCCTAGTAAGGTTACTGGGCCCATTTAGAGCTTCCCAGCTCCCAGAGAACAGATTTCCTCAGTGGTCACGGGCAGCCTGGAACTTAGCTGTTACCTCCAGTTTGAGCAGTCTGGCCTTAGTCACTCACCCACAGCCTCTGTCCCCACCCGAGATGGCTAAACAGGATCTCCTTTTTATAGAGAGCCACAAAGTGAAAGTTTGGGAAGCATTGTACTAAATGTAATCACACAAGCAGAGTGCTGGAAATTCCTATCCAGGGTTGGGGGAGAGCGGCATAGGAGTTCCCACATACATCGTCATGGGGTGTAGGTCCCCACTGTCAGTGTCAGCCTGGAGGAGTAGGCTTGATAACTAAATTATGAAGTTTTATACTCCATGAATGACAATTTAGTAATCAGAGAGATATTAATCTGGTGCTGTGTTGCTAGTTGATTTGAATAGAAAGAAAAAGTAGGGGAGAGGGTCCTGTTGTTGCTATTTCTCTTCAAGTGACTGGTAACAGAAATGAACAAGCCATCTGTCTCTCCAGATCTGCGGGTTTGGTAGTCTCTCTAGGCTCAGATAGACTTGGGGGCTTACGAATGATACGTGATACCCTCGTTGGAAATGGTAATGCAGGGCTGTAATCCTGTGGGCTACATAGTGAGTTCAAGGCCAGCCTGAAATACGTAGTGAGACCTTGTCTCCAAAAAAAAAAAGATGCAATTGCTGTAGAATGGCCTTTTCACAGAGCGCAAAACATGTGACATCTGGCATCTCCCTGGGGCCCCTCACCTGCTCCGTGAATCATGGAAGTTAGTGATATTTGCTTTGCTTTGAACGTTCAGGAGGTTGCATGACTTGCTTCAGGCCATACAATTGGTAAAAGCCACACCTGACATTCCGGGGCCAGCTTAGGACTCCCAAGTCCTGAATTCTACATGTTAACGTACTGGTCAGCCTGACCACAGCAAAGGCCTCTTTGCATGGTGTATATATCAGTCTTGAATATTGCATGCCAGAGGTCTGTTCCAAACACATTGCTTTTCTAGATAGAAGAGTTGGTGGAATGGTTTCTACAAGTGGAATATGTTAGGGTTGCTGCTGTTGCCCCTGGGAAATCGAGGCTCTTTTGTCTATTTGCCCATAAGCCACTGTACATCTTTGTAAGGGGCAGATAGGGTGACACCTATGCTGCATTTCCAATGAGTAGGTGGAAGAAGCTTGGTGCCATTTGCCCGAAAGCATGGCTTCAGGTCCTTTGCTGGACAATATGTAGACTTCCCTCCGCCCAAGGAGGTGGTGTTCCACCCTGTCCCTTTGGGCTCCCTGTGTCCTCTTGTGCTCAGTAGCCTTGACCTGACATCAGACTGCCATTTGGGAGCTACTTGAGGACAGCTGTGTCTTTTCTGTGAGGGGTGGGGAGGTAGAGGAGGCCAGGGTCTGCTCTTCCAGGGAGATGAACTGGTAATGAGAGCTTACTTGAGTAACGCTTGTCCCAGTAGAGAGCACCCACATGGGGCTGCTGGGTGCTCAGCAAGGGTGTGAGTTACTGCCCTGGCTCTCAGAATGTGGTCCTAGAAACGTGTTTCCTAGTCACCTGTTAGCCATCCAGATCTTTAGGTCCACCCCAGATCTCCTGAACTAAATCTCTAGGAAATCTCAGTTATTCCGGGCCTTTCAGATAGATCTTATGCAGACAAATTGTGAAGAGGCACTGAGACCTTTTTTGTGTGCTGTGTACCTTGGTCCAGCTCCAGTGTGCTGTCTGACTTAGGGCTGTGCATATAGTAGGTGCCACAGTATTCTTGTTGTGGCCTAAATGCCAAGCCATTTTCATTAAGCAACCAAACAGATACACTCTGGGTGCTGTGGCTGAGGTCGGCACTTTGGGTAGTGTCAGCGCAGCTTGGATCGTGCCTACCTCAAAGTGTCCGATGGCCATGACATCCTTCTTCCATTAAACTCCCTAGGCAGATCACAGGAGTGGTAGGATGGAGAGAAAGGGCTGTCTTAGTCCAACACCCACCTTGGCAGTAATTGCTCCTTCCTCAGCTGATGGAAGCCTTCAGCACAAGTGCCCATTTTCTCTATTCTCCCACCTCTTCCCTTTAAAATGTTTTTTTTTTTTTAAAGACTTGTTCCTAGCTACAGAAAACATCCTCTTTCAAATGGCCTAATGGTTGGGATTATAAATGAGTTGGCTCAAAGAAGGCCCCCTCTAAGAGCTGCCACTGCGAGAGAGCACTTACTTAATTCTGACCATCCAGGGCAATTAATATTCCATTTACTCTAGCTTAATTTTCAAAGAGCTGTCCTCCCCAGCCAGCTGGGTCAGGGGTCCCACTTACTACCTGGAGGTGTTTTTAATGCCTCCTTGGCCCTGGAGCCAGGGGTCTGGCTAGAGAAGTGAGGTGTGGGGGGTGTCTCTTCTCCCATTGGACTGAGACTGTCCAACGGAGAGGAGCCTCATGTCTGCCTCCAGGCTTCTTCCAGAAAATGAGAACGTCACTCTGACGTACCCTGTGGCTTCTTCCCTTCTTGAGGCTGATGCTTCTTTTGAATTTCTATTAAGTAAAGTGTCTCTAGGCTGTGATGTGGCATTCACCAGGTAGATCTTTACTCCTCATGGAGATTGTGAGCCAATGAGAGGAGATGGCTTGTGGCACTCAGTACCCAAGCAAGGATGGGATCCTCCACAGGAACAAGGTCAGGGTTGGAGCTCAGAGAGCCTGCTGGCAAGATTACTATGGAAAGAACCATTCTTATAACTAAATCACCTCTGTGCTAGCTTTCTTATCAGCTCTTGGAAAGGGATTCTGACCTGTCTAGACATTATTGAAGGCCTTTAAAATCAGGGAATAGAGGGCTGCTTTAATGCATTGCCCATTTAAATACAGTGGGACTCATTGCAGACCTCATTAGCAAGAAGGCTGCCTGGTCTATTTGAGTAAAATACTAGCTGTGGTTATGCGCTGTCCTCCTGCAAGTCTAGACCTGGGGAGTCCTTTGCTGTGTGGGACTTGCCCATTGGAAAGAAAAAAATTTGTATAGTTGACCAGAATACAAGTAGAAAACAGGACATGCTGTAAAAACAGTCAAGTGTAAGAAGTCATAAAGGTGCCTGATCCCCTGCCTCTTGGCCAGGTTCTCCTAGATTGGATGGACTCTGCAGAACCACCTCTATTCAGAAATGGTTTTCTCAGGGCACCTATAGGTCATTGGGTCTGTGGGTATGATTTATGTTATCTCATAAGAGTCCAAAATACAAATGAGGTCTTGAAACATGAGCAAATGATATAAATCAGTAGCTCACAAAAGAACAAAAGTGAGTAAGTAGTCAATGAAAACACACTCTGCAGATACACATATAAAAACTTTTGGACAAGATGGGAAAAATTGATACTCAGGAGGCAGGAAAATGAATACTCCACACTGTACTGGAAGTAAAACCTGACCCAACCAGTTCGAAGGCTGATTTGGCAAAGACCCTAGAATCTGCAGTGATCCATTTTTATGAGTTTATTCTAAGGACACATTCAAAGTATACAAAGATCTATACAAAATGATATTCTTCTTATTTATAATAGTGATAAATTATAAACACATTGATGTATAGTTAAAAGGGACTTGTTAAATCATAGAATAATGTGTATTAGAATAATATCAGCCATTAAAAACTATGCTTTCAAAAAATTTCAAAGTGTAGAAGACTAATGAGGTGTTAAGTGTGAAAACTCATGAATCAGAACTATCTAGAGCATGATTACAACTTAGATGAAAATGCTCATGTATAATGTGCAGGAAGAAAATGGGAACAAAATAATCAAAATGTTGAAATTTACTCTTTATTCTCTTTCCCTCACTAAAAAATAAGTCATTTTATTTTTATCAAAGTTATAGTGCAACTTTCAAGAGTTAGCAAGCCAGGCATAGTGACCCATTCCTGTAATCCAGGTGCCTCAGGAGGCTGAGGCAGGAGGAGGATTGCAAATTCTAGGCCAGTTGGGGCAGCTTAGCAATTTAGACCCTGTCTCGGAATGAAATATATAGAAATATCTAGGAATATAGCTCAGTGGCAGGGTGCTTGCATGGGTTCATTTCCCGTTCTGTAAGGTCATGTTATAGAAGGAAACAAAAGATCTCTTCCTACTTCCCCTTGAGGAAAGACATGTCCCACTCCCTGGAGACATCCAGGTTCAGCTCTCACTGTTTATTTGGGTAACAGACACCTTCTGTTGACTTCACAGTGTGATTGAGAAGGCTTTAGTTCTCTATTTCCTGTTCCTCCTTGTCCGGTAGTGCTTACAGTTTTCGGTCTGACCAGTGATCGGTGTTCACAGTTTCTGTTACTGTTCATAGCTGAGCTGTATGGTGTACTCTGACTATGTTTTCCTTCTTTTACCTCCTTTTGGTTCTCTGGAGTTAACAGCTCATTTGCTTCCTTACTCAGTGTTCATTGCACAGCTCCCTTTTTCACACTACACTTGCCTTTGCACACAGGCAGGTGTGTCAGTTTCTCAGACATCCCTCCCCAGCCCTCCAGCCTCCTGCAGCCTGGGCAGGCATCTCTCACCACTGCACAGCTGCTCCCCTGGGGTTCCCTTCATCTTTATGAGGAGCCTCTCTGCCACTCTTTGTCAGGGTTCTTTCCTTGTGTTCCAGATCTCATGTCTTCTTGGTTTAACCATTTCCTCACTTTGATGGAGGGTGTATTTTATTAGTTTCATGAAAAAAGAGTCATTGGAGGCAAACTTTATGACCCTAGTATGACTGAAAATATTTTTTTTCCTTCATATCTGATTGTTTGCGATTATATTTTCTTCAGGTTTCAAAACCATTGTTTCTATTATTTCTGTTTATGCTGTTCAGAGTTCCATACAAATCTCATTCTTGATCTATTATTAGGAACCTGTTTTTATTCTCTGAAAATTCTTCGGTTCTGTCACTTCACCTTCTGAGATCTCATAGCCATAGGCTTTATGATAGGTTCTTACTGGCTACTGCAGGCCCTTGGATTCTGGAAATTCATGTCGTTTTTGGTGGTGAGAAATTTTCATGGTTCACTTCTTGGATTTCTTCACTTCCTGTTACTTCACTTCTCTTACTTTAGATTTAGAGGCTGGAGTTCCTGGAATGGTCCTCAGATTTTTTATATTTCCACTCACTCTGTCTCTGTCTTTTTGTTCCATTTAGGGAGAATTTTCTCAATGATATAATCTACTCCTCTTTTTTTTGTTTTTTGTTTTTTTTTTTGGTACCGGGGAATTGAATTCGGGTCCTTGCGCTTGCAAGGCAGGCCACTGAACCGCTGAGCTAAATCCCCAGCCTTTTTTTTTTTAACATGTGTTCCCCTGGGGGGTTGAACTCAGGAGCGCTCTGTTACTGAGCTGCATCCCCAGCCCCTTTTCATTTTGAGACAGGGTCTCTTGAAGTTGCCCAGGCTGGCCCCAAACTTGGAATCCTTCTGCCTTATCCTCTTGAGTAGCTGGGATTACACATGTATACCACCATGTCTGGCTAAAATATGATTCTATTTTTAATGTTCCTTTCCCGGTCCATAGTCTTTTCTAGGTTTTCTTTGGTTTGTGTTTTGGTGGAATATCTCCTGTAATTTCTCTGAGGATAGTAATGGTAGTCCTTCAAAGTTTTTTAAAATTCCAGTATATTGTTATAATTGTTCTATTGTATTACTGGTTACCATGCCTAATTTCTAAATTAAACTTTATCATAGATATCAGTGTATAGGAAAAACATAGTATATATAGGGCTCGATATTATTCAAAATGTCAGATATCTTTCAAGTCTTGGGATGCATATTTTGTAGATAGAGGAGGCTTCTGTGTACTTTATAGAATGACTGAATCTAGCTAATTCAAGTCTTTTCCTTGGGATTCCTTAGATTCCATTAAGTCCAGTGTCTGTGTTTTTTCAAGAGTGGTCTCTTGTACATACATTTTCATCTTTTATGAGTGGACCTTGTTTGCTTATTTCTCTGTCTTGTGATTCTTTCAAAATTTTTTTTGTCTTCTTGCATAGGCTTGCATTTTGATCTATAATATGGCATTTATTCATGAAGGGCAATTTGACACCCAGCATGTGCAGATCCAGAAGGGAGTGGGCTGGTGGACTCTGGTGTTCCCTGGAAGTCAGGGTTTCTCCACTCAACACTGTGGACGTTTTGGGCTGGACTGTTCTTTATTATAGGAACCTGTCTTGTATACTATAGGATGTTTATAGCATCCCTGGCCTCTTACACTAGATGCCATTAGCACCCTTTCATCAGTTGTTACAATAAAAAATATCTCCAGACATTACCAAATGTCCTTTGAGGCAGTACCACCCCATGCTTTCCCCCACCCCAGTTGAGAACTGTTTTACTGTGATTTGTAAGCCTTTTCACCAGGGAATCTGCAAGGTCAATTCCTCTTAGTCCTTCCTCTTGGACTGGTTATATTTCCCAGAAAATAATCTTCCCTCTTCTGTTTGAGGAGGGCTTTTGCGGGACTCATGGTATCCTTTGAAGGAGATGGAGGAAGCGGGATGGGGCCTCAGTTTTCAGTGGTTCAGTATCTGCAGCCAGGCCTGGTGTCCTCCTGTTATAGTTTATATCTAGATTCCCCATCCCAAAAGCCTCATGTGCTCAGAAGCAGGGGATTATGGAAGGTGACTGGATTATGGAGGTGCCACCGCTGGCTTCTTGTTGGGACATAGGCCTTGTTAGAAGAGGCCAGTCTCTGGGGGTGTGACATGGAAGGGTGTATCTCCCTCTCAGCCTCTCTGCCCTTCACTCTGCTTCCTGGCCACCATGAGGTGAGCATTGTTCCTCTGCCAGACCCTTCTACCATGTGGTTTCTGCCTGGAGCCACCTGACCGTGCAAAGACTGAAGCTTATAAAATGTGAGCCAAAATAAGCCTCTCCTCTGTTAGGTTTTAGGTGTGAAGTATTTTGTCCCAGCCACTAGGAAAGTGACTAAGACACCTCCCACCCAGGCATCCTCTCTTTTGCCCTTTCTAGAGAATAAATATCCTTTGCTTTTCACTAGGGTTGGGAAACTCAGACCCTTGTTGTGTGGCCTAAGCTGGGCTTAACTTACCTCATTGCTGACTCAGGATCTGCTCCCTGGGTCTACTAAGTCACTTCCCTTTTCTTTTGCCTTTGGTTTATAAAATTTTGTTGCTGTTGTCACCTTTCTCATTTGTTTTGTCCTTGTGGCTTTATACCTTTTAAAAAATATCATGGTACATATTAGAGGATTTTGGAGCCATCCAAGATAAATGCATGTGTTCAGGCAGCTGGGATTTAACTGGAGTCTTCCCCATTTTATAATTCGAAACATAAATATGAAGAACACAGTTACAGTATAGCTTCTCTTCTCAGTGGCTGTCTTAGTATTCCTGGGGGAAAAGAGAGTAAGAATCTTGCTTGGCACTCAGGTTTTGTAGGAAAAGGAGTTGGATGTCTTGGAGTTTTATTTCTCTGGGTCCTAGAAAAATGGCCTTTCCTTCCATGTGCAAGCCCTGCTCTGTAGGGACCAGACTGTATGTCTACCATTGGGCAGAGCTGGATAGATACCCGTGATTCAATTATGCAATCGGGACTTTGCTGGACTCTGTGTAAGGTCTGCATGGATTTTAACACTTCAGGTGACATGTTTTTCAGACAACTCAAAACATAGTCTATTAGGTTACACCTTTCTTCAGTTGCATTTCACTTACCTTGGTTATATTTGGGTGTTTTCACATGTGTCAGTCATCTTAGCATAACCCACACTGCGGGTCACGAGTAACTATGATTTGATGTCAATGTGTAATTCTCAAAATACAGCCTTATCTCAAAAGGTTAGGTACCCTCATCCCATACATTAATTATACCTGCAGTGTCAGTGACATTGGGAGGTGGCCTGACCCATTTCCTAGGTGAGGAGATGGCATGGTTGTATGGGTTTGGGGTAGAGAGGGGTCCAGGCAGGACTGTGACTTCCAAGCTAGAGGAAAACACAGAAGGAGGTGTGCAGGAGAATTTGAGGGTGGGTGTGGAGCAGGCTGCATCCATTTTGGCAACAGTGGGTGGCATAAGGGAAGCTGTTGAAGCCAAGGTTGGCGAAGGAGCTTAGTGCCAGTTGTGGGTGACCTGGAGCACTAGCCTAATGAGTTTGGACTTTCTGAAGGGTACGGTGGCGAGCCAGTGATGTCTCTAAACTGGTGCTGGGAGGGAGGTAGCAAGCACATTAGGAGATTTCTCCATGTGCCCTTAGCCTTTTCTAGTCCTCAAGAGTGGACATCTTCTCTGCACTCTAAATTCCTGTGGCACTTAGCACTGTGGTCTCAGGTCATTAATCCATATTCTAGGTCTTCTTTGGATCTGGTTATCCCATTTAATCATAGCAGTGACTTTTTTGAGTTCATAGTATTATCTGCCCCTCCCCCTGGCTTTTATTTTTTTGGAGACAGGGTCTCACTATGTGGTTGAGATTGACCTGGAACTCACTATGTAGCCTAGACTGGTCTCAAACTCAGCGATCCTCCTGCCTCAGCATCCTGAGTGCTGGGATTACAGGCATCTGCCACCACGCCCAGCCTGGCTTTTTAATTGATGAGCAAATAGGCTCAGATACTGAAAAGACCCCAGTAAGGTCATACATGTGGCAGCCCTAGGCCTTAGGCCAGTCTTTTAGTTCCACATCTGCATCCCACTGTCTTGTGACTTCACCCTGCTGCCCAGATCTCGCCAGATTCCTTAGTAAGCCAGTGGCTTTTTATTTATTTGCTTTATTTTACTTTATTTCTATAGTGCTGGAGGTTGTGCCAAAGGCTTTGTACATGCTTAACACTTTACCACTGAGCTATACCCTAGCCTGACCAGTGGCTCCTCAAGGAAGACCTCTACCATTTGGTTATCCATGCAGCACACAGTACATAGACTTCAGTGATAGACTGCAGACACTGATGACCAAGGAGCTCAGTTTGTGGCTAACACAGGGCCAGGTTCAGATCTGGAAGTTCATAGCCTCCTGTGCAATTTGGCTATGGTGTAGGCTGCAATCTTGAACTTTGAGTCCATCCCTATAGGCCCAGCTGCTCTGGGAAGATTTCCTCACCACCTTACCCAGTGCCTGGGCTCCCCTGCTGCGTGCACGGCTTTGAAGCGAGGAGGGGATGGGTACACCTGACCCATCACTGCCTTCAAGGGCTTTATGACAGACAATCTACCAAAAAGAGCTGGCCTGAAACAACTGCATATTGAAAGCACAGTTTATCTGGTGCTTCTCTGATCGCGTTTTGTGGTAGTTCTTGTTTCCTTGCTACCCGGAGTATTAATTTCGTTTGATTTTATTTCTCTGGCCCTTGGTTTGCTTTGGCTGATGTCATGAATCTTCCTGACCAGGATTTTCTGTGTGGGAAATGCAGCTCTGGGAGTGGTTGAGCTTTTTGGAACACAGAAGATGCTAGTGCAAGTGAGTGTCCAGCCTGTATTTTACAGTCAGCTGCCGAAAACTGCCCTGGCTGTGTACAGCATGGGCCAGGGAGGACTTGGTGGCTGCACCAGAGCCAAGTGTGCCATGATTCTTCACATCCCAGGGCTCATTGTCCATTGTTACTTGAACACATTTTTTTTGGCCACACTGGGGATCAAACTCAGGACCTTGTGCTTGCGAGGCAGACACAGTGCCTCTGAGCTCAATCCCTGGCCCTTGAACACATTTTTTAGGAATGTCAGTCTATTTTTTTTTAATTAAGTAACTTTATTAGTACATTTAAGGTATACAGTGTAATGATATTCATCATTGGAAATTTGCACCTTTACATAATCCATCTTGATTCTTATTTTTTTCCCATTCTCCTGCCCTCCCTTTAATCCCTCTACCCCTCCCTATTTACAAAGACTTTGTTTCCATTTTTTCTTTTTCTCATGTTAATTCCATTCCCATCTTTCTTTTCCCCTGCCCCTCCCATTTCCCCTTCTGCTTTGCCCCTTTTCTTCCTATTTCATATTACCTATTATAACTTTCGGTCTTTATTTACACTCTCAGTTTCTCACACTAGAGAAACTATTCAGTATTTACACATGTGTCCTATTTATTTCACTTAAGAGTATGGCCTCGATGTGCATCCATTTAGCTATAAATGTCTCTAGTTTCTCATTCTTTATGGCTGAGTAGTACTCCATTTTATTTTTTTAAAAAACAGATTTTACTTATCCAGTCTCCTGTTGATGGGCAGTTGGGCTGCTTCCAAGTTTTAGCTATTTCCTATGTGGGCATGTAAACATATGCACTCATTTAAACCACCATGTCTTCTTCTCAAGATCAGTTTCATCCCCAGTCCTCATTTTCTGCCCATTTATTCCTTTGCCCCAAATCTGAAACTGAACAGAGAATGAACACTCCTGAGTGGGTGTGGTTTTCAGCAAATAGCTACTGTATGGGCCAAGTGCCTTTTGTACCTCAGCTCCTTTACTCTTCCTGGCACCCAAAGGGAAAGATCTGTCTGCAGCCTTTTTGGTAGGTGAAAGAAAGAGGCAAGGCAAGTGACTGGCACAAGGCTACACAGCTAGCAGGTCTGGCTTTGACTCAGAGTGTCTGTGTCAACCTGTGATACACTGCCTGGTTGAAACTTCTCAGGAGAAGTTTCCTTATTAACCAAGCAGGAGATGGCTTGTGTCCTGGGCTGGTGAAGGTCCAGCTGGGTGGTCTGGGCTTGTGTAGAAGTGGGAACCAGACACTCCCTGGGGCTGAGGGTTGAACTGGGCCATAGTGATGCCATAGGGTTTATTGTTCCAGGCCACAGGAGTTCTTCAGGGACCTTCTATAGTTAAAAAGGCCGAAGCAGGCAAGGAGGAGCAGAAGGGAGTGATTCAGGATGGGCAGGGAAGCTGGTGGATCCAACATAGGCCAAGAGGATGAGCCCTGCTTAACAGTATAGCAGTTGTGACTGTGATTCGTGCAGGCCCGGGTGTCAGTACGGTGCAGGTGATTCTGCGGTAGTCAGGTCTCTGGGTTTGCAGAGAAGTCTGTGGAAGTGCCTGTGCCTGTGCCTGTGGCCGGGGGTACCTGCCAAGTCACACCTTTGTGTACTAGTGTACCTATATGTAACTTTGAAAGTTGAGGTAGAAATTTAATCTTTGTGGGGGGGGGTAATGGGGATTGAACCTAGGGCCTTGTACTAAGCTATATCCTCATCCTCATCCCTTTTATTTTTTATTTCAAGCCAGGATCTGGCCAAGTCACCCAGTCTGGGCTCACACTTATGATCCCCCTGCTTCATCCTCCAAAGTTACAGGAATTCTAGGCATGTGCCATCACGCCCAGCAAATTTAAGCATCTCTTAAGTATACAATCCAGTGGTGATTAGTTCATTCACAATTATATGCATCCACCACCTCTGTTTCGTTCTAAAACATTTTCATCAACCCAGCAGCAACTGTATGAATGTTGACAGGGTCTGTTCCAGGCAAGCATGTTTATAAGACATGTTAGGATGTCCTGATTTTGCCTCTGACTGAGAAGCCTCCCTCTTCCTCAGATGGCAGATTGCACTTGTCTGCCTTGCCATGGTGTGTGGTTTAAGTCTCTAGATTCCAAAAGGGTTTGTTAGTCATAGTTTAACTCCCCCATGCAATTTGGCTGCCTCAGATGGACATAGAGAAAAGCAACACCTCATACTTAATCAAAGTGTCCTTCTGTGTGCTCAGGAGATTGGATCCAGGACCTCTCAGATATTCTGATCCATGGATGCTCGAGTCCCTTAAATAAAATGGTGTCTGTTTGCAGGTAACATACACACATCCTCCGTATCACCTCTAGATTATGTATAATTCCTAATCCAGTGTAAATGCTATGTAAATAATTGTTTTGCTGTGGTGTTTAGGGAATAGCAACAAGAAAAAGTCTATACATGTTCAGTACAGATGCATGTCTGTGTTTGTATGAGCATTTTCCACTTAGGGTTTGTTGACTCCTTGGAAGCAGAGATCAGAGGTACAGAGGGCTGTCTGTTCCCAGTTGCTGGAGTCTTCCCTTCACTGCTTGGTTGCAGGTGTGTTTGTCCATGAGCAAGCTGTGAGCCAAGTGCTGAGCGGATGGTAGGGCTGCCCTGGTGGAAGTGTCAGAGTTGGTACTTTCATCGCTGGTCCTAGAAATAGGTACCGATTCTGTGACCAAGCTGTGAATACACGCTGGTGGTATCAAAGCACATGACATGGACCCGTGTACAGGGCATCCTGACCAGTGTACATGAGGTGCAGCAGTAGTCCTTACTTGCTGAGAGGGGCAGGAGGGGCAGACCCAGCAGAAGAGGCAGGAACATCTCAGGAATGTTTCATTCTCATTGGACAGTTCTTACTGTGGGCACCCACCCCAGAACCAATGTCCATGGGAGTAGCAGGGGCGAGGAATGGAACTCACTGATTGGCTTAGGTGTGGGGTTCGGCTGCCCAGGGCTAAGAGAGGGTGGCCTCTGAACTACATCTGGGCTTTAGACAGGTAGAGGAAGTACAAAGATGTTGGGTAGACAGTCAACAGTGTCCTCCATACATGAGTAAAATAAATGTCAAAACAGTGAAAAAAAGGCATGGTGAGAACTGAGATGCAGAAAGTGTCTCCATGTGAGGCTGTCAGATTGAGTGTTCATGGTACAGTGGGTTTGGACCCCACGCTATATCCAAGCAGGTGATTGGACCGATTTGTACAAAAAAACAGCCCTGATTGCTGGAACCTCTCCGATTGCTCACTGAAATGACAACAGTAACCTGTGAATTAGTCTGTCACTTGAGAATTCAGGCACTTGATCTGCTTTCTCCTGAGTTGAAGCTGATGTGCCTCCTGTGACCTGGCTGCAGCTTCATTTTTCAATTCTTCCTTCCCCCGTGTAACATTCATGTATTCAGCAAGTGTTTAATAAGCAGGTAGCGTCAGCCAGGCCTTGAAGACTAGGCCCTGCCTGCAGGGAGTCCTGAGGAGGATGCAGATAAGAAAAGAGGCACATACAGGACAGTGTCTGAAATGGAGCAGGAGAAGCATAGTGCTGTCCAACTACAGAACGTGGGAATGCTTGATCTGAATAAGGGGTTCAGGTGAGATCCGTTGGACAACGTGATTTCTAGACCAAAGCCTACAAGATGAGTAGGAGCTAGTCAGAGGGACAGGGATGAGGGAGCTAGCCAGAGGGACAGCTAGTGAAGAGGGACAGGGATGAGTTGGATGTGTTGTTTGGGTTAGGGGCTGACACACTACATGCACTTGGGGTTGCTACTGAGGACTTGGGGGTTTCTGGCTTGGACAGACTGATTGGGTGTTGGAATCTTTTATTGAGCCAGCACACAGAAGGGAAGATGTGATGTTAGTTCAGAAATACAGAATCTTGAGATGTTCTTGTTCAGCCAGAAGTAGGCACTGAGTAAAGACCTGAGTCTGGAACTCAGAGCTAGAAAGCTTCTCTGAGTACCTACTTGACATCGTGACTTAACAGGTCTGAAGTCAGACTCCAGTTTTCTCCTTAATTTACTTCTCAGGCTTCCTCGAAAGACACTCTCTGCCCAGCTGCACAAACCAGAACCCCAACTATTTCTTTGCCTCATGTCCAGCCCATCACCTGAGCCTGGGTCTACTTCCAGCATAGATGTAGAAGCCACCATTTCTCTAGCTGCTTCCACTTAGTCACCATTTCTTGTGCCCCAGGTCTCTCTCATGGCTCTTGTTATACTCCTCTAAGGCCCCCCACCCCCACAGTTTGTCCTCCTCAGAGAAGCCTGAGTCACCTTTTTTAAAAGTCCAATTATGTGATTCCCTTGTCTCACCATTAATGACATTCCTTTGCTTTGCGGCTTTGTTCACTCTGTCCTGTATCTGGCCCCCTAAACCTTCCTTCAGGTCTCAGGCCGGAGGCTGTCCCCTCAGTAAGGGCTTTCCTGACTGGCTATACTGAAGCTGGTTTTCCTCATTTTTCTCGAGGTGTACCTGGCTCTTTTCCTTCAGAGCACCTGTCCCAATTTGCAGGTATGTTCATTTTGGTCCTAATTTAGTCTGACTTAGTACCTCAGCTGTATCAGACTCTCCCCTTTTTACTAATCCTCAAATGAATCCTGTAGGTAATACCACCTCTAGGCACATAATTTTAAACCAGTAGAACATCCTAGCAGTAATATGAAAGAGAAACAAACAAAGGAAAAGTAATTCCCTAAAAAGATTTATTTCAGTATTCCTAAAATCCCAGAGCTGAATATTCAAGAAATTACAGTGAAGTAGTAGTCATTATGTACCTGTATCTACAGGTAGAATTACTGTGAATGCAACAGTCGTAAATATTGAATGACATGGCTGTGTTTTATGGGTGATTCAGATACTAACAGTAACATTGCACATGTTACAGAATTTTTTTATGAGCATAAGCAACTCCTAGGATGTTTTAGACAAAACAAAGTACAGCCTCCTATTTGGACTGAGATTACCTTCCTAGAAAATTTATTAAAATCATGCTTAGAAAAACATTTTGTGTTCATATATTCAGTCGAGTCAGGTAGTAGATTTGTGTAATTTTAGAAAGGTTTTACGTAGCAGGATACTCAACTGTCACATGGGGCCCCATGTACTTTTCATTGTACAGGTTTTGTATCAGTCTAGTTTCCATCCCCAAAATACTAGTAGCGTTTTCCTGTTCATTTTGATAATCAGAAGCACCTCCCACATTTCCAGCATGTCCCCTAGACACAGTCATACTGCCTGGCTGAGAGCTACCCGCCCCACTGCCCAGTACACACTAAGCTGCAGGCGGGTAGGGTCTTTGTCTGGTTTCCGCCAGTGTATCCACCGTGCTCAGTACCTCAGTACCAGTACACTTGTTGGCACAGATGAATGAATGCGTGAATGACTGTTCCATCAACTTGAAATCTGTGCCATGAAGTTAGGAAAGAGTATGTACTGTGGATGTGTGACCTGCCTTTTACCTCCTTAGGCCAGCTAGCCTCTGTTTTAGTGAAATAGACTTGTAATTATAGCTCTCTACAATGTAGAATTTGAGCTCTACATTCTTTTGAACCAAGGGAGTCACCTCACTGTGCATAAAAGAAACAGTGATGGCTCTGAAGCTGTGGCTTATCTTTTTTTGGAAAGTCAGACTTGTGTTCTAGAAGAGCTCAAAGCACTTGACCAGCTCTCTTTTCTCTCAACATGTGTCTGCTATATTTACTCTCACTTCACAGATGGGGAAATGAAGCTTGCCTGAGGCCCATATTTAGCTGCGTCTTGATCCTCTGCCTTGTGGGGTCAGCTTAGATAAAACAGAATCCTAAGACTTGAGATTTATCCAGGAGTTTAAACATCCTCCCACATTAAATCTGTTACTAGAGATGCTCCTAGGGTAAAAAGTTACTTTGAGACTTTTCTGCGTGAGAGGAAGCTGTCTGCTGGTTCAGGCTTCCCCTTTTTAGAGATGAGGAAGTGCTGGTCCATGGAGTTGTGGTAGGCTCATGGCAAAGCCAGTCTTCTCACTGGCTGTGTATTTCTCTTCTTTTCTCCCAGCTAATCCAAACAGCACTTAGGGTCAGCCAGGCAGCCAAAAGGAAAATAGTAATGGAAAAAAGCTCATGGTTTGGGTCCCGAGCTCCTAAATAATTGTTAAATTAAGGGGGAGACTGGCTTATTAAAAATTTCATGAAGGGCCGGGGATTTAGCTTAGTGGTATTGCTGTCTGCCCCACAAGTGCAAGGTCCTGAGTTTGATCCCTGGTACCAAAAAATAAAAATAAAAAAATAAAAAAAATCTGCATGAAGATGACAGTTGCTGAAAGTTAGAAACTAAATCTTCAAGAATTCTTTTATTGAGGAGGGGATGAAGGGAGGGTAGGGAAAAGGGGAAAAAATGAGAACCAAGACCTGTCATGTAAAGGTACAAGATCCCAGTAATGAATGTAACTGTACTATAAACCTAAAATGTACCAATAAACTCAATAAAAAAAAAAGAGTCAATCAGGCTCATGACCTATAAATCCCATTTCACAACTCAAATGAAGATTTAAAAATATAAGAAGAAAAGACCAAGTAAGTGAACAGTTTTTGAAAAGCATTTACCTCCTAGAAATACATAGCACTTCAAAAAAATATTTTTCCTTCCCAAACTCCCTTTAGTTCAGTAGTAGGCAAATGGTAGGCAAATCCAGTGAACTCATCACTAATGAGAACTTCCAACCAAATTTATCAGAATGATCCCCAAAGAGATTCAACCCAACTTCTCTGAAAAACAGCTGGTTTTTGGCCAGGGGGATTAACATTGTAGTGGTGCTGGGATCAGACTCGGGGCATTCAAGTGCCCTACCACTGAGTTATTCTCCCAGTTCTAGAGTTATTTTTAAGGAGGTGAAAAGTGGTATTTTCATTTCACAATGTTAAATATAAAATGAACTTAAAGGTGGAAAAATGATTACCCAAAAGAAGTAAGTTTTCATAACTGATTGCCCAGAATTACTACAGAAATGTCTATGATGGTGTTAGAACACTTTCATTCTTCTTGTGTCCTCTTGCCTTCGCATAGCACCCTTTGAGGGCTGGCTGTTCAAAAGCCAGACCTGGTTCCTATTTTGGGCTTCTCACTAGAAACAGATGTTTCAGATGGAAATTACTATGGTGCCCTAGGAAGTGGCAGAGAGTTGCTGTTTCTTATACCACAAAGTCACCAGCTGTCAGGACATTCTGACTTAGTTGTCAGAATTTTGTATATTTCTGAGTGTAATCGGCAGCTGTTGTAGACTTTGGATGGCCGAGGCTCGCTAATGAAACAGCTACTCAGTTGTGGTCCCACATTTTCTTATTTGAGGTTTAGATAGAGGGAAATTCTTGTAGGTGTTGGTAAATGGCTATTTCCTAAATCAGAATAACATCCTGGGTTATTTGGGAGTGCAACTCATTCTTATAGTACCTCTGGTTTTCAAAGCACTTGTCACTGATACCTGCCCAGTTTATAAACAGAAAAGGTAAGGCTCCAAGAAATAAGGGACTTAACCAAGGCCACATTGCTTATGTATGTCCATTGTGTAAGGCCCGCTCAGATGCCTCTTAAGCAGTCTTTTCTTAGTGTCCACTAATTACCGCTTTTGAATGTACCACATTCTGACATTTAATAGCAGGTTTGGATACATCTTGTCTGTCTTACGAACTTCTGAAGGTCAGAGACTGTGATCATTTCCCTACCCATCAGAATTTCTCCTCATCAGTGCTAAGCTTATGCATATTTCACAGTTCCTCCTCCTCCTCCTCCTCTAGGTGATGGCTCTCTGGTCTGCAAAGCCCTAGAAAGGTTCACAGGCATCTTGTGGGTACTTTTGTTCATTTGTGCTCGTTGCCTTATTTTTAATATACTAACATTATTACTGGAGAGCTTGGTAAATGTTTGCAGAGTGTTTGATAAATTAAGTATTTGAATTCTGGCCTTCCTTCATGCCTCTGATGATTACAGCACTGTTCCATGTACCTAGTAGTATTTTAATGTTTCCTGGATTAACCATTGATCTGTTTATCTGCTCCAACTTCCATTTCAATCTCCCTCATTGTATATGACTTTCTTTCTCCTTATGTCTTGAATTCCCAACTAAACTGTGAGTTCCAACGTATACAGTTATGTCTTTTATGTGTGTGTATGTGAACATCTTCCATGCAGCATAATATCTCTCAGTAAATCTTTTCTGATGGCTTTTAAGTGGCCAATGTGTGACAGCATGCCGGCTGACGAGATCTGCCAGGGCTAGCTTGTCCAGTGTGCATGGTTTTTTGTAAAATACAGGTAAGTATAGGGTTTTTGTTTATTTTGGCACCAGGGATCGAACTCCAAACTCGGGCCCCTATGCTTGCAAGAGGCAGGCGGCAGAACCACCCAGCCCAGGGGTATTTATTTTAAATAAACATACACAAGCATTTTAAATAAAGACAAGTAAAGTGGGAGGGAGCACCCAGGTCCGCAAGATGAGACAAGCTTAGTGAATACGCAGCGAGGCTTGTGGGCCCCGCAGGCAGAGCCAGACATCAACAGGTGTCTGTGGCCGCTGTGCATCTGTTGTGTGTCCCTGTTGCTCCAGAAAATTTTATTCCCTCTCAGGCACATTTCTTTGGTCTCTTATTTGCAATTCTTGTCAGATAATAAGTGTGTGATACTTTTAAGGATTATGGTTGTCACAGATCAAGAATTCTCGACAGTAATAGAGACTGGCTTAATCACTAAGCTATCAGAACACGCTTAAAAATTGACTCCTCTGTTACCTATCCAGTTGCTACAAAGTCAAAGGATTTACTTCCCAGTCCGAAATCCTGTTGACCAAACTCAGCATGTTTTTCATGGGTTTGATGTCAGGTAATTGTCTCTAATATACTTTTCTGCACTCTTGAGAATGATCTAGTTAAATGTTTAAATACCTATTTTTAAAATTTGAACTAAAATATATATTGGTTTGTTAATTAGGAGGACACTGGAGAGTTGGCTGGAAAAAGGTGTAACTTTGATAAGTGGTTATTTAAAAATAAGGGCGTTTACATCACATTTAACTTTCTTAGTGTTGTCCGATTTAAATTATATACTTTAGAGGACACAATCTAAAATTTCCACCTGTTTATTACCAAATCCAATATTCCACATTAAGTTCACTCAAGATGTGGTGCAGTGAGTATAAACATTTTTATGTGATGCCAAGTACAGTGTGCACAAAGGATAATTTATTTTTTAATTTGCTATCTATTATTAGACTTCTAATTACTTAGGCTAAATGGAAGCAGAAAGGTCTCATTCTTATAACAACTGCTAATTATTTAGCCAAAAGTGACAGGGAGGAATTCACTTTAGGTAGCTTGGACTGATGAAGTAACATTTCTTTCTAAAGAGTTCTAACCCTACTTACTTTGTTGTTGTTTGTTTGTTTTATAACCTCAGTTTCCCCATATTTAATTATTCTAACAGAACAAGCAGTTTAACAAATACAGTACCTAGAAATGACTTGGTCTTTTGTGCCCCCGTGCCCATGTGTTCCTCACTGAGAAAAATCAGGATTCACTGTGCTTATGAAAGAAATCTATAGAACAGATTTATATTCTGTGGAATATTTTTATTAATATCAAGAATTTCTAGACAACTTTGAATTCACCTACTTTAAATTTCTTGTCATATCGCCCTGGAGAAAGAATGTACAATTCTATTTCCCTAATGAGGTAAATTTGCTTGAAAAGTAAAATTTTCATTACAGTATCTTACGTGGCATTCTTGAAAAGATACAAAATTTTTTTCATTCTCTTTCAAAGTCTTAAGGCTGTTCAATTCCAAAATGACTAATTACTGCAGTGATAATATATCATTCTCTTTTTAATAATCTGACAATTATACTGCCCTCAAGAGACCTCAGTTTATGTGTTTTGTTGGGAATGCAGAAGATTTTTATTTCTCACTACGGGAGTTGCTCTAGTTGTAGTTGGAGGGCGATACAAAGCCAGGAATGTGTGGAACTCATGGGATTCTGCCTGGGTTTGTGGAGGAAGAGATTCAGCTTCTCATGGGAGAAAGAATTCATGTTAAAGCAGTGGACAGCTTCTTTCATGTGCCAGGTGCAATGCTGAGTACTTCAGTTGTATTATTTCATTTATTCCTCATAATCCTCTAGAACAGCATCCCTGCTTCCATTTCTGTGAACACTGGAAACCTAAATCTGGTGAGGAGTGAGTTTTAATGAGAACTCCCCAACCGCAGACCAGGCCAAGTGCAGTTTGCTCAGAAGCATAGAGCTGCTTGGTAGAATGCTGAGGTTTAATACTGCTTCTTTGATTCTCCAATGGACTTGCAGTTTGAAATAGGGAGTAAAATATGGAAACCATATTCAGTGTACCTGATCACACTACTTAACGCACAAACTGAGTTTTCAAAATGTGTTTTTTGGATAATAGTCCTTTTGTAGTAACTGACCAGGGTGTAACATATGTTCCATACCTACTCTACTTGATTTCCTCATGAATAGGTCCTTAATGCCAGGGCATAGCTTGAGTCAAAATTAAATTCAGGCCTCCACTTTTTAAAATAAAGGGTTTAGGCTGGGCGTGGTGGTGCACACCTGTAATCACAGCACATGGGAGGCTCAGGCAGGAGGATTGTCTTGAGTTTGAGGCCAGCTTGCACTACATAGTGAGATCTTGTCTCATAAAACCCAAAATTAAAAACAAAAGGTGTAGAAGGTTGGGAGGTGGCTTTCCCCCTTTTGTCCCATGAAAGCCACTGCCTGAGAAATCATGGCTCCAGTATAGGAGTGCCTTTTGATAGCATTGCAGTAAAATACAAGAGCTAACCTGGAAAGTCAAGAGTTTGGTCTATGTCCTTAGCTTCCAAGTCAATGGATTCAATTATTTGTGGGCTGAAAACATTTGGGGAAAAAATAGATTTGTACTGAACATGTGCAGGCCTCCCTCATTATTTTCTAAGCTATGCAGTCAATAGCCATTTCAGAGCATTTACATTGTACTAGGTGGTCTAATCTAGAGATGATTGAAAGTATACAGGAGGAGTGTGGCGGTTCTATGCATATGCTGTGCTATTTCATCTAAGAAACTTGGGCATCTGTGGATTTTGATAGCTGCAGAGTCCTGGAACCAGTCTCCCTCAGATACTGAGGGGCAGCTCTGTGCTTGAGCTGAGAATTGTATTAAGAACTCAAAACAATCAGCCCCCCCCAAATATAAAGACCCGATTCAAAAATGGGCATCCGAAATGAACAGACATTTCTCAGACAAAGAAGTAAAAGCAGCAAGAAAATATTTGAAAAAATGTTCCACATCACTGGTCATTTGAGAGATGCAGATGAAAACAACACTGTGAGATTCCACCTCACCCCACAAAGAATGGCTGCTATCAAGAAATCACACAATAACAAATGTTGGCGGGGTTGTGGGGAGAAAGGAACCCTTCTCCATTGTTGGTGGGAGTGCAGACTGGTGCAACCACTATGGAAATCAATATGGAGATACCTCAAAGAGCTTGGACTGGAGGTTCCATTTGACCCAGCCATCCCTCTGCTGGGTATCTTTCCAAGAGAACTAAAAGAATCATATCACAGAGAAGTATGTGCACCCATATTTATAGTGGCACAGTTTGTAATAGCTAAATCTTGGAAACAGCCCATTTGCCCATCCATTGGAAACTGGATAAAGAAGATGTGGTTTTTCTATAAAATGGAATATTACTCAGCCATAAAGAATGAGAAAATAGATTCATTCATAGGAAAATGGATACATATTGAAGATATACTCCTAAGTGAAATAAATAAGTCACACATGTGTAAATATCAAATAGTTTCCCTGGTGTGAATAATCTGCAACAATGCATAAGATTCTAATAAGATTACTGACATTTAGAAATGGGAAGAAAGGACCTAAAGGTGTAGGGAAGGTAGGATGGTTAGGGGAAGAGTAAAAAGGGAAAAGAAAAAATGTGAGAGAATGAAAAGATGAAAAATAAAGTGTAGATGGAGAGGGGAGGAGGGGGTGAAGGGAGGGCAGGGGTAAGGGGAAAAATGAGAATCAAGACTTGTCATGTAGAGGTACAAGATCCCAACAATGGATGTAACTGTACTGTATCCCTAAAATGTACCAATAAACTCAATTAAAGCTGAAAAAAAGTAAATTAAAAAAAAAAAGAAAAGAAAAATGGCAGAAGATGACATGAAAAGAAAGCTGAAATGGAAGAAATAGTACCATTGGAATTGAGTGGAAGATGTTTTGAATATTCTTAGTTTCACATTTGTGCTATTCTAACAGTGGAGCAAGTTATTTAAGAGGGGAGGAGACCTAGGCCCCAAAATAAACTTTCCTTGAAACCAGAGGCAAATGTAGCCAGGGACACAAATGGAATCCTGACTTTGTTCCCTCACTAAAATATGAATAAGCAGAATTTGGTGTCACGTAAAGTAGTCCATGCAAAAGAGGACATTTATTACCTTTTGTGATACACAGGGACTAAAACAACCATCATGAATACCTTTGAGAAGAACTCATGGCCCGCATTTGGAGAGATCTCCAGGGCAGACTAGCTGCGGGAGGTGTAGAACACACATTGCGTGCTCTTGTGTCCAGATGTGTGATATGTACAGCTGCAGGTGGATGCATGCATAGAAAAAGAACTGAGAGCTGAGTAGATAAGCAAAAATATTTGGAAAGGGAGATAGAAAAAGGATGCTTCTGTGAATGTACTCCCGATGTTTCTGTCTTTAAATTTCACATGCGTGCACCCATTTACACACATGCACACGTGCACACACACACAGTTTTTAAAATACCAGAAAACAAGGGAAGCAAAAATTGAGGGTCTCAGTGAAGAATTGAAGTGTGACTAATAAATAGGGTGAATGTTTAAATAAAACATTTTTGAACACTTTTACTTGAAAGGAAAACAAGATGGGTTACCTGTATTGTTACAAAGATTAATCCCTAAGAGAACATGGTGATAAAAACTTGACACAAAATAAATACCTGTATGTCGTTGTAATACTAAGTATCTCACTCTCCTCCAGTCTTTGTGCAGACTTTTGAGTTAAAAATGTTTCCAGTGAATGCTTTAGTCATTACATTGTACTTAGTTTTTGAATTTATTAGTGATACTCATTATTTCTACTCTACTGGTTTTCAGAGCTTTTAAAAAAATTAAGAAAAACAAGTGGAATCATCACATTTTATTTGTGGGACACTCCTGAATTTGTCTCTTTTTATTACATGATGCAAAGTATATAAGTAAACTATAGACATGTAAATATAGTGAGGTTTTTCTTTTTGTCTCAGGAAGACTATGATCGTCTGAGGCCTTTATCCTATCCAATGACTGATGTCTTCCTCATATGCTTCTCCGTGGTCAATCCAGCCTCATTTCAAAATGTGAAAGAAGAGTGGGTACCGGAACTTAAGGAATATGCACCAAATGTACCCTTTTTATTAATAGGAACTCAGGTACGTCTGCTCTGATTTTATCAGGTCAAGTGTAAGTTCTGCAGCCAGTGGGGGTGGAGGGGTGACTCTCAGACAAATGGTCCTAAGGTTAGCAAATGATGTGTTTAGATTGAGATGCAGGCTAATAAGTTCTGTCATATTTTTAGAAAAAAAATAGTATCAAAATAAAGCAGTTATATTAGTAACTTTAAACAATACTTCTTTTTAGTATTGTGGGTTTGATTTTTTTGTTTGTTTTTTTGTTTTTTGTTTTTTGTTTTTTTTTTTTTTTTGTTTT
>NW_022900914.1:25404117-25483630 GCF_012274545.1 Fukomys damarensis
TTTTTTTTTTTTTTTGGTATGTGGGGATTAAATGGGATGACATGCTTTGATTTCTCTTTAAAGACTTGTAATGTTATGGGACATTATTGACCTTTCTTAATTAGATTGATCTCCGAGATGACCCCAAAACTTTAGCAAGACTGAATGATATGAAAGAAAAACCTATATGTGTGGAACAAGGACAGAAACTAGCAAAAGAGGTAATGGAACATTTGCAGAATTTAAAAATAAATGTAAAGCTAGTAGCTGAGGCGAACACATGTATTTACGGTCCACCAGGGACTACACTGAGTGCTTTTCATGCATTATCTCATTTAATCCTTGCACCAACTCTGTGAGGCAGGGTTTTTTTGCTTTGTTGTAGAGAAGGGAAAACAGTGGCTTGGGGCATTGTCCATGGCCCTGCAGCAGCAAGTGGCAGAGTTTGGTTTTAGTCCAAAGCCAGGCTCTTCTACCTGTGCCACACTGCCAACAGTATTTTCTTAAAACGTTACATATGGATAGAGGCATGAGTAGCGGCTGCTGAGCCTTTAAACCCTTTTTAAATACTTAAACTTTGTATTGTGCCAAATCAGACTGTTTTAAGGAGATGCAAGGAATGAGGTTGTACAGTAACATAGGAAGATAATTTAAATTTGTGGTTCAAAACAGAAAATTATGGTTAGGTTTCTAAAAATATTTGTAACAGTGATACACCTAACACCTTTTTGCTTGTATTTTTCCTCGCCTTGAAGCTAGATTTACTTCTTCTCTTTTTGGCCCTAACATTATTAGATTTTTTTTTAATGTTGTGACATGTTTTAGTAGGACTTTTGTAGAAACAATTTAATAATGTCTTTTTAAATGTCCTACATATTAGTAGACAGAAGAAGCAAGAAAACTTACTGCAAGACAGTTTTTCTCAAAGTAAAACATAAAGGTTTCACTAACAGATCACTTAAGGAATTTCTTGTATTCAATTTTGTTATCTTGAGGAGAGTAGGAATTTCTAAATGTCATAAAGGTAAATGTCATAAATGAAGATATTGATGATTTAATCACATAAAATTGCCAGAAATAGAATTAAATTAAAAGTCGTACAACAAATGGTATATATGACAGAAAAGGGTTACATCCTTAGTATAGAGGAATCACTGGCATAAATGAGTTAACCAGCAGAAGACCTATATCCCAATAGAAAAATAGGCTAAGCATAGTGTATTAAAGGTAGGAATGTTCACACCCATATAATAGTCATTCAGTTTCCACATATAAAGTTGGCTAAAAATGAACTAAAGATACTTTTGCAAGGGTGCAAGGAAATAGGCATTGTATTGTTTTGGTGGTTGTTGAATAAAAGCAATCTTGGTAACATGAAAAAGCCTGTTAAAATCATGCTTACTTTTGATAAAGCAATTCCTTGTGTAGCGATTTATTTTAAGAAAATTGTTAGGATGTTGGTCAAAAAAGTTTCAGTTAGACTGGAACTTTGACTAAGTTTTTGAGATATATGCACAGGGTGGTGCTGAGGCTGCAAGCAGGGCCCTTACGTATGCTAAGCACACTGATCCTTCCTGAAATGCTTTCCTCAGTTGGCTTCCTTGGGTACATTCTCTCGGTTCTTCTCCCTTCTTGTTGACCCCTCGGCCATCTCTTCTTCTCCATGGTCCCTGAAGGTTGGAGGGCCCCAGGCATCAGCACTCTCCTAAGGCCTAGGGACCCTGTGGCTTCTTCCTGTCTTGTGGCTTCACCGGTTTCCCAAATTTGTATCTCCACCCTGAACCTCTTCCATAAACTTTGGATGTAGCTATCCAGTTGTTCACTTAACAAGTCTGTCTGGATGACTGAGCATTTCTGAATTAAAATGTCCAAAACAGTTCGTGATTTTACTCTCCACTCCTGTCCCTACAGTTACTTAGATCAGAAACCTCGAGTCATACCTCACCTTGCTTTTTCTCTCATACTACACATCTAACCTTCAGCAGAAGGTACTGTTCTACCTTCAGAATAGACTTAAACTCCAAATTCTTCCTCTCACCCTTTCCTCTTCACCTTTGACCTGGATTACTGGAACCGCTTTTTCACTTACCTTTCTTTCTCTGCCCCATGATAATCTGTTTTCAACACAGCAGCAGAATGAGTTTTAAAATACAAGCTTGGTCAGGTCATTGCTCTGCCCAGAACTTTCTGGTCGGTCCCCAGCATACTCTGAATGCAGGTCAGAGCCCTGCTGGCAGCCCATAAATGCTGTTCCTTCTCTGCTCCAGCTCTTGCCTCTGCCTCGGGCCATCGCACTTTGCTGCTCCCTCTGCCTGGACTCTCCTTCCCTGTGTGTCAATATTATTCATTTCTTAGCCCTTTCAGGCCTCTGCTGACATACTTTGTGTGTGACCCCACCTGATCATCCATACTCACTCCCCGCTTCATCTTCCTTCCCATCTTTCCCCAGAGCACACCTTTTGACAGTGTGCCTCTGTATTTACCAGTGCTTGCCTGGGCTTTTCCCTCTTTAAGGTGCAGTGAGTTGCATGAGAGTAGGGTAGGGAATTAATTTTTTTTCTCTGCTGTGTTCTTGCATTTAGCAAATGAGTGTGCAGTTAACGTTTAGCAGATGAGCAGGTCCCCTTGGAGTCAAGGCCAATTAGTATGGCTAGAGGCTACCTCCCTGACCATCTCTCCCAGTCCCAGATGCTCTCTTCTGCCACTCTGGTGACTTTTCTGTTCCTTGAATGATCCAAACATGTTCCCACCTCAGGTCTTTGCATCTAGGGTCCTGTCTAGAGCCCTTCCCCTTGACCCTCACCACTCAACTTGAAGCTTTTCCTGACCTGCCACCACCACCTGCCTCCACACTCCGTCACTCTTTTTCTCCCTAGCATTTGCACCATCTGGTCTAGAGTCCTCCTCTGGGTGCCTCTCCTTTGTGGGATGTAAGCAGATGTGGTTAAGTTCATTGCTATTTCCTCAGCACCAAGGCAATGCGTGAGGTACAGTGGGTACTCATCAAATATTTGATGAATGAAAGAATTTTTCATGAAGTCTAGGAAATATACTAGCATTTTAACAGTTGGCTACTGTTGGGCATATGAATATGGATGATAAGTTTATCCTCTCGTATAGCTGTGTTTTATAGTTATAATTTGATGTGTCACATCAATTATATAAATAATTGTGATTTTTATTTTTTCCCTCCCAGATAGGAGCATGCTGCTATGTGGAATGTTCAGCTTTAACCCAGAAGGGATTGAAGACTGTTTTTGATGAGGCTATCATAGCCATTTTAACTCCAAAGAAACATACAGTTAAAAAAAGAATAGGATCAAGATGTATAAACTGTTGTTTGATTACGTGAAAAACAACTTCAGTGGCCATGAAAACTGTCAATTTCTCTCAGAAAGCATATGAAATGCTACAGTGATACCCAGACCTCTTGTAAGGAAGCAGTTTCAAACTTGAAAGAAAACAAAAAACCGTCCTCAGAATTCATTAGGAATGTTCCTTAGAGGTCTAAGAAGCAGCAAACAGAACTGAAGCCACAATCTATTATAAATACTTTATTTCAACTAGAAGGTACAATCTCTCAGGGTTTTCATAGTTTAAAAAGTTACAATCACATCATGTTGAAACTGCATTAAAAAAACAAAACAGTGCTGTAAATGGAACTGCTTGGCTTTAACCATATACATTTCTGCACAGCCTTTAACGGAATCCGCACAAAGAAATATCTCCTCCCTTTGCTCCAGTTAATTGTTCTTGTAAGTAAGTTGCTTTCTATTCCAGTATATCCAGAGTGGTGAAATAACAAGGCCAGCCACGTAGCCAAAGGTTGCTCCAACCGTACAGGAGATGGGCCATACCTGAAGAGAGATTGTATGAGATCAAAAGTGAACAAACGTTTATTATTACCTGAGCACAAGTTAAATGTAACCTAAATATTTCTATATTAAAGCTTAATAATGCTTTCTTAATGCCAAAAGTGTAATAAGGTCATAACTGCATTTATCATCAACACTAAAAATGTACACATTTTAGTTAATGTGCATTAAACTGTAACAAGGCTTCTGACAATTGTAGATTTAGTTTGATGCTCCCCAAATTGCATGATATACATGCTAAATTGCAAATTAAAATTTTGGGTCATACTTTGCCATAATCACGGAATCAACTTAGCCCTCTGAACTAGCTGGTAATTTTTTAAAAAATCCACACATTGGCTGTATACATCAGATGAGATGAGAAGTGTGTATGCTGACAAAACACAAGAGAACTATGACTTAAAGAGGCAAGACCTAGAATCTAAGCATGTTAACATGGATTTAAAACAAAGCAGCTGCTTCTGTGTGTGATAAAACTCGTCATTTTTCAGATACAGATATTGCAACTATTGCAGAAGTTACAGAACCACAATTTACACACTCAGAATTTAAGTTAAACAATACTGCTGGCTTCCAAATACTTATTCTTGCCAGTTGTATTACATTTCACAATATTCCATTAAGCCAAAAGTAAATAATGTTGATTTAATTAATCCTGGGGCAGTATGTATTTGTCCCAAGGTGAAAGACTGCTTTAAAAAAAACATTGGAAACAGACTTTTCATCTGTAAAGCTTTCATGGTATTGGAGCTATTTCTAATCATCTGAGGGAACAGGCCTTAGAACTGTGTTAGAGGTAAACATTCTTAATAACTGGTCTTGTTACCTAATTTACCTTCTTTGTGTGGTCTGCTATGGGATCTGCCATGTTCCAGATGCTACGCAACAGATAGCAGTGTTAGACAAAGTGTGAACCACCTAATGCAGTTTAGAGATGCATAATTTCCCCTAGCCTTCTTTACATTTAACTCGCTATTGCCTAAATTATGATTTGTTTTTGGTAGGCTTGTTAATTTTTATGATTTGTACTTACAGCTATGTGTATTGCACAGATTGGGTAATGGAACACTAAACTTTATACTTGAAAATGACAGCCTTAAATGCTTATATCAGTCACAAATCTAGGATGTACTGTCTTTGTATGTGAGCTTTGTAGAGATTTTTAAAAATACAAGCATCATCTTCCCCATTGAAGAGTGGAGAATCTACTAGATAACTAGTCAGAAACTTTCAGAACTGGACATTGGATATTTCCTTCTCGCAAGAAATGGTGGTTCACATTATCATGGCCTTATGTATGCTAAAGTGGAATCTTATGTAACTTTCTCATTTAATTATGGTCTATTTTTAGGTACAATTGAAGGAATTGTATTAACATTATCTGAGTTGTCCAACACATGGCATAAAGGAATTAAGACAGTAAAGTATTATACATTTCCTAGTTGCCTTTGGGAATTTGATGGGAATTTTTTCTTTTTTCTTTACATCTTTGAAACCCTTCACACTTGGTTTACTAGGCAATGAAAATTAAAATCTAGAATTTGTTCTGCCCTAAGAAATGGATTAGGAATCTGGAAACAAACTGGAGTCACCTGCTTCTTGACTGGGCCTGTTTCCTCACCTTAATATACAGAAGGTAGAAGAGACGAGCTCCAGTTTCTCTCCCATTTATCATTTCCTAGTGTCTTTTCTTGTTCATAGTAATCATTGTTGGACACCACCTTCTCCAGATGGTAAGAATCATGTACACAGACCTTCAGAACTCTAAGCGAAGATGATTGTATCATCTGAACCTGAGGTGCCTTAGGTGCTCTACTGACCTTGATGGGGTTTGGAGTTTCCCATTGCTTATTCAGAGCTTTTTAATTGCTTTAGTTATTTAGTGCTTCTTTTTGCAAAATCCTTCCTACCACTTAAACTAAAAACCAAAGATTTGTTTTCTATTCATAAGCAGATTGTAGAAAAACTGCCTTATTTTCAGAAACATGTTTTTTCATTAAAGGCTTAGGTTTAATAGAAATTCAGATGAATCTCTGGAATGACTCTTTCAAACTAGTGAACTATTTGGGAAATAAAATACACTTCAAAAATACTTTATTGCCATGAATTTTGCTAGTGAATGCAAATACATTGCTTCTAACAAGGTTATGTATGAAATAACTTAGATTTGTAGTTCGTCTGTTTTTTAATATAGTAAATTCTAAAGTTCTTAAAAATAATTTTAGGGATTCCCTGAACTCTTACTTAATACTTTGCTAATTTAAGCACTTATTTTATCTCTATAGGTACATTTTAAGTAAGTTACCCACGCTGAAAAATATTTCCAGTACCTAGAGCTTGAATTAATGGTATCTGTCATGAATTATCTTAGTTAGAGACTACTTCCGTTTGATTTTTAATTATTTTAAATACCAAATTAAATACTGGTTTGTTGGTTGTTGCTTTTAAAGTGATTGTTACTTTTAACGGTGTCCCTTCTTAACACATGGGGTTACAAATAAAATGATATGCACAGTTTACTATCTATGTAAAGTACTGAACTTATTACCTCAGTAGTCTTTATTGAACACACTATGAAAACATTCAGGGAAGATTGTTTCTTTCCTCTGCCTGCCATGGGACTGCACACCATTGACAGGGCAAGAGCACCTGCACTCCGCTGAAAAGCTCCTAGTCAGAGTGCAGGAAAAATAATCATCCCTCATGGATCCCAGCCAAATTCAAATTTGGGTTACTCAATTCTGTCTTAATCACCATAATTTCAAAATGGCTCTTTATTCTCAAACACATACATAGACATTCACACACATTCTTTTAAACTGCTGCCATACCCCACCTCCAATAGAATGCCAAAAATGAAATAAATGCTAGTTTAAAAGTCCTGACTTGCCAGGCATGGTGGCACACGCCTGTAATCCTAGTACTCAGGAGGCTGAGGCAGGAGGATCGCTGTGAGTTCGAGACCAGCCTGAGCTACATAGTGAGTTCCAGATCAATCTCAACTGAACTACATAGTGAGACCCTGTCTCAAAAAACAAAACAAAGTCTTGCCTAACAAGAGGTTAAGGCTTGGAACACTGGTGGTTATTAGGTAAATCTCAAGAAATCCATGCCATCAACAAAATAAAATGTTCGCTGGCTTTCAGGACTGTTTGTTAGTGATGGGTCAGGTTTTGTACTTGGCAGAGTACCTGCTCGACTTGCCTGAAATAAACTGTTCTAAATTGTACACAGTCCTTTTTAAAACTTTTTTTTCTCATCTAAGAGCAGTCTTAACCGATTTTTGTAGCCCAAAATAGCGAATGGAGAAAGGGCAGTTAATGGGGAGGTTGCTCGACAAAAACTCCTAAGCAAGTTCCAACTTTCCTATAATTGCTTTAAAAGTTTACACTACAGCAATAGTTCGTGTGACTTGTGAAATCATCCTAGTAATCATGTATTTTAGTAATTAGATCTTAACGTTTTCTATTTAAAACTACTTGTTTCACATACAGAGGCATTTTTATCTAATATTCTCATACCACAGGTAGGATTTAAAGATACACCTGTATGTATATATACTGCACAGTTCAGCTGCGGAGCTACAAACTTTCCTCAAATTGTGGTAATGTGAGATGGCTGAATATATTGTTTTGTTTAAAGAAAACAGGAAACACAACAAAGATCCATATAAAAGAAGTCGTTTGCAAGTGGTACCTACCCAATGACAATCTTCTTTGAATTTAGTTTCTTTACATTTTTTTCTTTTTCTTCTTTCTTTATTCTTGACAAAAGGTTTTGCCAAGTTGCCTGGGCTGGTGGCCTTACACTTGCTATCCTTCTGCCTCAGCTTCCTGAACAGCTGAGATTACAAGCATTTACCACCACATCCAGCTAAATATTTTTGTTTTGTTTTATGATCACTAAATAGAAAACTCATACATGCAAGAGGGTAAAATAGCCTTGAAAGAAAAACCTGCTTAAAATTTGAGTAGCTAAAATACCCCACTTACTGTCCTTTCTTTAAATCACACAAAACCTTATATTTGTCATCCCTTAAATCAAAAGATTATGTTCTCTTGAAAAAGCAGAGATAAAAGTTTTGCATTTCATAAAATGGGGCCTGGGTACATCATACCAGTACTAAGTACATTTTCTCTCAGAAGTTTCTCTATAAACTAAAAGCACACAATACATAAACGTTATATGTTTCCTCATACGAATCATTGCTGGTTGAAAGACATTTCAAAATTGTAAACGTGTTTCCACCTGAAGATCACACTCTCTCCTGATCAGTTACTACTACGGCACAACTGAACTCTGCTTACATTTTGGGAAAGGAAAGGGTACTGACATACCTATGAGGTGTTTCTCAAAGCGTGTTCTGTGTAGTAAAAGATGACACTAATTTTGATATTATATTGGATTTGGGACTTGGTTCTGCTGGTTACCTCATATGTGACTCTGGGGAAGTCATCTGTCCTTTCTGTGCCTTGGTTTCCTGACCTGCAAGATCCGGACTGCTGTAAAACTTACCTCTTACAGGGGCTGGGGATTTAGCTCAGTGGTGTCGTGCCTGCTTTGCAACTGCAAGGTCCTGAGTTTGATTCCCAGTACCAAAAACAAAAACAAAAAAACTTTCTCTCTCCAAGTGCTGTAATGAGGGAATGCACCATGCACTATTAGCATACACATAACAGTATCGAGCACACAGCACACAGGAACCCTTCACTGATCATCCTTTGGTTCCTAGTCCTAATGAGCACATATGAAATAAGCTGCCATTATAATCCAGAGCAGCATCCTTCCCTACATACACGAACTCTTGAAAATATTTTTAGAAGTCACATCTACTGAATGCATGTTACCTTCTGGCCAAACATGATCCTTAAATATATATGCGCATGTAAGTTTAGGGGTTCACAGGCCTGTGAAGCCCATGTATGGTCTCCTGGTTAAGAATCCTTATACATACTCTATCACTCTACCATAAGTGTTTTTATTCACAGTAACTCTTTACCTATTAGGTCTCCAAATTTTAAGGCTCAATCTTAATATAGATGGTATTTGTTTGTAAATACATAATTTAAGAGTAAACAGTTAAGATGTATTTTACTAAATTATAATACAAATGTTACTCTTCAGGTTCCTTTATATATATATATTATATATAATTTTTAATATATATAGCATACATATATAAAATGTACAAATTCTAAATCAATTCTAAAATGTGTAATGTCATTAAAATTATAGTCACAGATGTTTGCTGCTGTACATAAAGCAGCTCTGATATGTCCTTACCTACGGTGGCACTGACAAGCGGCTGCAGGCTTCCTATAATGACGATCATTTATTTGAAATCAGATGATGATAATTTTTTCAAATTAGTTTAAAATGTTCAAAACGTTTAACAGTAACTATACAAAAATATTAAGCTATTTTCTTAAATAACGTGTTTTATTTAGAAGCTTTTCTTGGAAACAGCTTGGGCAGGGGAGTGAAAATAATGTGAGTTTCAGGGCCAGTTCATCCCTATGATCTTGGCCAGATCACTTAATATCTGAACCTCAGGTTCCTAATCCACAAAACGGAGATAACAGTACCAATTCTACTTAAAAATATAGGCTGTTATGTTAAATGAAGGAATAATTTCAAATTTGACATGAAAACAATGAGTACCATGGATCAGTATTCTGTAGATTACAAGTTTGAAAAAATTAAACTTACGTGAATACTAATGTATATTTTAGGTAACTGACACTTCTGGGTAGTAAGAAGAACCAGCAGTTTAGAAGAAATAAAATAAGTGATGAGTAATGTTACACTGTACGATAGGAACCCTAACCCTTGTAATACAATCATCTTTAATATATGCTATTCGCCATATGAACTGTTTGGGGAGTATACAGCTTACGTGGGAAAATTCTCAGGTGCTACACAATATACTGCCATTATGCAGGCCATCTGTAGACTCCTTTCAACAGAACAATTACCTGCCAACTGCCATTTTTCATAAATATTAAGAAGCAAGATTCAGTATAGATACTGGTTTTAAACCAACTAGTGGTAGACATTTGCACTGTTCTTTTGTTTTTGTTTTTATTGACAGGGTCTCACTATGTTGCCCAGGTTGGCCTTGGACTCCTGGACTCAAGTGATCCTTCTGCCTCAGCCTCCCAAGTAGCTGGGCCTATTGATCCACATGCCAGTGTGTCCTGCTTGTGTTACCTTTAAAAGTCTCATTCAAAATTACTGATCTCCTACTATAAACCAATAAGGAGTAAGCTAAGATTAAATTATTTGGTTTGGGATCAACTGCAGCATAAATCCTTTAAAATGTGTGTTCCAATATAATTAAAGTATTTATGGGGTGGGTATATGCCATCACAGATAACATGGAGAAATTGATCTGAGAATACTTTGTAACAACTCCCAACCACTACGTTACTGGTTCTCTCTTCTGACAAGATAAAACACAAGGAGCTAGTAAATCTCTCTCTCACAAGGTACTTTTTAATATGTACACTGTATTATGTTTCCCACAAATTTGCTTTTGCAAAAATGACAGAATTTGTCTTTCCAAGCCTGCTGACCTTCTAAGGGCTTTAAATGATCATTTATATTTCCCTCAGAACTCGGTCTTGAGCAGTGATGAGTTTTTCTAGATATTCCTAAAACAAATACGTTGTCTGAGGTAGGAATACAGGTTCAGATGAAGCTACTCAAAGCTACTCTCCTTGTAAATCCACACTGATCCATGCATATTCGGACCATTCTCCTATGACCAAGAACACAAAGTTATTTGTGGAGAAGTGTGCGGTCACTGCTGGAATTCTTTTCCTATGACACTAAATGGTCCTGTCCACGTTCACGTAAACGAGTTGGCCTGGCAGCAGCATTCTCTCTCCCATGAATGTCCTAACAGAGCTAACAGTTACAACACAACTACCCTACAGCGAACAGTTTGAATCCCAAGGCATCTTCTGTCAGTTAATTATGTTTTTCCTCCATGCTTAGAACATATAAATCATATACTAATATTTTATTTTGGTCTAAAACAGTATAATCCCTTTGGCAAGAGAAATGCCAATTAACCTAAAAACATGAAGCTCTTCAATCAAATCTGTAATCTCAGTTGTATCCCGCCCTCCAGCATTTTGCAACAATTCAATTAGTTATAATTCTATACTCTCTACCTTCAATTTATGAACAATTTATCTGTGGTATCTGTGACTTCAGAAAGGGAATATATATTTCACAAATATTAAATTTTTATTCTGATAAAACAGAAAAAAGGATTATTAAATACAATAATGCCTCATTTATCTGGTATCTGATGGGCATAAATACAAATATTTTAAAATAGTGTTAAATACCATCTCAAGCACCTAAAATTCAAAACCATCAAATTCAATTTCTTAAAACACATGTTGCATGAAATAAAAAATAACTATCCCAGAAGAGACTTGGTCATGTGGTTCAACTGCTTTCAGAGATACCAGCATTAAAATCCAGAGTTCAAAGGTACATGTGGATTTTTCAGGCACAAAAGCATTACAAATTAGCTTTAAATATTTTCCTACAAACGTATTAAATTATGATACAAAATACAGATACCACTAGAGTGATTGTGGCATTTAGAAGAGACAATGTAGGGACAGCACTCAACTACTCAACCTATTCCGAAGAGACCTAAGCTATGACCATTTAAAAAAAAAGAAAAGCTGTTTCAAAGTCTCCAGCAACAAGGGAAATCATGGCATAGTGGGGCTACACCATGTAGTGGGTTGTTGTATCTTAAGTTTCCCTTATACCAGCCAGGCAATGTTGAGCAAGATGTGTAGTCCTTCCCTCTCATGCAGTGGTGGTGAACCTATGGCACACACGCCACAGCAGGCTGTCTGTATCACTGAAAACTCTAAAAGGTGTGCCATCACTGTTCTAGTATGTAAACAGGGGGATAAAAACCTATCTTGCATTATAGCTGTCAGATTAAATTACTCCTGTGACAGTGCCAAGCCCCAGGCCTGTATGCAGATCTATAAATGTTGCCATGTTCTTTAAACTGCCATCTGAAATGTCTGACAGGACTGAAAATTATGTGAAATCCAAATACCCTAAACTGGTTCAGTTAAAATACTGGAGAAACAGAAAGATACACTAGTACACCACTTTTACCAACTGAAGGGGAAAAAGAATAAGATGACAAACTGAGACAACACAGCCCCTTGAACACATGTGGACTTCAATAAAGAATGGAATTTGCTTTTTTTTTGAGTGCTAAAAGCAGAGTCAAACTACTTTTACATGTCATAAATGTCTGGAGCATTAATTAAGCAGTAACCATGTGTCAGGCGCTAAGTATTTTAGAAGGATTTTAGCATTTAATCCTTACTAGCAAGTGGCATAGTCAGGATCTGAACCCAAGTAATCTGATGCCAGAGCTCTTAATCATCATGTTAACTGCCTACCTATTAATAAAACATATGAGCCCTAAAACCTTATGGTCAATTTCCTTAGCTCAAAATAACCAAAATTCCTTACTCCCACAAAATTTTTTATAACATGAAATTCCAGCCCATGTTTTGATAAAGACTAAAAATACTTCCCAGATGAAAAGCTCACAGTTACTTGTTTCACAAAATACTTAAGGTATATTAAATACGAAACTAAATCAGAATCTGAAGCTAAGCTTTACTGTTACGAAATAATCAATTTCAGTCCTAGGTAATTTTAAGTGTCCGTTATACTTACAAGAGTATGTGCTTTGCATACAGGAATAACAATTACTGATTAGCTACTTAGTTAAAGCAAGTTAAGAACCAAATTATAATGCACAAAGGTTTTCTGCAGTCCAAATATTTATCAGTAACTATAGGCTTTCTCTAGAAGTGAAGAAGGCAAGATGAATTTCAAATATTAAATGAAACTAAACAAAGATGTACTGGTAGTCACTCTGTCATATTCTCTTTAGCCAAATCCCCTTGCTGCCCTCTAGAAAGTGAAGGCTTACTTCAACTATAAAGATGCCTTGTATCTTTTCATCATTATTTAAAAGCACTTAAAATTCATATTAAGTGCAAAAAACTTTTTCACAGAGATTACATATTTTCAGTGGGCCCTTCCAGTCACTTCATTAACAAATGGTTTTAAGAATGCTTGAACATTCTCATTATAAACTCACATCATTATAATCTCGGTTTCAGAAACTTCAAAGTCAGGGTAATCAAAGTTCAAAGTAGAGAAAATGAGTTAAAACACAGCAACAGTCTCTGTGCTGTTCTGTGTGTGCGTGTTTTTAAAGAAAATATAACTGCTTAACCATCCACTCCTATTTCTCTGACTAGAACAGAAACAAAACAAATTGCAATACAGAAGAGTTTGCTTTACCATTAACATACCAAATCTGTATTAAGCTACAAGGATTAAAGAACTAGTTTTTTCTTAATACATGTTGTATTTTAGATAACAAAATATACACACTACTTTCTTCTGCTGAAATTTTTTGCTAGCAAATCTCCATTTTTAGGAGATGCCATGTCCTCTTTTATTTTTTATTGCTTCTCTGGCAGACTGTATTAGCATCATGAACTACACTGATTACTTGTTCTGTGTAGAATTTTTAAAATAACAAATAACTGGGCCGGGGATTTAGCTCAGTGGTGCCACTGCCTGCCTCACAAGCACAAGGCCCTGAGTTCAATTCCCCGGTACCAAAAACAAAAACAAAACAAAACAAAAAACTTATTTAAAACCTTTGCTGGAAATAAAAAGGCAAAGAAAAAAGCCATATAATATCTATAGTCTACTAATAACTCCCAAGGAGGGGCAGGTGAGTATTACTTAAATAAAATATTGTTAATTCATACTAATTCTATCATTCCATCAGTAAATATCATAGTTTAAAAGGATTATGGTGAATAAGTGGGTCATTGACTTCAAAAACTCTAAAAATTATCCAACAATAAAGATAATTAAATGCTAATATTCCAGCATTTTTCTGCCCTGCTGAGGGTCAAATCCCAGGCCTCAAGCATATTAGGCTTTACCAACTGTGCTACACTGTCAGATCTAAATGAGACATTCTTAATGATGAAGATCAATAACTTGTTATATTTTTAAAGTAGCTAACTAGAAAATAATTTAAAGTGTCAATAAATCACACTGGGTGTGGTAATACATGGCTGTGATCCCACACTCAGGAGGCTGAGGAGGAGAACTGTGAGTTCAAGGCCAGCCTGGGATATGTAGAAAGAGCCTGTCTCAAAAACAAAACAAGTAAAATAATGATAAAAGTTAGGGGTGGAGGGCCAGGGATTTAGCTCAATGAGGCCACCACCTACATTGAAAGAGCGAGGTCCTGAGTTTGATCCCTGGTACCGAAAAAAAAAGTCAACAATTCATGGGGAAGAAATATACACCTGCAGTTCCAGCTGTTTGAGAAGCTGAGGCAAAAAGACAAGTCTGAGGTCAGCCTGGGCAATAGTGCAAGGTCCTACCTCAAAAAAGGTATGGAGTGAGGTGGGGGAGGTAGCCCAGTGGTAGTAGCTGAGCATGTGCAAGCTCTGGGTTCAATCCCTACTGCTGCCAAAGGAAAGAAGTGGGGAGAGAGAATCGTAAACTTAAACTCTCATTTTATACATGTACTCCCTTATGATTCAGTTTCTACTTCTGTAGCCTTATAAACATAGAAGACTTAAATATGTGTAATTTACTTTTCTGTATTATGAAATATTTTATGCACAGATTGTTAATTATACATTATTTTACCAATTTATTAATGCTGATGTCCCACGGTGCTTTATTTTTCAGTATTATGTATTTAGATTTAATTGCACACCTGAAAATAATGAATCTACAACTTAAAACAATTTTCTGTGTATACTTTTCAAAAATGTGGTCATCCAATGTAGAAGCAATGCACTGACACTCTACTGAATGAAATGAAGTGTGGATGACTTCCTTCAATTGCCAACTTGATCAGTGAGATGGCCGAGGAATATGACATTAATCTGAAACCTTAGACAGAATCAGGGACACCACACTCCCAACCTCCTGAGGCTTCTGTAACACAGTGAACGAGACTCCAGAGGGAGGGGAGCCCACCAGGATTTTTACACGAGAAAGAACAGCTCAGCTGCCAGAGAGATGACAACAGCTGAAGCACAAAGAGTGATGTATATCGTAACACAGCCCAGGTCCCACATTTGGGAAGAGAGATAGGTATAAAAATGTATCTAGCCATTCATTATCTAAAAACTTACGCTAAGGAGCAAACTGGGCAAATATATATGTTTAAGTATGATAACAATAAAATATTATTAGAACTGGAGAAGTCTAAATATCCATTCATAACCAATTAACATTATTTAACCCAAATCATTGAACATTAAATACATTCAGTTTCTATTGACACAGTGTGAGCTTTATAATATGCTGTCTAGGGTAAAAGCAGGTTATAAATAACATGTACAGTACATTATGAATAGTTATACGCATAGAAGGAGAGCTACAAAAATTACCACCAAAACAAATGAAGGGATTCTTCCGGTGGATTTAAAAAAAGCAACAGTAATTTTAACTCTCTTTTTTATAATACCACTTAAGTTTTAGAAATAAAATCAGCTCAAAAAAGAGTTCTCTTCATGTTGGGAAAAAGAGTACATACATTTATTTTTGTAGTATTGGGGATTGAAGCCAGGACCCAGACACATGCTAGGTGAGCACTCTACCACTGGGCTGCATCCCCACATCCCCAGTCCCTTTAATTTTTTAGATTTTGAGACAGGGCTAAGTTGCCTAGCTCGGCCTCCCATTTGCAGTCACGCTTCCACTTCCCACGCAGCTGGCATTACAGGCGCGTGCCACTATGCCCTCATCTACGTTCAATTTTTAACACCATAATTCTGTCTGAAAGGTTACTCTAAGAAAATAATTACAAAAATTCAAAAAGCTACAGATTCAAACATGCTTCCCATAGCAGTGTTATAGCACAATACTAATGATCAATAATCAATGTATTAAATGATACAGTAACCATACAAGTATACTCTGAAGTCATTAAAAAATGAGAGATGTCACCATCATCTAGTAGTCATGACTTTGACAAGGTTACATATCTTCTGGGAGTTGATTTCCTCTGTTAATAGACGATGAGAACAACGCTCATCAGCCAGTGCTTCACCTAGCATATTGGCTTTATCCTAATGTTAGAGGGAAGGAAAAATCTGAAGTTTGTGAGCTTCTTCTGATACCACATCTATTTTTAAAAATTACTTCACTATATTTTCTAAATATATTTCAAGATCAACAATCTGCAATCCACCATATTAAGAAAAGAATAAATCTAAGACCAGAGAGTAGGGGATATAAGTTAAAAATAGAAAATGTCTACAACTGCCACCCTAAAAGTTAAGAAAACTCCTATATGTGTTCTCAAAATAAGTTTTGTTTATTCACTCATAGATGTAGAAAAAATACCTCTAGAAGACAAATGTAGGCCAACCTGGATGCCCGTGTCACTGGGACAGATCCCTGTAAGAAGCAGCCTAGATTACACTGATGGAAAGAATTACATTCTTGCTAAACTGAAGAGCAAAAAATTTATATATACCCACTGGTTTGCTTCACAGGCCTTACCATATTGTCTCAACATGTATTTTATTGCTTTAAATAGCTGAAACCAACCTGCCATGGTCTTTCCCAATCCAGTGGAATAGGAAATGCTCCAAACCATGCTCCTACAAAACTAGAAATTGTAGTGATCTGGAGACTGTTCTCCCAAATGGATGTAACTCTGTAAAACACAAATTTACAAGTCACTGGAAAATCAAACAAGCAGTCGCACAAATTAACACTACATATTTTCTATTCATTTAAAATGAACATATCAGGTTGACATTTAGATATGTACAATGAAGAAAACATAAATGTATTTTATTTCCATTGGAAAAGTAATATCTGCACACAGTAAGAGTCAAACAATACAAAAGCTTATTTGCAGTGATAATTAAATCTTCCTCTGTCCCTACCATCAATTTCTGGTTACTTCTCCCAGTTCCAGAAAGGAACTGTTATTTCCAACTTATTACATATCCTCCCAGAAATATTTTATACACATACACATATACATATAATTTTTGGAGGCTATGTGTATATCTGCATTAAAAATATACATATATCTTTTTTTTGTTAACAGCTACAGAGGAGGAGATACAGCTGGATTTGAAAGGTAGATAGGATTAGCTCTTACACTGGAAAAAAAAGCTACACTGCAGACAAGACATAGTAACACTGGTTGAGGCCAAATGGAAGGATAGGAAATAAGGCTGGAAAAGTAGGTTAGAGGTAAGAACTTTTTACAAGTAACAGCTTCACTGAGTTAATAAAATTTATCCTAGAAAATCCTTTTCAAGCCACACAATTCACTTGTTTAAAATATACAACTTAGTGGTTTTTAGTATATTCGCATAGTTGTGTAACTACCCAGTCGTCAATTTTAGAACACTTTCATCACTTCAAAAAGAAACTCTACCCATTAACAGTCACTCTCTATTTTTCCTCCCTCACCCCAGCTCTAAGCAACCACTAAGCTACTTTCTGCTTCTACGGATTTACCATTCTGCACATGTCATATAAGTGGAACTGTATAGCATGAAGTCTTTTGTGCGTTTCTTTGACTTAGCATAAATAAAGCTGCTGTAAACTTTCATGTGCGAGCTTTTGCATGGACATGTATTTTCATTTCTTTTGGGATTATACCGCACAGTGAAATGGCTGGGTCATCTGGTAACTATGCTTAATCTTTAAGGAACTGCAGCTTGTGTTCCAAAGCAGCTGAATCACTTTATATTCCCATCAGCAGTGTATAAGAGCTCCAATCTTCCCACATCCCCCTAGAACTTATTATCTTTTTTAATTACAGTCATCTTTGTGGGTGAGAAATGGTTTCTCATTGTGGTAGATTTAGGGTTTGGATTTAAGAAAAGTTTTAAATGTTATATTAAATGAATCACTAAGTCTTAAAAGAAGGCAGCTATGTGATCAGAGCTTTTTCCAAGGTTCACATATGTATCTTATCTGACCTCTAGGCTCTAAGTTTGTGGAACAAGGGACACAATATATGTTTTCATTGTTTTAGCATACTTGTGGCTATCTTATGTCTATTAAAATAAAAAGCACAAACATTTCAGAGGCTGTCCCCTATTTTGATTGTCTGATGTATCTAAAAGTGCTTATGATCTTACACATAATAAACATAGAAAGAAATGAAACTAAGACCTAGTTTAAAAATGGGAAAATTCTGTAGCCTTTTTAAAATTAAAAAAAAATTTTTTTTTCCTTAAGACAAGTTTTCTTGGTGTGTAGCCCAGGCTAGCCTCAAACTCAATCTTCCTGCCTCACCCTCCCAAGTGGTGGGGTAATAGGCACGCACCATCATGGCTGGTTTAAAATAAAAATTTTACATTTATCAAAACAGCATATGCAAAAAACAAACAAACAAAAAACAGCATATGCAATACCTTGTTATCAAGGACTACAATTAGACTAATAATAGTTTCCTCCTCTATCCCCCCAATTCTGACTTCTGCACCTAAGACATTTTTAACTCTTTTTACCTCAAATGTATATAACATACTAAGTATTAAGTGTTTTTCGGGATTTCCTTACGTTCTGCTTTTTACTACAGATGATTTAGCACCTTTTGTCCATTTTGTCCATAAGCACCCTGCCTCCACCTATGTACTTCTCCCTGGTTGTCCTTCCTTCAATGGTAATGCCACCCCCTTTTAGCTGAAAAGTGCAGTATCTTGGTGATTATAACTATGGAAAGCTAATCACAGTGAACCACACAGTAAATCACATTTCTTTTCTCTTAGTAAAACAATTTTAGTATGATTTTGTCCTTGGATATTAAGAATTGCTCCTTCCTCCCACCCCAGCTATTTATGTACCTATCACTAAATCATTTCCAAATATCCCAAAGAATCCCAATAGTAACTCTAAGTTCTTCTTTTTGCTCTTTTCCTTTCTTCTTGGAGGAACCTCACTACCTCCAACCTGGACAGTGGCTCCACGCCTGCTTCCTGCTGCTGTCCTGGGAGGTCCCTATACCGTCATTTGGTGAATTCTCTGTGTTTGTCTCTCTCTGTCCTTCTTTTCCTTCAATAGATTCCTATGCATCTATGGTAAGTAGATTTTTACAGGTGGGTTAAGTCTGAAAAGAACATAATTGATGAACATAATCTGGCCTCAATTTTAAAGGCACCGCTTCAGCGCCGTTCTAGTTCCCCATCCTCTGTAGGTAACGTGCTTTTCCTACCTTCTGGAAGCATTTATGGTCACCTCTGTTCCTGGCAACACTTCACAAAATTGTGTCTTGAAGTATCTTTTCATCTATTATATGGGAAAGATATGGACTTCTTCATCTAGATTTAAGTTCCTTTGATTCTTGAAATTTTATTTAAAGACATTTTCTGCCCAAATTTCTCAGGAATTTTGCTTTCCTTACTTTTTGCTGGAAATACTATTAATTTGAATTAATTTCTGCTTGTCTTACCTTTTAACTCATTCTCCATATCTCTTTTTGACTAAGGGATCTTTGCAATTTTGTCTCTATTTCTGTTGGGCTTTTTTTCCTTTTTTTTTTTTGTACTTTATTTTTATTTTCCAAGAGCTTTGTTGGTCTCTGAATATTACCTACTCATGTTTAATGGACATAAAAAATGTGAATTTTAAAGTTATCTTTTGATCTTTATATTGCCTTTGTTTCCACTGTGATTTCTGTTGCTTTCATTTCTGGATTTCATTTGACATAGTCCTCAAATGTCTGATGATTATTCATTTCTCATCCTACTTAAAACATCGCATATAAAATGCACATAACAGGAAGGTCTACAGAGAAAACGTATTAGTGGTTGTCTGACCTGCAGAGTGGGAGAGAAGGGTGGGAATAAGGGATGACTAACAGTAGGCATAGTTTATTTTTGGTGTGATGAAATGCTCTAAAATAAGACTGTGGTGACAATTGTGCAACTGTGTCTATCCTAAAAACCACTGAATTATATCTTTGAACAGGTGAATTTTATGGGATGCAGTTACATTTCAATAAAGCTACTTTAAAAACAATAAAAACAAAACAAAACACTAAACAGTACAAGAGCAAGATGATTCAGCCTGTGGGCTTCAAATGCCTAGGACTAAATGGGAAGCCTGTCTTTATCTTAGGGGAAATCAAAATATCAAGATCTATAAATTTTTCTTTTGTACCATTTCCTCCTGAAAGAAACATTTCAATATTCTAAATAGATGTTAAAGACCTAGCTGCTAGTACCCTGGGCCAAGCAGAAAGAAACGGCGGAATGTGAGGTGGGGAACTCATTGTTCAGTATGTAGCATTAACCTTTATTCCCTGAAGAGGTTAATACTCAGTATCTGGCAACAATCAGAACAGCTGAGGATACGAGGGATACAAATATATTTTTCCCACTTTTCTTTCCCCACTGTACAACTTTTGTTCCTTATATTATTTTATAGTATTTACATTCTGTTTTGCAACCCTAATTCATTGAATTATTTTCTTGATATAGTGAGCCCCTTTACTACACAAACTGAACACTGCCTTCATTCGGAGACACTGTCTTCTATCATATCATTGAATTATTTTTTGTTACTATGTTTTCTATTATAGGGACACTAACTAGTCTTACATTTAAATTTACTTTATCTCTTTTCAATATTGTATTTTCTCTAATTATTGTTTTCTTCCCATCCTCCCCTCTATCCTTCATTTTGATTAGCTCAAACCCTTCCCGCATGCAAAAATTTTATTTTCTAACTTGTCTGTTTCTAATCTATGATATATAACAGTGTGGTTTGGATTTCCAATTTATCTCATTAATTTTGAAATCTCCTTTTCTCATTTTATTTCACTTTCTCATCTTCTCTCTTATTTTGTTGAATTTATATCGTTAGTAATAGTTTGCTATGGTAAACTTTATGGAGTTTTTTTGGTTTGTTTTAGTTCCTTCAGTAGCACTTTTTTGCAGACTATCTCCTACATACGCCCACCCTTCACTCCTCCCCTCCATATTTTCAGGTTGCTGTGCCATATAAATTCATCCTGCTCACACTCACACAGGCAGGCTGGTTACACTACCTATTTCCCCAGATGCAATGAATGAATTATCTTTGAAGCTGTCTTCCCATCTTAACTGGTGCCACTTTTTACTATCTTGGAGATGTATTTTGAGGACCAGATGCTATTTTCTGTCCAGTTTTCCTTATCATGAGGCAGAGGGAAAGAATAGGGGAAGAAAGGCAGGGCAAGGTAAACGCTACCTCTATAATTCAATCAGTAATATTCAGCTGAAATTTAATAAATGGTGGTTCCATGAATCAAACTTTAAAAAATTCATGGCCAAGGTTTATGAATCCTATTAGAAGCCAAATGAAACTTTTGTGGCACACAATCTACCCCCTTGGCAGAGCCCCACTCAGCAACAGTCCTGGTAGATTAATAAAAAAGTAAAAGTGTGGTAGTACATGCCTATAATCTCAGCACTCAGGAGCCCAAAGTAGGAGGATAATGAATTAGAGGCTGGCCTGGGCTACAAGTGAGACCCTGTCTCAAAAAAACAAAACAAAACAAAACAAAAAACAAACAAGTAAACAAGCTTGATGAGGAGTCAAGGAACTAGCACCTTATTGGTAGCACTATGTATGTAGGTGTAAACACATTCTTCTACTCAGAATTTTAGTTTGATAGCATCTACCAACTTCTTTTGATCTCCGAATTCTACTCCTGGAATACTGCTGATAGAAATCCTTGCACAAGTATGCAAAATTATATGGAACAAAGATTTCATAACAACATTTTTATAACCATTAAAATCTGATAACAATATTCAACAGAAAACTGCTCAAATAAATTACGATACATGGAACACTGACAACAATGAATAACTGTTTGATATTCATCTCAGTCCTGATGATGAGACTAAATGAATCATGGTGATCTCATTCTGTTTGTCAATGAATGATTAGGAAGAACAAAGAAATGAAGCTGTTGCCACCTTCCTCCTAGCCTAAGAATAAGAAGGAGAATCCCTAAGCACTGCCACATCCTATCTGTATTGAGAACCATGCAACCTGTTATTTGACATAAGCAGTTTTATTAGTGTTCAAACAGTATCAGCTGAGATTTCATGTTACTTAAAGATACACCAACCAAGTATACTATGCTAGAAGAGGGACATTATATACACATATACAGATGTTTGTAATATATTCATGGAAAAAAGAAAGTTATAATATAAAGTTATAATATAAAGAAAGTTTAATCATTTTTGTTCTAAATTTATGTTACCTGCATAGCCAAAATTAGAAGAACATATACAATGTTTATAATCAATGCCTCTTTAAAAGGAATATTAGAATCTTTAACTTTCTATTTATATTTAAGTTTTAAGATATATAAACATTTATGTATTTTTATTATAGAAAAATACATATACATACATGTGCATTCTTCTGTAATAAAGAAATGGTCATGATATAAAGAAAAAAAGCAGGTAAATTATATTAAATTATCTAATTTCTTGTACTACTGACATTGGTTTATTCCTCCATTTTATGGGTTTCTATAATAAAGCCATCTAAATTCTATAGTTACTGGCTAATTTTATCACGGTTATAGAACATATACATAGTAAGGCTGAAAAGAGAATAAATGGTCCATTGTTCTGGTGTGAACAAACTTAAGTGACTACAATGATGTTACAGATCAATCTTTATGGCAAGGAGGTCCAAGCACCTATCCAAATTATTTGACTCCACTAAAATGCACTATATCAAGTATAACTGAAACAGGCTATTTTGAGTATACCCTGTATGCCAGACACTGTATCAGGTCCTGTGGACAGTTAACAGTAAACACCTGTGGCTTAGGTAGGCGCCCATGAAAACAGTGTCTGTATAAGAGGATTTTATCTGTTCATCTGAAAAAGAGATACTGCACAACTCCTCCTAGTGGCTAAAGATGTTTTATATAATTCTACTCTTGATCTTAGCCAAAAGGCTGAGAAGCAATGTTTTATATAATTCTAATACAAACTTTTTTCTTCCCTACTGAAGAATATTAAAATCAATGCCTTTTGCTACTGAATTTTTGTGGCCAGGGTGGTCTAGAATTTCTTAAGCTCTAGTGATCCTCCAATCTCAGCCTATTGTGTAGCTAAGACTATAGGCACACACCACCAGAGCTGGCTCTAAATCCCTACTGTTTATATTAGTCAATCCAGCAGGATTTTGCTCTAAATCTCCACAGTATTTTTAATATAAAATTTATTTCAATACAAAATGACAAAAAGAGACCTACTGTCTGTCTATAAAAAAGGTCATTTTTGGCAAAATTACCACGGAACTACGTTTAGTTGTTTTCAGGAAACTAGTTCACCAAAAGTGTTCAGGTTCTAACATTCAAATAACAGCATAAAAGAAATGATAAATCAAAAAATAAAACCAGTGAAAAACATAGGTCTATGATTATTATTTTCCTTTATAAAAAGTCTATGAATGAGAAAAAATTCAAAATAATTATAACACTAAGGCAATAAACCGAATTAAGCTAGTACAACTTTATATATTCTATAAAAAGTATACTAATAAAAAGCTGTAAGAATGTTTTAAGAAAACAAATGAGCCGGGGATTTAGCTCAGTGGTTCTGCCACCTGCTTTGCAAGCAAAAGGACCCAAGTTCGATCCCTGGTACCAAAAAAAAGAAAAAAAATGATTTTTCTACTTTCAAGTTTCTTTATAATAGCATTTTTCGTTTTGTTTTCTTGGAATAAGTTTAAATTTACTTCAAGGAAAAATCTCATAAAAATAATGTTGCTTGTGTATTAAATCTCAAAAATTTTAGAATTGATCATTTACTCTCAGGATGTATTTTCAACAAGGTTCTCAAGCACAAAGTTTTTCGTGTTTTCAGTCTTCATGTGATTATCAACTGCTCAATACTAATTATTTACAAATGTGCATTAAATACATTAAAATTGAATATATAAGGTCATTTCACTGAAAAGTAGTATAAAACATTTAGACTGATTCAACACTAAGATATCATGCCAATTCAAAATTGGCCTGCTCACACTGAAGAGTCAACTCATATTTCAATATTGTAGTACTAAAAAAAATAGCTTTAAATTAAAAAAAAAAAGACTCTTCTGTATTTTATATCCTTAAATGCAGGATGAATAACAGCATTTAAGCTGCTAAACTTTCCAATCAATACTTTAAGGTATTTTAAATACTTAGAACTATATGAACTTCAAATTGGAATTTAATTTTTGTTCTCCTTAAGAAAAATATGCATTATCTATCTATCTTGTACAACTGTCTTAAGTAATACTAGAATTCTTTGAAGTTAAAGTTGTAATTCATGCTAACTGCACATTGGGACAACTAGTTGGGTTATCACAGCTATTTCACACTTCATTGCAGAACCAACATATACTCAAACTTTTTAAATTTCTGCATAAAAAGTGAGCATTTATGAAGGCCAATTTTAAGGTTAAATTAATCTATGAATTTAGTTATTTTCTAAGTCATTCAAAATTTGACATGTTTTCTACACTAAACTCTTGTGTGATGAAACTACTGGGAGGAAAGTGAACTCTCACTAATTTATGGAGGAGGTATGAAGATTTAAGATCTCCCTGGTGACAAAGTTCAAATAAACTTCATGCCAAATCAACTGAAAAAACATTACTCTTTCTCTGGCGTGCACTGCACTCTTAGGTATGTTGTGTGAGCAGTGAGGAAGTGCTGACCAACTGCAGTCAGGATGGGGAGTGTAACATACAAAGATGCTTTCTGACATCTGTTAATCCATTTGACAAAATCCTTGAGCACCTTCTAGGTATGGACTTTGCTCATTATCTTACTCAGGTCTGACAATAACCCTGCAAAATATGTTAGTTTTATTATCATCCTATTACACATGAAGATCTATGAAGCTGAGTAGCTTGTCTAAGATCATCTGGCCCCTGAGAAGTGTTACTGTCAATTATTGGAATCTTCTATACTGTATGTGACATATTCTAAATCATTGGTGGTGAACTGTTTAGAGATGAGTGCCCAAACTGCAACCTAAAACCGTCGTATTTATCACAAAGTGCCAACACTGCAATTAAACTGAATACTGAGATTTTAGTTTAGAAAAAGCAACTCATACATTAACATCTTTTGTCTTAAAAGAACAACAAATAACATGAGTACCTACCATAGGTTCGTCATCACTGATCTACATTCAAGACCAAACTCTAGTGGTTACTGGCTATCACTTCTCAGCTTTCCTGGGTCTTCATGTAGAAAATGGTAAAAATAGGAGTACTACACTAGATTACTCCAAGAAATCTCATAAAATTCATGAAAATGCTTCAAAAGTTACTAAATTATTTTTGCATTACCACTACTTAATGTCATGTCCTATGTGATACTTGTATTACAAACTGATTACTTTTAGGGTTGTCCTCTAGCAAATGAATTGTTTTCTCTGATTGTAAGACATAAATCTTAGAAGGTTAACTTTTACAATCTTCTAAAGTTTAGGCAGCATCAGAGAAAACTAGCTCCTTCTCCTCTTGCAGATCTGAAGACTGAACCCTGGCAGTGCTGGGCTACATCCCATGCCTTTTTTTAGCCCAAGCTAACCTTGAATTCAAACCTCTGCCTCAGGCTCCCAAGTAGTGAGAGATTATGCACCTCCATGACTTGCCTTTCAGCTTCTTAACACAGGTCTTTTGTTTTGTTTTGTTTTGTTTTTTTGAGGTCTAACTTTTAATAGTCAAGTAAAAAATAAATATTGAAAAATCTGACATTATAATTCTCATTTTGATGACGTAAATATGCTGATATGTTTCCAATTTCAAAAGACAGTCAAGAGGACCCAGTGGAAAAAAGTCTCCATACCTTGTCTTCTGGTTTCTCAGATGTCCTCTCCAGAGACAAACAGTGTTTTATCAGTTTCTTCTGTATCCTTCCAGAAATACACAGATATAGTATATCTATTTCCCCCATCAACTTTCTACATAAACACCAGCATCCTATATGTGTGTGTGTATCATTTATACATACACACACACACACACACACACACACACACACACACACTTTTTTTTTGGTACCAGAGATCAAACTCAGGACCTTGTGCTTGCGAGGCAGGAAATGACACCACTGAGCTAAATTGCCAGACCTCCTACATATATTTTTACATCTTGTTTTTTTCTATTTAACAGAGAATAAATGTGTGTGTGTGTGTGTTTGTGTGTGTGTGTTTATAGCTGCATAGTGTTTCATGGTGTAGATTAAATGTAACTGAACCAAATCCCTTTCTAAAGGATATGTAGATTTTTGGTGCTAAAGTGAGTAATCTCATGCATTCAAAATTTTGTAAAGTGTGAATATATTTACTGAATAAAATTCTAGAAGTACAATTGCTGGGTCAAAGTTGTACATCTGTAATATAAGTGCTTCGTAATTGCTGTCTATACAGTTTGAACCAACTTACCTTTCACAAAGTCTGAACGTTTTCATTGGTTCTTGCTTCTCCAAATCCTTCACACTATGGTATTATTAAAACTTCCTGACCTTTGTCAATCTGCTAGTTAGAAAATACTATTTCCCTTCCAATAACTTTTAGTTTTACTTCTATTACAGATCCTTCTAAGAAGTGATACAGTGCTAATAGATATAAAGACAAGATGACAATAAATCTGAGAAGATTCAAAGGCAACTTATATAAAACAAACAAAAAACACTCCCCCCTCTCAGGAGAAAGTAAGATGTAGCTCAGCCTAAAAGTAGAAACAGAGTTAAAACAGGCTCATAAAAATGTACAAATATTAAATTTATAAAGTTACTATGGAGAAACTAGGAAAATTTCGGTCTTTGTTTCCTTTGAGCTTTAAGATTTAACTCCTTTTTTTTTTCTTTTTGGTACTGGGGATCAAACTCAGGAGTTTGCACTTGTGAGTCAGGCGTGGCACCACTGAGCTAAATCCCCGGCCCAACATTTAACTTTTTAAAATGCAAAAACATTAGAAACTTTTATAGTCAGCCCTACCATAATGTTTGTTTTGAAGTTTCAAATTTGTTCCAATTTGATATACACAGGAAAAAATAAGCAATTTTACCTATGAGAAAAACTAAGTATAAACACAACAAATTGCACCCAGCTATATACTATATGGCACCAGAATACACAAAACATATACAGTGTGCCCCTCAAACATCTAACATCATCATAATGTGTGGCATAGGTAGATCACGCAGGTCAAGGGAAAAGAACTGAGAGGCCAGAAATAAAAAGACATGTTTACAATCATTGATTTTTGAGAAGGGTACCAAGACCATTCAATGGAGAAAACAGCCACAACTGGTACTGGAACAATTGGATAGTCACACGCAAAAGAATGAAGGTGGACCCTTACCTCAAAACACATACAGAAACCCACAAAATGTATCAAAGACCTGAATATAAGAACTAAACATGAACTTTTTAGAAGAAAACATAATCTTCATGATCTTGGATTTACTAATGAATTCCTAAATGAAGAAGCAACAAAAGAAAAAATAATTAAACTGAACTTCATCAAAATTAAAACATTTTGTGTTTCAAAGGTCACTATCAAGAAAGTGAAGGGGGGCCGGGTATTTAGCTCAGCGGCACAGTACCTACCTGGCAAGCTTGAGGTCCTAAGTTCGATCTCTACTACCCCAAAAAAAGGAAGTGAAAATATTTGCAAATCATGTATCTGATAAAGGAGTTACAGCTACCATATATAAAAAATTCCTATAACTCAATAATAAAAAGAAATAGCCCAATTAAAAAACATGCAAAGAACATAGAGAGAGACATTTATCCAATGAAAATATACAATGGCCAATGAGTACATTAAAAAATTTTTTTATATTAGTCAGCAGGGAATGCACATAAACAACACAATGAGATGAAACTTCACACCCATGAAGATAGTGAAAATCCAAAAGTCAGATAATGTTGAGGAAGACGAGGAACCAGAACTCTCAAATACTGGTGTAGCAAAGGTGCAGCCACTCTGGAAAACAGTCTAGAAGTTCCTCAAAAGATTAAACATGAAGTTACCATATGACCCAGCCACTCACTGCTACAACCATTCCCAAAAGAAAAATATATGTCCACATAAAGACCTGCACATAAATGTTTACAGTGACTTGTTCATAATAACCAAAAGGTAGAAAGGACCCAGACATCCCCCAACTGAAGAATGGATAAATAAAATGTGGCATGTATTCATAAAATGGAACGTTATTCTGCCATAAAAAGAACACATGCTATAATACGAGCAACCTTTGAAAGCACTACAGGAAGTGAAAGAAATCAGTCACAAAGTCCACACATTGTACAATTCCAAAAAATATGAAATATCCAGGATAGGTACTCCATAGAGACAGTAAGTAGATTAATGGATGCTAGGGGGATGGAGAAGGAGGTAGATAAGGAAGTGATAACTTAAAGCAGTGGTGGTGAACCTATGGCATGCGTCTTGCTTTTCTTTCAAGACAAGAGATGTTAATGTTATGAGATGTTTTTCCTAAACTAAAATCTCAGTATTCAGGTTTAATGGTGGTGTTGGCACTTTGCAATAAGTAGGTGGGTTTGCAGTTTGGGCACTCATCTCTAAAATGTTCACCATTACTGACCTAAAGGATACATAGCATTTCTTTTTTCATGTGATGAAAATACTAAACTTCTAAAATTGACTTTGGTGATGTTTGTGAATATACAAATTGTACACGTTAAATAGGCAAGATATATGATGTGTGAATTGCATCCCAATACTTGGGCTTTTTTTTTTTTTTATTTTATTTTAAAACAGGACCTGCCCTTGGGAGGCTGAAGCAGGACCGCAGGTCTGAGTCCCACCTGAGAAACTTAGTGAAAACTTGTCTCAAAACAAAAAAAGGATAGGGATATGTCAGTGTTCAATCTCCAGTACCAAAACAACAACAAAAGCTATGGTCTGCCTTCAAGTCCAGACTATCCTTAAACTTCTGGGCTCAAGTGATTCTCTACCCTAGCCTTCCACACACCTGGGACTATAGGCATGCACCACATAGCTTCAATACTTAAAAAAAAAAATCTCCTGGCTACCTCAGTTTACCAACAATCATGAGCCACATCCATCCATATCTGATGTTAATTTTCAGTCATATTTTCAACAATGGCCCTTCAAAACTGCAAAATAACTCACAACTCTCCCCGTATCTACTTCCAAAAGCAAATTTCAAGACTTTTCATGAGAAAAGTCATAACTAATGTACTATTTATATATGTTTTAACCAAATAATGTGTAAAATTGTGCTACTTTTCTTTTTTTTTGTCGTGCTAGGGGTTGAACCCAAGGCCTCATGTACGCTAGCAAACATTCTACCACTGATCTTCACCCCCAACCCTTTTTATTTTGAGATAGGTCTTGCTAAGTTGACCAGTCTGACTTCAAACTGGTGATCCTACTGCCTCAGTGTTTGGAGTAAGAAGGATTACAGGAAAAAGTAATTTTTGGAGCCATGCTATCCAACACGCATTCTTCTCCCCGTCCTTGGGCTATTTGTTTCCTTCCAAATCCCACAAAAATACCAAGTTCATGTAAGTTTCTATTATTTCATTCATTTTTCTGTTCCAAGTTTATCAAAGATCATTCCTTCTCTAGTTCTACTCTTCACTGATCCCCTACTCCTCTCAGTTCCTACAGCACAGGTTATTGGATTCCTACAAGTTTAATCTCATTTCTCTTTGTTCATTCTTTTTATTCCTTGAACATATAAGCTCCTCAGGCAAAAAAAAAAGGTCTTCTAATATTGTAGAATATACATAGAGCTTAGCATAACACAAAGCACAGAGTAAGTGCTCAAGAAGTTTTTACTGCTTGGTGATGAATAGGACAACATTATGAGCACCAAATTATTTTCTGGTTTTCTTAGTCAGACTTCAACCATTTCTGGTATATATCACTGCAAAGCCTCTGAAGAAGCTAAAATATTAACATCTATGTTGAAAATATATACCTACTAAAGAAATGAAATCCTGTAAAACCTGCACTCTGTCTTATCATGAAGAAGGTTAAACAAGAAATACTGTTATTGTACAAAACATTTTTAGATTATGGATGCCACTTCTACATTATGAAATGGATGTAAACAATTTTATTTGTAGCACTTTTATCATGCTAGCAAATTATCCCAGTAGTTTTCAAAGCTTTATTTTGGTAATGGAAACTTCTTTTCTTTTTCAAACAAAAGGCTAAGTAGAATCCTATCACACAGAAAAAAGCAGAGCTGATCTTGCTAACATGGAGGGAGTGGCCCCATACTTCTGCCTGCCTAGGTCCCTCTCCTCTCAAACTGTCCATTCCTTGTTCCCATTCATCAAATACACTGGCTCCCTCTAACATCTTGGAGAACCATACAAATGACTAATATCACTAAAATGTAAAATTAAAACTTACCCATTTTTACTGAAAACTCTTAGCCACGCTTTGAGGTTTGGTCCTAACAAACATAAACAAGGCACAGTAGTAAAAGTAGACAAAATAACTGCAAATAAAAATGTTTCCAACACCAACCTAGAAAGAAAAAACTTTATTAATTTTAAAAACATGCTAAATGTTCATGCACACATATTTTAATATAAAAATATTTTCTTATACTTTACTTTGAAAGATTATATGCATCCCACAAAAATGATGACTAAAAATAATTTGACCACTGAAATTCAAGTCTTAAAAACTAATCTAGCAAATACCTGCCTTTAATGATTAATTTCAGAAATGTTAAAAATCCTAAGGTCCATACTAAGACTTCCATTGCAAGAAACTTAATTTCTACCTGACTATCTTTTTTCAGTTTCTGGAACTTTCTCTACAGCCAATGGTACAACTTTTAACTGATTTTGGAACTACCTGGAGAGCCTACACAAAGGACTGGAAGGCTTCTCCCCTAGAATTTGATTGAGGCCTGAGAATTTGTATTTGTTAAAATGTTGGTGCTACCAGGGCAGTGGCACGTGCCTATGATCCTAGTTATTCAGAAAGCTGAGGCAGAGGATCTTCAGTTAGCCAAGGCAACAGTGAGACCCTAAACAAATAAAAGTTGATGCTGAAAACTTTTGGTTTTTCATCATTTTACTCTAAGATGGATTCGACAGAAACTACCATTTTCCACAACAAAGGTCTTATCCTCCCCGTCTAGAAAATAACCTGTTGGTTTAAAGTATGCACATACAACTATATATAAATATACATATGTAACTGTATACACAGCTCTGTGTGTGTGTGTGTGTGTGTGTGTGTGTGTGTGTATATTTCATTCATTTTACCATGATCTTTAATAACTGCTAACCTATAATAGTGAAATATACTCCATGGATTTAGTTTCCACTAATTTGAAATTGGTCAGTTTCGAAAAAGTGTTGAGTTAAATTTTACCTATAAATATCTTTAACTGTTTGAATACAAGGTTCTATTGACTTTCCTTAGGATCACATTTACAAAGAATTGTTATGCTAATTATAACCAACATATATATCACGATAGTAAGTTCCCTCAGAGGTTCTAAAGCCCCATACTCAGTAATACAAAATAGTCTGTCATCTTCTCTTTCTCCTCTCAATATACAGCGGGGTAGCAGAAGGCTAGGTAGTAGAAACATTTAATGAATTAAGTTATTCTATTGCTTTCTAAAAGGATAGCAATGCTAAAGAAGAATGATGACATTGTTATCCTATCTTGACCCATTAATTAAACCCAGCATAGTTTTCCCCTAATTGATAACAGAGTTAACACATTGTTTAGTAAATGAGTGTTTTAAAATACAAATTTAAAGTAAAAATTTCAAACTTACTCAAATAGTGGTGCTCCATATAGAACAAAAATCACATGAAAAGAGAAACAAGACACAAGAAAGTAGACACAGCATTTCAAAAATCTGGTTACCTGAAAAAGAATCATTAGAGACTGAACAGAATGCCTAAAGGACAACACATTCCTTCATTTTATCTACAAATACCTGTTCCCATATGTGTGAAACAGCTGAATGCTCTCTGTTGGGTAGCCTCAAGTCAGATCACAAGGCTTATGCCCAGTCACACATAGCTGTCACTGTATCTGAAAAAGCCTGAAAGACCCAACTGATATGAGAATGAAAAAATATTTCAGCTTCTATGATATGTATTGTTATTTTGTTAATATTTATGAAACTTTTATTGCTAACAGAATATTAAGACACAAAAAAGTCTTATTGTGTATTATTATTATTATACATGAAATGTCTACAGAAAATAGTGATACATTTTTTTTTCATTTTAAAACAGAACTCCTGGGAAAACTGAACTGAAAAAGCAAAATACTCAGTAATTTTCCAAATCACATTCACATTACTGCGTGAACCATATGAAAAAAAGACCTGAACATTTACTAATAGGCTCATGTGTGGGACTTACTAGACTTGGGCCTTAAGATAAAATTATACAACATATATTAAGCTTTTTAAAGCACAAGGCAGTAACAGTTTATACACAGTATGGGATATGAAGACATTTAAATTTAAAGTAATTGTCAACTATTACAGTACAATGAACATTCCATAAAATTGATTCTATTACCTGAAAACTTTAAACTGTTAATCAAGGAAGGCCATGTTTAAAATAGGTTACCACACACACACACACACAAAAGATTGCCACAGTGACTTATCTTGCAATTTCTGAAAAACTCACTATCTTTTGGAAGTGCAAAAATAAATGAAAATAAACTGCACTGTCTTCCAAAATAAAGTTTAAAGTTGGCCACATGTATTTATCTTCAATGATGACATAAAACGATTATACAGACTTACATTACTATAATATCCATAGAAGTCCTAATTTCAGAATTAATGCATGGTAAGAATTTATCAAACACTGTGGGCCCCTTGACAGGAAATAACAGGCTACCGATTTGAAAAAGAAATCACGTAACCTTTACACACTATAAATAACCGAGGACTTGACTAATACTTACTCTTCCACTAAAAGAAACAATACCTCCACCAAAAATCTGTAAGAAGTAATCCTTACCTTATGTGATAATGAACTTCTTTTAGAGGATGAATTTGGCTTTGGTACTAAATATAATACAAGATTGATTGAAGTTACAAAAAGAGAACAGAAGCACAACCACGTCAAGTGTGTGTCCAGTATTGAGAAATCCTCCACAAAGAATGATGGAATAAGGACACTCAGAATAACTGAAAATATGCATAGAAAATGAGCATATAGCAGTGTCTTGATGTCAGTATCTTTCATGGTGTTTTTGTGGCTGTCTAAAGAAAAAAAAAAGAAAAGCAAAAACACATTAAAATGACTTTCCCATTGTCCTACTTATATTTCTAAAAATGAGCCATAAACTAAAGTCCATTTTCTATAGGAAAAGTATGTTTCGAAACATCCTATGTTACATTAGTACGGTACAAATATCCCTCAGGATGTAAAAGGAAAAAGTTACTAATTTCTTAAATATCTGTAATGAGTTTCTGCAAAAGGGTCATGCATTAGGAATAATTAAGCAGTTCAGTATTTTTGGTCAAAATCATACAGTGGAAATCAATCGCATGGATTAAATGCTCTGCCCAGTTGGAAATATAACTTATGCATTCTAGATACCCGTGAGTACACTTTGGCTAAATTGTTGATGTTTTTTCATTCCTAACATCACAGTTCCTATTCTCCACAAAATGCCAAGTAACACCAAGTCCACACTTAATAATCAAATGGTGGTCAGGGCAATGGAGAGTTCAACAGACATTATGTTAAACTAAGGGTTTCCAATTTTCCAGAAATACCAAAAGGACAACGTGTTACAGGTGCTAAATTCCAATAAAAAAGATCACGAGTGAAAAGAGGGAAAAAAACTGTCTCTAAACTACATTACTGTATTTAAATTACCTGAGAGCTCATGTTGTATTTATTAATGTTAAGTAGTGACTTATTGAAGCAGTACTTGTCTACACTGTGGTGAAAACTCCAGAATATACAAACACCTTGGAAAAATATAATACAGAACATACCCACAGAATTGGGGGCGGAGGGCACTAGAGTAAAAGAAGGGTGAACATGCGTTGTCATAATAGCCTTCATTTAATTCACACAATCGCTTTTCTTTGTTTTGTTTTGGTACCAAGGATTGCACTTGGGATCTTGCGCTTGCGAAGCAGGCGGTGGAACCACTGAGCTAAATCCTCGGCCCTACAATCGCTTTTCAAAGGCAAATATTTTCCCAATAGGGAAACAGGATTAAGTTAGGACGCACGTCCAAAGCCCCACGCGCTAAAGCCATTTCAGAGTCTAGCCTCTTTAATTTGAAGATAGAGCCCAGGGCTGGGAAGAGGGCAGATGGTAAGAAGGGACGCAGGGAAAGTTTCTTAAAGATTCTCCACTCCCCATCAAGGTCGGGCAGAGGGGTCCGGAAGCCATTCTCTCTGGAGAGAATCCCAGGTGCTGTCAGCAGACATGGGCCTCATATAGGGAGCAGCAGCCAAACTCGAAAGGCTCGCTGCGTGAAGCAGGTGTAGTGTGCGCCGGTCCTGGATCCAGCACTGTCAGACCCCAGGCTGCCCGGAGCGACCGCGGCTGTCACCGCCACCGAAGCTGGCCCAGGTCCCCAGGCCCGGGAGCGGGAAGGCGCCTTCGTGGGGCGGCCGACTCCAGACCCACTCTGGGTCGCTCGGGACTCCATCCCAGCCTTGGGCTCAGGGGGCGGACGGCGAGGAACCAACGGAGGGGCAAAACCAAAAAGCACAGGTGTTGCGATCCAGGGAAACTGGGAGTCGGAGAGCGAAACTCAGGTTCCAGGGAGGCTTTTCCGGGTAGCCCCGGGATCACGCCCGAGGGGTGGCGCTTCAGCGCCCGGGGAAACGGACCCACCGGGGGTCACTCCGGCAGTTGGCTGGGCTGGCGTGCAGCCTCCCGAGGAGAGCCCAGTGTGCCGGGGGTTCCCAGCGGGGCTTACCTAACTCTCCCGCCCGCGGAAGAGGAGGGGATACTGTCTCCCACCATCAGGTGCGACCGGCTGCCTTGACCTCTGCGCAGGCGCAGGCCCGGGGTGGGTGGGATGGGGGGGAACCCACGGCCGCAAGGCCAATCGCAGAAGGGAGGGGGCGGCCCCATAAGGCAGCCCCGCCTACCGTCCCCTGCGTGTTAAATCCTCCGGGCTTCCCAGGTGTGAGCTAGACTGGAGCGGAAGACTCAGGCCGGAAGTAGGATGACGTAGACGGAAGGGGAACCTTCTTCGACTGGTTTGTTGATGTTTTTCAAGCTGCTGGAGGAGCTTCTGTGGTTGAGAGGACAGTCGGTAGGAGGATGGTGTGCGAAAAATGTGAGTTAGGAGATCATTTCTGTGGGTAAAGGCTGGGAAGTACCTAACTAGATCCTCTTGGGAACTTGGCCCTTTGCCATTCTTTCACCCACGGGTCTCTGATTCCAGTCTTTGTCCTCCTACCCTGCCCCATGATCATCATTCTTGCCCTTCCCCAGAGATGATTTAGACCTATGTATTTTGTCTTCAGAATGGTCTCAGGTCTGCACCTCATAGTCTTATTTCCTTGGCCTTCCACTAACTCCAGATCTTATCAATTACAGCAGCCTCTTAACTGGCTCCCTCAGGCTTCAAATGAATTTTCAAAGTCACTTTGTTAGCATCTAGAGTTGTCAGATATAAAATTAAGATGTTTAGTAATACTTGACTAAAAACAATTTTTTGGCTTCTGAAGTTTAAATTTATCTGGAAGTGTTAAGCTATCATCCCATTCTAATGCCTTGTGAGATCTGGGCATGAATAACTAGAGTACTGGAACAGGAGTGTAGGAAAGCCTCGCCATCTTCAATGCCTATTCAGGCATTCCTGGATTTTAGAACAGTCTTTCCTCCTTATAGTTAGCACCCAATAAGTATAATGCAAACTCTTGAGATTTTTAGAAAGTATTTATTTTTTTAAACCTCACGAGCTGTTTATATGATTAAAAATAGCTTCAGACTAGACATACCAGACTCCTCTGTGAGAAGGTTTCAACTCCTCTTAGCATCCCAGTTATTGCCTAGTGAATATGATCCATTTTGCTTGTAACCCTTCTGCAGATAAAACTTTGGGTAGACATCCATGAGTTTCATTCAGAGTGCTTATGTTAGGTGAAAGATTATTCATGGACAAGCTACTTAATATTTCTCGGCCCCTATTTTCTCATCTGAAAAATGAGACTAATGCATAATTCGTGGAGCTTTATGAACTTGAAATAATGTAGATAATGTTTAGTATAAAAGTGCCTTAGTGTATACCAAAAACTGATTATTTCCATCATAGCCTCCCCCAGTATGTGACCTTTGGACTTAAACTCTGCTGCATTCTGCATGGGGAAGAGTGAAACTAATAATCTTTCTTTTTTTGTAGGTTATATGCCATATATATAGTTGTCTTACATTAAGCTTTTTAAAAAGTAGATTAATTCTTATACCATACAGTTCACTTAATTAAAAAATACAGTATAGTGGTTTTCGAAACATTCATAGGTGCAGCCATGACCACAGTTTTAGAACATTTTCATCACTCAGAAGACACATTATTATGTTGAGCATGATGGTGCATACCTGTAACTCCAGCTCTTGGGAGGCTGAGGCAAGAGGATTGCTGTGAGTTTGAGGCCAGCCTGGGCTATGTAGTGAGTTCAAGGCCAGCTTGAACTGCATAGCAAGGAAAAGGAAAGGAAAGGACATATTATGCTTTTTGTCATTGACATCCTTTAACTCTACTCTTTCCTTAAGCAATTATTTGGAGTTTTGTGTGTTTCATTAAATGTAGTATAAATGCCTTCAGATAATACATCTGCCCTGATGTCTTTTAGATTATACAGTTCTTACATGTGTTGATTTATAGGGGTGTGCGTGTGTGTGTGTGTGTGTGTGTGTGTGTGTGTGTGTATGAGATCCTGTACATTTTAACTCTAGAAAACTGGAATTCTGCCTTGTTTCACTTGATGTTTTTAATTCTTTTTACACTATAAGTACTTTTTCCTGAGGGAAATTGGGAGTACAGAGGGAAAATCTGAGAATTTACCAAAGTACATGAAAATTTTGAATATCCAAGGTCCAGTATGATATTAAAATACATATATTTGGTTCTGGAACACAATGTGTCATTAGTGGTCATTCGCTCTTCTACTTTTTACTTCTCTGCTCTTCTGAAAAATCTGACCTTTTAGTATTTTAAATCTCCAATCTGTGTCATCTCATTGCCCTCATCCTATAAATAAGCTGAGATGTCTCTCAGGCATAAAGCTTCAGTCTTAGGCTATGACCTTAGTTCTTTCTTTCCCTGCATTAAAAATTGTTTTAAAGACTTGGTTATGTTTATTGCTTCCAGATTTTTCACAATTACTTCTTAGCACTTTGTGCACTACTGTAAGAATTGCCAGAAGTTTACCAGCAATCTCCTAATCACTAAATTCAAGGATTTTCTTTTGTTCTTTATCCCTGTGAATCCATTTAACTGTCTTGAAGTACTTGGCTTCAACATATCATTCCATTTACTTTCCAAAAGTACACACATGCGCACACACACACACACACACACACACACACACACACACAGTTTCATGTACAACTCCATCTTCGTCACATATCTCCTAAGGTCCACCTATAGAACCCAAGTTATGGACTACTGTTAGAGAAATTAATGAATTTATGTGTAATCTCCCCTAAAGTCTTTTTCTGATTCATGGTTTTATTTTTCTCAAGACTTTGTATAGTGATTTATATTATTATAGATGCTTAGTAAATGCTTATGGAATGAACAGATTTATCAAATTTCTTTAAAGTATTAACAGTGAAAGCCTATTGTAAACTGTCTTGTTCTATAAATTTTATTGCAGGTCATTTATTCATTGCACCATGTTTAATATCTTCAGTCAATTCTCTGACCCCTACCTCAGCATTGTGCCTGCTGCTATATGACTGCTGACATCATTGTGAACCTCAAGTATGAAATAGTATATTTATTAGTAAAATTTACTTCTCTTTTTGCTGTCTTGTTATAATAGGTGAAAAAAAACTTGGTACTGTTATTACACCAGACACATGGAAAGATGGTGCAAGGAATACCACAGGTATTTTTTCTTTTAGTAAATAGAAATTGAATCAGACACGTAGTGCAAATACTGTTTTAGCTTTTACATTGTTTGTATAATGCATTGTTATGTATTCAATGTGTTTTATGTATCAAACACAAATACTTAACTCCCCCAGTGATTTAATATTTTCTGCCTAGTTCTCTCAGTTACATGTGTGGGTCCCTAATATAGTAGACAGGAGATAACAAAATTAATAAATGATTTTCACATGATCACTGAAACTTAATATTTGACTTAGTGCTTATTAATCTATGTAGTGTCCCCTCCTCACCTGATTTTTTTGTTCTTGAACTAATCTAAACTGTGTTCACCTTCATTAATATTAAATATGTCGCATGAGTGTGTTTTCAAAGAAAAGGAGGAGAAATACTTTCTTATAAATAATCAAAGTCTATGACACCAAGGTAAAGACTTCTAGATTTTACAGTAGAGAAAATACAGACCCATTCCTAAAGTATTGATTTGAATTTGAGGAATAAAATGATTGTGTTTTATAAAATTCTCGTTTCCCTAATAAATAATTGTTTTAGGTAGTACCTGAAGAACTTTGCTATTAAATGAAGTTTTAAAAAATGTAGATATAGGGTGATCTATTGGTAGCCAGTCAAAGAATGAACTTTTTAACTAATTGCTACATAGTGGATGTTATATATTAAATGCATAGAAGCAACTCACTAAAATACATGTATATTTTGATATAGAAAGTGGTGGAAGAAAACTGAATGAAAATAAAGCCTTGACTTCAAAAAAAGCAAGGTGGGTATCAGCATCAGTAGAACAGTAGTACATTTCCAGTCCTTTTAAAATATTTCAGGATGCTGGAGAGAATTTGTTGTATATCATTCCGCTGTGATAAAATATAGAATTAGGTAGTTCCTAGCAAGCTATCTCACTTGATTCTAAGCAACCTTCTGGCTCACTCTGTTCTTTGCTGTGTCAACATATGAAGACATTAATACTAAATTTTTATGTGGTTTTTTTTTTTTTAACCAGAAAGTATGACTTTGATTTTTACCTGTTTCTTAATTATTCTACAAATCAGAGTCAGCAGGGAAATGTGAAAAGATCATGTGTAATCTTTAAAGTCAGTCCTAACTTGGAATCCAGATTCTGTCACTGTCAAGCTCGGTGACCTTAAACAAATTAAACCGGTTTCTTTGTTGTTGTTGTTGTGCCACCTCTTTGGGGGTGGGGTACCGGGGATCAGACTCGGGTCTTTGCACTTGTGAGGGAGGCAGCCGAACCACTGAGCTAAATCCCCAGCCCATTGTGCTACCTCTTTATTGTCTTTTTTATTATTCATTAAGTTTATTGGTACATTTTAGGTACACATTATGATCCCATTCATCATTGGGAATTTATACCTGTACGTGATATGCATTGGTTCTTGTTTTTCCCCATTCCTCTTTCCCCTTCCATCCCTCCACTCCTCCCTATTTACAGAAGCTTTTTTCATCTTTTCCTTTTCTCATTTTTTTCTTTTCCTTCTTTCTTTTATCCATCTCTTTCTCCTTCCCCTTTGAACCTATTCTTCCTGTTTCACATTATCTATTATACATTTTGGTCCTCATTTACACTTTTAGTTTCTCATACCAGAAGCAGTTCAGTACCACAGCAATATATGTGCGCCCATGTTCATAGCAGCAGTTTATAATAGCTAAATCTTGGAAGCAGCCCAAATGCCCATCAGCTGGTAACTGGAGAAAGCAAATGTGTGTTTTTTTTTACAAAATGGAGTACTACTCAGCTGTAAAGAATGATAAACTAGAGAGAGACATTTATAGCTAAATGAATGCACCCTGAGGCTGTACTCAAGTGAAATACATAGGACACACACGTATAAACCAGTTTCTTAACCTTTTTGAACTTTGCTTTTTCATTGAGAATGGGCAATAAAAATGTCTCCTATCTTAAAAACAGTTTTTGACACCATGCTATCCAGTCTTAACAATTCCATGAACCCTTCTAGCTGCCACCAGTTTCCTTGCCTCTTTTTTTCACATCAGAAGTTGTCTAAAAACCTCAGCTAGGCACTTTTTCATTGTCCTTAAGTTTCATTTTCTCCTTCAGCCCCTCATGTCATACTTACAGCCCAGAAAATGCTCATTAGGATCACAAATGACCTTTGAAAGTGATGGCCACATCTTCATTCTTACCTGACTTCACCTCTTAATAAGTCTTTTTGGCAACTCTTTGTGTTCTTCTGTGACACCCCTCTGTCCTGGTTTCCTCCCAACTCCAGCCATTCCTTCTCAATCCAGTGCCTCAAGACTCAATCGTAGACTTTTTCTTTTTCACTTTATAAACCCTCCTAAGTTTCTTTAGTCCATTGGCTTTAATTTGAAACTACATGTTAACAACCAATCTGTAACATTGCTCTGATTTCTCTGCGCTCCAAACTTATATCTGACTGCTTATCTGACATCATATTTGATGTCAAAAAGCAGCGTCTTTTTTCCTTCGACCTTCTTATTATAGTTAGTGGCACCATCCAGTCTAGTTGTTCAGGGCTAGAAGCTCCTAATTCTCTTTCCCCGCTTCCCATATTCATCCACAGCTTCTCTGGATCTATCTCAAAAGTATAACGAATTCACCTGCTTCTGTCCACTTCATTGTTACTGCCCTGGTGCAAACCGTCATTCCTTGTATAGAGAAATAATTTCTAGCCATTTCCCTGCCTTTTCTTTTGTTTCCTACAGTTGTCTCATAGCAACCACAATGGTATTTTAGAAAGCCCAGGTAGTCTCTTTTCTTCAAACCAATTCCAGTGGGGCTGGAAATGTAACTCTCTGGTAAAGCTCTTGCCAAGAGTACACAAGGCTTTGGATTCAATCCCCAGCACCAAAAAAATCATAAAACCAAAAGCCTCCAGTGGCTTTCTTTTCCCCATTGAATGGAATCCAAGCCCGGACATGTTCTGATGAGGTCTTTCATGAGAAGGTGTCTCCCTTGTCCGGCGTATTGTACCGCACTCCTCCTCATCGTTGGGTCCTCATTACATATGTCAGGCCCACTCCAGTCTAAAGAGATGGGTGCTGAATGGCCCCTCCTAGGCTACTCCCTCAATGTCACCTCCTCAAAGAAGAGTCCCTAACCAACATTTGAGCTTGTTTTTCTCCTTCCCCTTATCTCCATGCTCTGTTTGAATTTTCTCTATAACACTTATTGCTATCTGGAAAAACTTGCTTTTTCATTAGATTTCCCACTTCCATATTATTTGTCTGTCTCTTCCTACTAGCCTATCAATTGGTAAGGGTAGGGACTTCACCTGGTATATTCACCTGTAATGTTTAGAACTGGCAGAGTAGGTACTCAAATATTTGCTAAATGAATAAATACCTGTTTGTGACATCTTCCCAAGGATTATAAATAATAACATCAGTAAAGCTTTCACTATATACAGTGCCTGGCACACAAGAGGTGCTTACTAAATAATGCATATAAAACAGCATAGTAGACTCAGTCTTCCCCATAGCATCATGCTGTATGTTGTTGACTTATTAATGTCTTCTAAGACCATTCAATTGTTATTGACTGTTACAACTTGTAAACAGATTGTACAGTTTTATGTACTTGCAACTCTTTTATGCTCCCAGACTTATTATGACATTATTAAACAGTAGCTATTACTTTTGGGTCTTCTAAGTATCTCACAGTGGATAGTATATCTCTATATTACCTTGAATCTACAATATATTATTTATGAGCTGCCTCATTACTTTAAGGGAAGAAAAACCTTACCAGTTAAGTGATTTTAGAGATTAAATTTTACATCTTAGAATTGATAAAATAAGGTTTTAAGGAAAAGGAGACTAGACATACAGGCCCAGATAAATTGAGCTTTTTAAAAAGAATAGTGTCTGTCTCCTACTGTAGAGAGTAAAGTGTTGGTCTTTGGGTTTGGTCAAGTTAATCTTTGAAAGTGAGCAGTTTCATGTAACCCAAGAGAAGACACCAGGCCTAGGCCTCTGTGTGAGAATATTACAAAACTCATTTCATGGTTAGGGAAGCAGCATTGCCGAGTTAGGGAAAAATTGTCCTCCTAAAGTTATTTTTCATTCCAGTCATTATGCAATGACATTTTTATGTTTTAGAAACTCCTTTAGCTAAAGGGATTGTGACAGTTCATTGAAAATGGCAGGAATGTGGGCCATTAAAAGGTGCACACATCTTATTGTATTTTAAACTAAAGTACATAACTGTAGATGCATCCATCCATCATCTGGTATTGAGACACAAGATCTTCTGAGCGGGGGGTCTACTGATGAGAGTTCTATGTCACTTTCCTTGTGTAATTTATAACCAGACTGTATTTTTTTGTTATCTTTAGAGTGGAGCAAAAGCTGACACTTGCAAAGTGTGGAGTACTTCCACTTAGTTTTTCTCCTTGTTTTCAGCACTTTTCTTTTCCACACCTAATTCAGTTGTGTTTTTAATGGTTCACACTTACCTTGTCATCCTAAAGCAGTCAGTTACTTTCTATGGTATCAGCCACTCCTTCGCACTCATATTTCATCAGTTTTCCTAATACTTATATCACACAAATAGAGTAACAAATTCAAGTGACAGGAATAGGTTTGGGAATAAATATAAATACAGCCGATGCTGTGTAAGTAGAGCGTTCACACGGAAGAAGCGGAGAGGGCTGCCTGTCAGTTGGAATTTGAGAGAGGAAATGGTGAGCATGGCTTAGGCATGGGTGTTGTTTGAGTGGATGTCAGAGCATTTCCATTGTAATATACATTCTTCTTTAAAAAAATTTTCTAGATTCGATCCCTATGGAAAGAATAAGTTCTCCACTTGCAGAATTTGTAAAAGTTCTGTGCATCAGCCAGGTTCTCATTATTGCCAAGGCTGTGCCTACAAAAAAGGTAAGTTTCTTTTAATATCATTTTTCTGTCATCCAGCCTAATTTATTTGCTGCTGATTTGGATAGCAGAAAACTAATGGCCTTTGTTAGTACCGTGAAATACTCTTTTTTTCAAAATAGAATGTAAAATATGTTCATAATTAAAGTTTATTTTTCTTTTTCTCATTTCTGATACTGCTCAATAATACTTGAAGCTTCAGGGTTGACATAAATGACCCAAACAGTTCATATTGGTTTTGACTGTTCACATTTTCTCGTTTCAGGCATCTGTGCGATGTGTGGAAAAAAGGTTTTGGATACCAAAAACTACAAGCAAACATCTGTCTAGCTGTCTTGGTGAAATTTCTGGCTTTGTATAATTTTACTTTCTGCTTTGAATTTTCAAGGCATAATGTAGATGTTTAACTTGCAGAGTAATCTGTTTCAAGACAGGTGATTAAATTTAAATGAGGGTAGTTGATCCTCATCCTTTTTCTCTTTTTTTGAGACAGGGTCTTGCTATGCAATTCAAGCTGGCTTTGAACTTGTGGTGATCCTCCTGCCTCAGCGTCCTGAGTGCTGGGATAACAGATGTTCTTCATCCTTTCTTAGGCTGTCAAGAAATTCTGAGACTAATCTTTTGCTTTAAGTGGTTATTTTCCTTATAAGCATTTTATTGAAATAGAATAAGTGGCAAATTTAATGAAAAAAAAAAAAACTCTTGTGTTTTCAATGGACTTTTAAACATTCATATAATCTTTATCCCCTTCATTTACTTTATTTATGGATATTGAAGAAATGAGATTGTTAGTTATTTAGAATGTGTGGATTTAGAATTCTTCCCTCATTCCCTAATTGGAAGCATAGTTCTTTGAATCAGCAGTCCCTTAATTAATTGCAGTTTCCTGAGATACAGTGATTGAGGCCACAATAGCTGAATGGTCCCTTAACAATGAGTCCAGACCCAAATCAAAGACAAGTGGAATTTGTGATTTATTTTAAATTTGTTTTTGAAGCCAAAGGGCTAGTTCCTTTCCTTCATATGTAAATAAGAACGTGTGTCCAGATAAATACTGGATTTCAGAAAACACATATGTATGACCTTGAATTTAGATTGCCTTTAAAGCCATGAGAACAGTGTTCATGTGTAATGAAAACGAACCGCCAGTCTTTGCAAAAGCTCTTTGAAGTAGAAAACAAACTTTTTTGTTACCGCTTCCCCAGCCTTCAAAGAAATAAATAGAACAAAGCACATATCTTGACTTTTTTTTTTAATATAGTGTAGACTGTAAAGAGACTATGCTGAAGTTTCAAATGAAAATTTTTCTTATCCTGCCTTCAGGTTCAGGACTTCTAAAACTTGTAACCTACAATAGAAAACCAAAAAGGTATTCTCTCATTTCCAATGCCATTTGTATAATATGTGATACTATAAAATGTGTAGACTACTATAGATAATGTAATAACATACATGGTATAGACTTTACATTTTTATTGTCTTAAAATTACTGTGAAAAGAAAAGTTCAATTTATCAGCAAGTTTTTCACAAAGTGTTTCTAGGATATACGGTTACTTATGCATATCTAGAGAGATTGCAAGGATAATGTAATGCAAAGTATAATAAATATCTTTGAAGACAAAAGTATCCTCACCTGCTTTTATTAATTTGTGGTTTTTAATTAAAATCATAATACAAGGAACTCAAACTAGGACCTGTTCCTGTTCATAGAGCCTTCCAGATCCAATAAAAATTGGATTAGTTGACTTTGAGAACAGTACATTTCTCAGGGATCAGCTGGGACCTGAATTTGCACAACTCACTTTTTGTGTCTACACCTTGAGTAGCTTCCATGAGTGGGTTCTTCTCTGGAAATTTTTGTTAGTATTATACCTCAGACAAGAATATAAGTGTTAGTAGTCTTCATATTATCTAATACTGACCGTCATAAACTAAGTAGAAGTAACTGCTAGGATGAGAAGAAAAATCCCCAAACAGAAAATGAACATAAAATACTTTTCAAAAAGCAGATATAAATACAGAAACTATAAGAAAATAAGATATCAGAATTAAGACCAAATGTAACTTTTATTAAAGTAAATTTAACAGTGATAGAACCTATGTCTTAAAATCTCAGATTACATTAAAATACTAGAAACAAATACCAGTAGGATACCTGTCAGTTTTATACATTCATTCAAGTAGTTAACCACCAAAATGATAGATTATATGTGTGAGTAGAAGTTTGTGTACACATATGTTGAATATTTGTACTATTTTCTCTGGGAGAGACTTAACCCTTTCCATCCTATACCAAACTCCATAATATCTTTGTACATTTAGTTCTATCTGGGAATGTAAAAGTTACTAAGAATTTTAGGAATATACGTATATATGTACTTTCATATTTGTGTTCATTTTTGTTTTGTTTGTTTTGGTTTTTTGGTTTTTTTGAGACAGGGTCTCACTGTGTAGTTGAGACTGACCTGGAACTCACTATGTAGCCCAGGCTGGTCTTGAACTCACAGCGATCCTCCTGCCTCAGCCTCCCTAGTGCTGGGATTACAGGTGTGCACCACCACACCCAGCTTTTCATCCTTCTTTCCTTTTTTTTTTTTTTATGTCTGTGTTTGTTTTGAGAATTTTAAGTTGAAGAATAATGTATGCATTGTTCTGCACTTTGATTTCTTTTTAGATGTTTTGTATATTTATTATCATTGTCTCTCCTTTGATAATGTATTTTCTGTACCCACTTGAGCATATGTAAGCAGACATCCTTTTCTTTGCTCTTTAATTCTGTGTCTGTACTTCTGAAGAACAAGCATACTATTTTACCTAAATATAGTTATCAAATTCAGAAATTTAACATTGACACAATATTTTAATATACAGTCTCTATTCTAATTTTATTTGTCCCATTGGTAACTCAGTAGGATCCAGTCCAGAGTCATATTGTACTGTCGTGACTATTTTATCTGGACCAGTTCCTCACCCTTTCTCTGTCTTTTGTAATATAGATGTGTGTGAACAATATGAGACAGTAACAGAGGCGAACATCCCTCCCTTGGGTTTTTGGCCACATTTCCTCTGGTTCGATCTAGGTTGTGCAGGGTGGGTGAGACTAGTGTAAGTGGCATGTGCCAGGTTTCACATCCAAATGTCCAGAACATCCCTTTGCCCTTATTTGTGATGCTAATTTTGATCAATTAGGTAAGATGACGTCTTATGTCCACACTTGCATGCTTACTGTATTTCCTTTTGCAAGTAGTGTGTGATTTGTAAGGAGGAATTTTGAGACCATGTTGATAAATCTATTCCTCATCACACCTGCCCTCCTTAAATTTAGCACCCTTTGATCATTCTTACATGAATAATTGCACCAGAATGTTTGCAGAATCGTGACTTTTCTAAATCCAGTATTCTTTCTGAATTTATTAGTTATTCTGTAAGGAAGAGTTTTCCCTTTATCACCAGTGTAGAATAAGTGCTTTTTTCATAAATTATTTGAATGTTCATTACAGATATGATACTTTTTAAGTTTTTATATCCTTAGAATAGGGATGTTTCCCCATAATCATAGTACAGTTACCAAATCATAATATTAGCAGTTACAATGCTGTTACCTAATGTCTTCCCTATTTTGCTATAGGAAAACAAATCTGGTCTTGGATCCTGTTGGGATAATAACATCACATTTAGTTGTCATGTCCCTGGTTTCCTTTACTCTGGACCAGTTCTCAGGTAGTCTTTGAGAAATGCCATCAGGCCGAAGATTTGGCTCAGTGGTTCTGCTGCCTGCCTCGGAAGTACAAGGTCCTGAGTTCGATCCCCAGTACAAAAAAAAAAAAAAAAAGCCATGGCCATAAAGCACACAGGCCAGACATTTTATCGAATATCCCTTAATCTGGGTTCTTCGTAATTAGATGAAGATCATGCATTTTTGGCAGGAAATACCACGGAAATGACACTGTCCTTTTCAATACATTGTATCATGGCATTATCTTGTTACAAGGATGTCAGTTTTGTGGCATCTTCTAGATGTCTACTGTGAATTTGTTTTATTTTTCTGTTACATTAACAAACATCTTGCTGGAAGATATTTTGAGACTATATTCTGTTTCTCAACAAACTTTCATACACCAATTTTAACATATAGTTATACTTCTTGGATGGATTGTTACTTGTGTTTGCCAAATGCCGATATTTTTCAATTTTATCTTCTGCATTTATTCTACTGTAAGGAAGACCTTTCTCACTCATTTATATTAGTATAAACTCACAGATTGCTATATTATTCAGTCTGTTACTGTCATTTGTTTCCATGTCAAATTGTCCTAGATTTCACTATCAGATCTTTCAAGTGGCTCCTAGGTCTTTTTGACATGTTCGTATTCTTAGAGCAATTTCTTATTTTCCAGCACAGAATATTCTACATTCACCTTGATTTGTGGGGGTTTTTCCTCCTACCTCAGCCCTGGAATAATTTATTTCTCTAACTATAAGTGTATATATATAAGTTTCTGGGGGCTGGGAGGTCATTGCCTCAGAGTGGGCAAAGACCGAGACTCTCGTTCCTGCCAGCATTTACTGGGTACACACAGTAATTGGAGGCACCTCGGTGACTTGGGGCAGAGGTGACCCTATGTCGATGCAAATCTATGCTGTGATGAGGGTGGAAAGGAGAGCATTCCCGGGACAGTAGGTGGGATGAGTTGGGCTGAAAAGGAACTCATCCCTCTCTGGGTAAAACCTTTCTCTCTCATGTTACTGCTGGGTTCTCGAGGAACCAGGATGTCTTCGGCTGGTGTAATCTTGCCTTTGAGTATCACAGCATCACAGAACATTGAGGCCTCAGCCGTGACTGGAGGCAAAACCGAGTTGATTTTCCCATGCCGTAGCTGGCTCTTGGACAAGGCAACATTGGGCCTTAGACAGCTGTAGTCATACTTTAATTATGAAATATTTTTCCCTGAAATTTATGTAGAAATGCTCTCAACAAATACCTTTATTCTTAGGAATACCCTATATTTTCTGTAATGGAGAGTAATGTTTAGTCACTTAATATCTGGGCCTCCTCAACTGTCACTGATTTTAGGCTCCTTTGACAGAACTGTGAAATCTATATGTTAAAACTCACAAATTTGACTGATGATCTCCAGTTCCAGTCCAATTCCCCAGGGTTTTTTCTTGCTTCCCCCCATTCCATATTTATATCTTGTTCCACAATGAACTCTTTCTCCAAATATCAGTATAGTTACTCATTTGTAGAACTCTGAAGTTTTTTTATATTGGCTATGTATGCATTTTTAAATTTTTAAGTTTAAAACTGGGTAAGCTCAGAGGAGAGCTACGCTGGAAAATGTCATTTATCCATCTGTCATGAAAGGAAAAAAAGCTTAGGAGCTTGTGTACGTACGCTGTCTCACAGACACATTTAGCAAATTGTGCTAAGTACTTTTTTCAACATTTCTTGGACTTTTGCTTTATTCTTATCCCTATTCAGGCTGCTGTCATTGGTTCCGAAATTTTTGTTCATAAGCAAGAACTTGATACAGAACTCATAAAATTAATGTAAAATTGTAAAGTAGGTTCAGAGAATAGGAACAAGGAAAATACATGGGAAGAACAGTAACTAAAAGAAGCGACCAATTCAAAAGCAAGGGATTTTAGCAAAAACCGGAAGAAACTCAAATGAAACAGTACCAGACGCCATGGGGCTCATTTCAACGTGGTAATAGTAGGTCTCCCCACCAGGGGGCAGTGATGCTCTATCTTAGTTTTTCACTTGCCATCCTGATAAAAAAATTTGTACTTACAGCATTTTTCTTTTTTTTTGGTACCGGCGATCAAACTAGGGTCCTTGCACTTGCGAAGCAGGTGGCGGAACCAATCCCTGGCCCCTATAGTTACAGCAATTTAAAGATTAACTAGTTGGATTTAAGTTTGCAACAGTGTTGTGAATAAGCTGCCCAGAGAAAACATAAACAATATGAAATCTGGCAAATATTTATGTATTGCATAAACATACAGAGAATTATATGTACACACATATACATACGTAATTTTTAAATGTGAATATGATTAAATGAGGAAGAAGAAATGATAATCCTCAGAGGCCAGAAATAAAGGGAAAGTACCAATTCAAAGGATTAAGTAGCAGCAAAGCCAGTACTTACATTAGGAGCTTCTGTTGGTCCCTTCAGATCTAAAGTGTGTTTTAAAAGGCATCACAAATACTAGCCAAAAAACAAAACAAAAAAATCCAAAAATATATGATAAAAGGTTCAAGCTTCCAAGAACAACAAAATTTTAACATGTATGCCAATAAATACTATAGCTTCAAAATATATACAGCAAAAAATGGAACTATTTAGTGAAAGACATTACTCATTTCTTGGAGTAATTGCTAGATAAAGCAGTCAAAAATAAAAATCCAGAAAGAACGGGAATACAGATAACAGACTTTATCCCATGGATATATAAAAACATGGCCGTATTCTTCCTTGCATGTAAGGAACATATATAAAAAATAATCATGTACTAAACCATAAGACTCATCAGAAATTTGATACCAGAAAAAATCTATAACCACAAAATATTTTCTAACCATGGTCAATAGTAGATAAGTTTTAAAGATTAGAAACTTAAAATATTTTAAATAATGAGTCAAAGCCACACCTGTAATCCCAGCAGGATCACTGGGCTACATAGTGAGTTCAAGGCTAGCCTGAACTACACAGCAAGACCCTGTCTCAAAAATAAAGTCAGAGTCAGAAGATTAGGAGATACTTATAAGGGCTCAAATGTTAACGAAAATGTTATTAAAACTTATAGGATACAGCCACTGTGGAATTCAGAGCGAAATGTATAGCTTCAAATGCTTATACTGGAAAATGAGAAAAGCTGAGAATAAACTAACTCAAACTTAGGAAAACAGCAGACTCAAAGTGGCTAGAAAGAAGAAATGGCTAAAAATAAGAACAACAAATAATGTAAAAATGCAATCAAAGAAATAGAACAAAAGAAACAGAACAAAAAGTTGGCTAATTGTAAAGACATATTCTCAGGCCCCTAGCAAAACTGGCAAAATTTTAGGAACAAATAATGAAACAAATTATACATAGCAAAAATCAAACAGAATATTGTGAGCTATCTTATGCCAGTATATTTGAAAATGGGTAAATGGATACTTTAAGAATATCAGTTAAAACTTAACTGGAGAATAAAATTTTGAAAGATTCTCTAGTCAAGAGAAATTTAACTAGGAATTAAGGAATGAAGTAGTTTTACAGGCAAGTTGCACCAAAATTCTAGTAGCAGATAATTCCTGTCTTACAACTTTTTCAAACACTATGAAAAAATGGGGCTACTCTTCAACTCACTCATAAAGCCAGTATAACCTTGCTACCTACACCAGGCAAGTACTCTAAAGAAAAGGAAATTTGAAAGTCATTCTTACTCGTGAGCAAAGATGGAAAATATTAGAAAATCAATCTAGTAATGCATAACAGTTAATACTACTTTGTGACTAATGTGGGTTTATTCTAGAAATGCAAGATTGGCCAACATTTTTTTAAATCTTGTAAATGACCTACATTACCAAGTTACAGGAAAGCTGCATGACCATCTCAGTAAGTGCAGAAAAATAATTTGATGAAAGTCAACAAATAAATGGAAACGCTTAGAAAACTAGACTAGAAAGAAATTTCTTAACATAAAACATGAAAAAAGCCCACAACAAATGTATCAAATGTCAAATGCATTCCTTGAAAACAGCCGACCTTGTTCTCATGGGGAATTGTGTTTGGTTAAATTTGTTCCTCTGAGGCACCCTTTTGAGCTTTGTCAGGGAAAATACAGAGTAGACTTTAGGGATCATTTGGCCCCATGAAGGCTAAACTATGAAAGCATAGCCCTTCTGAGATGTCACTGAATGCTCTCTCTAGCACCATTTGATTCGGAGTCAGCTATAACTTATTAAGAAGAGGCTCACCTAGGACAGCTAAAGAATGAGGGCTGGGTATGGAGATGCTCCCTGTAATCCCAGGACAAAGGAGGCTAAGGCAGGAGGATTCCAAGTTCAAAACCAGCCTGGGCAACGTGACGAGATACCCATCTCAAACACAAAATAACAATATATTTTTTTAATGAATGGGAGATTTTTATAAACCCACAGAGGTCTCATTAGAATGTAAGGATTTCTAAAGAACAACCAGCTTTCTTGGATTATAGAACTGGAAAGACACATAAAATGCTTTCTCTATTCTACTGCTCCTTTTTTCAGTGAACATACCTTATACAGTGGCATTCCAGCCTAGGAGGCCACATGGACCCTTCTGGCTCCATCTCTCCCACCAACTGCATCTTCCCTCCTTCAGTTCAAATCACTAAAAGAGAATTACAGTCCAGCTCCACGTTTCAAAACAGGGTACAAGTTCTACATAACCAAGTGGCCAGCTATGGCAGGGGATAAGTAGGGGGAGTGGGTGTTACACAGGCTCAAAAGAAATATTTGTTTTAATGAATCTGAATTAGAGAAGAAGCTGGAACTTTGGGTATACAACCCTAACTTTTGAAGTAGGTGTCAGGTTCATAATCTCCATGCTACCTTCCAAAGCCACTATCAAGGTGAAAGTAAAGGGTGTGGGACTGGATTAGTGTAGTTATTCCCTTTTCTCTAAGTGGATTGTGCCTCAAATTGACAATTCTCCCCAATTCCAGAATCAAGTCTGCTGCCTGTGGAAGCATCAGGCCTCTGAGAGCAGGAGAGTCCTCATCCAGACCTCTTTATGTAACTGTTCCTGAATACTGAGGACCCAGTGTCCCGGCTACTGGTCTAATGCACCCAGGACACAGCACTGCAGAAGTTGGTCTGCTGTGGAGCTCTAAGGAACTCATTAATTTTCCAAACTGATTTATAAATTATCTACATTTATATAATTGTCCAGAGCAAGGGTCAGCAAACTCTGGCCATCAGACAAGTTGCCTATTTTTGCAAATAAAGTTATATAACTCTATGGAACATAACCATGGCTATTTGTTAACACGTTGTATAAGATTGTCTTTGTAAATGTACCAATAAACTCAATTAAAAAAAAAAAAAAAAGATTGTCTTTGTGTACAACGGCAGCATTGCAAAGCCCAAAATATTTACTCCTTGGCCCTTTAAGAAAATTTTGCAGACCCCTGTTCCAGTTCATTCTAGAAATGATAAGCATGTGTTTGGGAAAACTTTTGATTGATGTAAAAGGTTAATAGCTGCAAAGTAGTGGTACATTGTTTTTTCCAGGTGATTTTTATTGCTTCTTAATTCCTTAATCACTATATGGATTAAATTTAGAGCCAGAAGTCCCTCAGACATCTCTAAAGATTATCTTATTGGCATAAACGAAAGCACACGTTATTGTACACTCAGGGATGAAAATCATAAGTAATTTGATCTAGATGATTGTTTACAGTTTAACCCAAATGTACTTAGTCTGTTCTGGATATTTATTCAAGGGTTATATTTTTCTTGCTATATTCATTCAGGAAGAGTACGTAATCATTTCCTGTGTGATCTGGAATGTGCAGGCCTTTCTCCAATCTCAGTCTTCTGATTCATTTCCATGACATGGAGGAGTTGGCCTTTAGATGATGTGGTTGAGGTTCCCCAAATAGGATGTTAATTTTCACTCTTCACAGCTGGAACACAATCCTTCCTTCCAGTTTAGTTGGCCACACAGCCTTCTACCCTTCTACATTGTCTTTTTCTTATAAAATAAATGCTAAGTTGGTTTGTTTGTGAATCATTTTCAACAAACTGAATTTACCCATATTCAGGTGAGGGCCAAGGCTACCCATCTGGAACTAAGCTTTAGCTAGAAGTTTAATGGTAAAATACATTAGATTCTAATTTAGCATTCTAGTTTCTCCCAGGTTTTTTTTTTCCCAAGAAAACTTTCTTTCCTTGAAATGTAGGATATTTAAGGCAGCTGCCACTCTCTCTCCGCTCAAGAGGCAGAGGGAAGAGAGTGTACGGCTTTATGTTTGTGAAGGAGACACACATACACACACACACACACACACACACACACGTTCCTTCTGTAGGCTTTTTTTGTTTGTTTTTTGTTTTTTGAGACAGGGTCTCACTATATACTTGAGACTGACCTGGAACTCACTATGTAGCCCAGGCTGGTCTCAAACTCACAGCAATCCTCCTGCTTCAGCCTCCCAAGTGCTGAGATCCTTCCGTAGGCTTCTAATTCCTACAGCTAAGAAACCAGGAAATCGAATCTCCTCGCCTAGCCTGAAGCAGTTAGTGCTTTCTGAACAAGAGAAACGTGTGTTTATGACCACCAAATTTGAAATGGATAGCCATCACTGCTACTGGAAATTTGGGGCCTGGTTACAGCTGGGCGAGCTGCTTTTGCCTGCTTAAGAGATGGTGGAGCCTCTGCCCTGGCCTTTCAGATCGTGCTCTGCCCCTCCATCTCTTGAGTTTCCACTGTTGCTGCTCAGGAGGCCTTTCTGACACCTTAGAGCTTTGCTAGGTTTCCTTCTGCAGTGTACCCTACAGCCTGTATTTTCCCCATCATAACACTGAGCCTGTTTGCCCCCCATCTTTTCAGGGGCTCTTCCTATCCCCAACTATGCTGTAAGTTCCATAAATCCAAACCTCAGTATCTTTTTTCAATAAAACTTTCAGATAAAGTCATCAAGGCTTAAATAGAGTTATTTGTTTCCCCATAGGTACTCCACCATAGGAGTTTAATGGTTTTGAATGAAAAAGTGACTGAAGATACCTCAGACCTGGGTAGGTCAGAAACTGTGGAGTTAAAAGTATCTGTGTTTCCAACATCCCTAGAGGCAGGGAAGTTCCAGAGAGAGTCTGAAAGGACAGAGCCTCAAGGGAGTAGCCCTGGCAGTTAGCAGCTGCTTTCCCTTCTTCCTTTCCCTCCTTGCCTCTCCAAGACTCCAGGCAGATATGCTAAAGGACTGCCATATACAACTAATGAAGCTTTCATTGTTCACACAATTCTTAGGAAAATCCCTTGGTTTCACCATTGTGTCCAAAAGTCCAGGCACTTAGCTCTGGGTTCCACAGTACAGAAAATGTCACAAGCTTGTAGAAAAACTTCACCACTGCTGCGGGTGGATTCTTCTAATATTCCTCCAGTTTCTGCTCAGTGTCTCATTTCATTTGGGACTGATTTCTCTTGCAGTCTCTGGATCCATGAAGACTATACTAGTTTAAATATGTGCCAGAATAATAGTAGCCAATCTCTACCCTGTGTTTACCTTTCTATTCCTCCGTGTCATGCAGAGCTGGCCTAATTTCTGCTTCTTGTCTTACAGAAGACAGGTGGTAGAGGCAGAGAAATAAAAGTTGCCCTTACTGGAAGGAAACAAATCAGCAAATGAACTAGTGGCACAGACAATATTTGGAAGATGAGAGTAGAAAAGAGGAAAAGAATTTGGGAGAGAACTTTCTTGGGAAAATGGAATTGTAGCAATGTGAAGAGGTCCTGTGTCCTACAGCATGCTCTCCTGGGAAGGTGGTGCAGTCCCACATATTTTATGGGATTTAGGAACAGCGAAGACATTCCTGGCATCCTCAGCTGAGCCTCAGGAAAGTGGCAAGACCTCCAAGAAATAGGCACTCAACGGGTCCCCGCTGAAGAGACGTTAGGCTGACATGTATATATAGTTCCATGAAGCTCATCTTCTGGTGCCTAGAGGATGCCAGAATAATGGAAGCCACTGTGGTCCTAAAGGGTCATGCAGACAAGGGTGAAGGATGTCTTGACAGATACCCCATAAAAGGATAAGAATTCATGCTTCATACTCCCTGTCACCTACTGTATACCTTACAGAGAGCCCCTCCCTGGACCAGTGGTGGAGAACCTATGCACACATGCTGTAGTGGGCTGTTTGTATCATTGGAAAAAGCTCCAAAAGGGTCACCGTCATTGCCCTAGATACGCTACCAGGGAAAGGGAAGATGGAAAGCCATGAGCTCCCTGAGGTTCAGTTTCTGACAATGCAATGAAATGGGTTCCTGCCATCAAAATGAGGTTCCATTTCTCATAAATGTGTCAACTTCGAATTGTATCCACTGCTCAGAGCTTACTTATACCCAGGGCTGGCATTTCTCACAGCCAAGTATGTTCAAGTAGCCACTTAGATGTCTTCGTAGTGGGTGCTGAGGTTCTCAGAAACCAAGTGGTGTCCGGTGCCTACCATGAGAAAGGAGCCAATAACCAGGGAAAAGGTTCTGTCTTGACAGCAAAATGTCCCTATTCTCTGCCCTAAGGACCAAGACAAATATTCTGAAAAATGGAGACTTCATTTCAACATTACAAAAAAAAAACTTTTCCTAAGTTCAAGCATGATATTAATTCTATTTTGCTATCAGCTGATTAAGGAATACATAACAGAAAGCTCAGATATATTCAGTAACATTGCACACTAATTTCTTTTACTCGTCATAATGACATCCATGGTGATTTGAAAAGTAATTCACATTATATGAGCACATCTGTCATTCAATCTACAGAAAAAACATGCAGATGGTTTTACAGCTCCCTTGAAGTAACTCTGTATCTCCTAGGGGTCTGCAGCCCACAAATCAGTATGTACCAGGCCAAAGGGTTTTAAGTTGGTCTTGATTAGCAAATGTAAAATAAACGACAGCAATGTCATTCAGAATTCTCTCTTTTAGTATTCCAGCCTGTGGACTTCAGCAGAAGACAGAAGTCTGCTGCAAAACGGATCACTCTTTTTTTTTTGTTTGCAGAGTCCTCATACCAGCTGAATCACAGCTTGCTTTGCACTTCTTGTAACATCTTGCAACATCACAAAATATTTGCTGCAGCTTGTGAAGGGTGGCTGCAGAATGAGTAAACTGAGAGGAGGCCTTCCTTCGCTCCCACCCTGTCAGCACCTTCTGTTCCAGCAGCCTGAAAGGCAGCTTGAGAGCTCTGATTGCTTCTCCAGATTATGACAATTCTTGGCACCGTAGCCCTGGGCCAGAATGAAAGCAAAGGAAACACCATGGAGTTTTGCAGGTGCGGGTACAGAATATTGGCACTTTGCAGAACTGAATTTATAAATGAGTCCATGAAGGTGAGTTACTATGGTAACCAGATTTCTCAACTATTCTATCTGGAAGTAAAGGTGTTGTGATCCATTTCTATTTGGGACTGTCTATCCTGGGTTTAATGAATAACCACTCATCCTCCAACTCCCAGGTAACCAGGCTTGTATAACACTGGAGTGGGAAGGAACTTAGCAACAACTATCCAGTTTCACCTTCCGGTTTGAACTGAGACTCAGGGAAGTGATACTGCCCAGCTACCAGGTAGTGGCCCCAACTGTCTTTATACCACCTGAGTAGTCTCTGAAGGGACTCACCCAGCTTCCATGAGTGGATAGGAGACATGGGACCATGGAACATACCGCCATCACATCTCACTGAGTTTTTAGTCAAATCCTGTAGCGGTGCTGGAGGGTTAAGGTCCAGTTACGTCCATCAGAGTAATCACAGGTTGCATATTCCAACAACCCATATCCCAAATGATGGGTAGGAGGGGAGAGGGAGAGGAACTTGAGGAACTTGGTCTAGTATTATGGTTCCAACATCCACATATATTTCCCATTTGCAAAGAATTAGAATACACTCCAATTAGCATGAACATAAAATAAACTTCCGTTAGGGATCAAAATTATCTTTGATGTTTTTCTCAGGGTCAGTTTCTGGATTTCTCCTCATATGATTGCATGCAAAAATACTTTGAAATAAGAGCTTTCCTTCCAGTTAATAAGTCACTAGCGCACAGAAATTTAGCTGTTAGAAGTTTCCACCAGTTCTTACGGAGATCAACGACAGAAGTTTAGAGCATTTAGTATCATTCTTTTAAAATCACATCAAAATTCAAAATTAAAACTAAAAAGGGAATTAAAAACATTGATACATTTTAAATAGACATAGAAATACAAACAATTGGTCCCCAGAAATCTTTTAATGTGTGTAAATCGCCTGGATTTGCGAACATGTATATTCTGGCTCAGGAAGTGTGGGACAAGAGTCTGCATGTCTGACAAGCTCTCAAATGATGTCAATGCCTCTGGTCTTTGGTTTACACCTTGGGTAGAAAGGGACTTGTCTGGACCAGGGATTTAGCTCAGTGGCACCTCAAGGACAAGATCCTAAGTTTGATCCCCGTTCCCCAAACAAACACACATGAAAGGGACTTGTTTACTTGCAGTCTCCCTGGTATCTTCTTTGTGATGTTCAGCCCTGACATTCAGATCTGTGACCACTGCAGTCACAGAAACCTTTCTGGTCTTCAAATTCCTACTTCTCTTTTTATACACAGTACTCTCATGGCTCGTAGGTATATCTGTGTATGCACATGTCCCATCCTGTATCTGTACGTCTTATGTCCCAATCAGACTATTAACCTATCTCACCCTAGTTTCCTGGCCCTGTGTGTGAACATAGTTGTTGAATGAAGAACTAGACATCTACTCATTCATTAGTTCTTTCTTCTTCCTCAGACCTGCTACACTTAGCTCATCCATGTCTGGCCTAAGAGATATTGAGTTTACTCTGACTCATTTATCCTCCCCTATGTGTTGCCTTTTTAGAAGTCAATGTCTATGTAGAGTTCTTGTTGGGTCAATGATAAAAGGACAAACAGCTGTGAGGATTTAAGGGGCTATAAAGGTAGGAAGCAGGTTCACCAAAGTGGAAGCAGTAGGAAAAACCCTGGCTTAGAGGCAGACAGACCTGGGTTCAAGTCGTATTCTATCCCCTACAAGTTGTGTCATTTAAGAAAAGTTACTTAGAAATACTAGAAATTCATTTGCTCACCTGTACAAGAGGATGCCGTTTCCTGTGGCCGCTATAAGAGCTATAGTAATGCATTATAAATTGCCTAGCCTGGTACTCAGTGAAAAACAGATGTCATAATCTCAGCAGAACCACCTCCAAACAGAATTGCAATTTCAGTCTTTGCCCCCGCTTCACTCTAGTTTGAGAAAAACAGCAGGATAAATTACACGCAGGGCAGTAGTGCCATCTAGTGGTATACAACTGCCTAGGCTACCTTGTAGGCAAGTCTAGTACCTTTGAATGGTTGATTCATTTCATCCAGCAAGTACTTGTGCAGGTCTACTGTGTGTTAGGCAAATCAGTATTTAGCTGCTGAAGCCACCACCATGAGGAAGACAGTCATAGTGCCCACCTTAAAGGAATTTATCATCAAATGGGGAAGATAAATAATTACCCAAATAGATTTTGATTCATTTTTGTGGAAAGTGATATGGAGTATAGGATCCTGCAAGTACGCTATCAGCCTTCTCTATAGGGAAGTGGCATTGAAGAGAAGAATTTAACCAAGAAGCCACAACAGGCATGTGCCAGCCACCCAGCAGCATCTCTCTGGACATGTCAACCTCCTATAACCTCAGGATCTGGTCTATGGGGAACTCCAGTACTGAACTGGGTGTCTTTCACCAACCATTTAGTGCTTATCACAGTCCACTCTCTGCAGGTCACTTTACACATGTCATTGCTGATTTTCGCTTTATTCTTTAGCAGACTATATTCAGAGAGGTTAAGGAACTTGCACAAAGACATAAAACAACATCAGAGACAAAATTCCCATCAGATCATTCTGCTAGCAAGACCCATGCTCTCTTCTCTGCTCATGCTGTGTCCCCTAATGCCATGCCCAGCTCTGCATGCTGCATGATGCTGAAGAAAGGAAATCATTAGAAGTGTTGGGAGAGAATAAAATTGCAAAGGGAGGGAGAGAAAATAAAAAATAGCTCAGTGGGTCATATGTAAAGGGCAGAGAGAGAGCTGCTGATGTGGCTAGTTATGCTTCTCTGACACAGTTTTTAGAAAAATAAACCCAAGCAATCTCCTCCACCAGGAAAGAAAATATCCCAGATCATACTGCTGATGCTTTTGTGGTTTAAAATGTGCTATAGCTGTTGCTAAATTAAAATGATATTCTCTGGAAATCTATAGGAAAATGCAAGGATTACTATCACCAAACACCAAAACATCACTGGGTTAGAAAACAGCCACAGGGCTAAGAGGTTTCCTTCTAAAAAAAAAAAAAAAAAGGACTTTCAGCTTTATGACTAGAATGTTCCCAGGCAAACCAGGATGGTTGGTCATCCTAGCAATGGACCAGGCTGGCAAGACCTGATAAGACTATGGAAGTTAGGCCAAGGCAGGTATTACAATTTGGGGTCCAGTAGAGACCATGGCCACAGACCAAAACAGAACAGGTAGGACAAGGACCGTCCCTCAGTAAGAGTACCTTGGTGCTCAGTGTCCCAATTATCCAGCCAGAGTTCCTGCTCTGGGTCTTATCGGCAGAACTAGTTGGCCCCAGGCCTGAGGAAGGGTTCAGGTAGGGGACAGATATAATAGCAGAGTTAGGCCATTCCACGTCTCAGCTTCCTGATCTGTAGAATGGGAAGAATGACAGTGCCTATGTGAACTATATTAGATCATATGTGTAAAGTGCTCCAAGGAGTATCTGGAGCATGAAGAAATGTCCAGCCCATAAGAAGTGTCTGGCATGGAATTCTCAGGAAGAAATGAGTATATGGCCCTGGCTGGATCATGCCTTCTATAGCTTAAATTTCCCATCCACAAAATAGAAATCAAATTCTTTGCCAAAGCTTCAGAAGAAATAGGACCAAATCAATAAGGAGAGAAGTCATGGGGAGGTGGGTATGATTAGGAACTTGTGCTCTGGAATCAAATGGCCTGGTTACATCCAGCTCCGCCAGTTAGATGTTCATTAGTTTCTTTCGCAAACACTTACAGGCCATGTACTGTTCACAGAACTTTATTCAGATTTGCTTAGTTCATTCTCATGGTGCTGATGAAGTAAGTACTGTAATTCATCCCATTTTATAGGTGAGACCAAGGCACAGAGAAGTTATAATTTGCTTAACTCAGACAAGGAGCCAGAACATTGGGTAAGTTTGTGGACATTTCTGTTCTCATTCCCTTTAGCAAAAGTAAGATAATACATTATGGTCTGTACATCACGGGGTCACTATGCAGATTAAATGAGACAATCTGTATAAAATACTTAGTAAAAGGCCATAGAAAGTCCTCATACTTAAGCACAAAATAACTTACTGCTTAATTAAAGTGATGAGACAGATTGTATAACTATAAAAAATATAACTGTCAGGTTAGGAAAATGGGCCAAATGAGTAGTGAAAGTCTAGGGTGCAGGTACAGGAAACCCCCCAGTAAGCAGGAACTTCGGCACAGAAGGGCAGGCCTATAGAATCCTGTTTTTAGGAGAGACCTCATAGGCCTTTGAGGGTGAAATGGTAACAAGGACATTCAGGATTGGCAATTGGTCCCCAAACTCTGGTCTTTACTTTCTTGACTTGAATTGAGGGGAGGCCAGAGAAAGCCCTCACCTAGGAAAAGAAGCCTGTAGCAGCCCAGACAGGGCAGCAAAGGCACTTAAAAGATGCACACCTGGACCACCTGGGGAAGCCCTCTAACACAGCCCACTCTTGACTCCTACTCCAGAAAGCCTGGGCAGTTCTAGATCTCTGCCGTGGCCACCTTCCTACCTGCCAGCTTGAAGCACCATTGTCCTGCATCATTTCCTCAGCTTTGTCCACGTGGAGCCTCAGCCCTCTCCCTTCACCTGCTCCATTCTTTTTATTGTGTCCCTAATTCCAGGCAAGACATCCCATTGTCCCCAAATGGGGGTAAGGGGCTAGATGGGGCATCATAATGAGTAAAGAAAATGTCTGTGACATAAAACATGTAGTGGCTACTCACAGAGCTCACCAACATATTTTGTAGGGTGGGTTGTTGAGCTGCATTTTGGGAACTTAAGGAGTTGTAGTTAACAGCAGGGAAAGACAGGAAAAAGCCCCCTTTTTTCATGAGGCAGTTATTTAGAATAAGAGTCCTTCTCCAGGATAAGATCAGAGCAGTAAGCACTGTTTGGGCAATGATTTTCCAGACAGTCCACAATCCCTTTCTTCTTCTCCCATCACTTAAAAAGGGACAGAAGTGAGCAAGGAAGGTGAGATTTGGAAGGCAGCTCTGAGATCTGCTCTCCCTCCAGCCTGCTTGGGCCCATTCGCGGACCAGGTAGCCATGCCCTCCCCTGCCTGCTCCACCACCAGCTCCAGCAAGGAAGGTAGCTGTGCCTCTGAAACCACCTCAACCCACCCCACACTCAGACCTCCTGATTGGGCCAGTCCTTGGACCTACTCTGCAGAGGCAGAGATGGCCATAAAGGGTATTTTTCTGAGCTCCAAACTTTGAACATCTCTAAAGAAAGGGTGGGGGAAACCTGTAATAGAACTGTATGGAGTTCAACCCTGCAGGTTGGGGAACTCAATTTGGGCCTTATGGACTGAGGTCAGTCTGAGTCATGAGGATCTGCCATTGGCTAGCTGAGGTCAGGGGACTTGGGTCTGCACATGGCCATGCATGTGGTATATTATGACAGCAGAGATATAGTCTGAAAAGCACCTTCAAATTCATTTTTTTCTCTTTTCCTCATTCCACTCTGCAAATTCTTTCTCTTTGTTGTCCTCTTTCTCCAACTCAGTCTCTTGCTCCACCATATTATCCCTCATCTCCCTTTCTCTTCCTGCTCCTGATCTAACTCAGACTTCTTCTTTTATCATTTTTTTTCTTTATGTTCTTTTCTTCTGTTATTTTACCTCACTCATGGGTCAAAAGTTTCAAGGGAAAGTGAGCCCCTATTACTGTTAAGGGGATATATTCTTGCCCTTATTCTTGCACTCTATCCCTTTTGAATTTAATAGTTTCATAAAGATTGTATGGTCATTCTATGTCCTCTAGCTTCACTTGAAACCTTCTCCAATTCTTTCACTTATCTACTCCTCTCATCCTAACTCTGTCTAAGTCCCCATCCTAAATGGTAAAGATGCTATATTGAAAAGCATACTCACTGCAAACATATTTTGGGCTACTTCTTGATTTTAATTTAATTCACATGATTTAAAGGTGCTAGATTAATGATGACCACAAGTGGTCAATTTGCAAGTTGTACTTGATCCTATTCTGATGCGATTGCACCAATTGGGATAAAGGATTGTGATTGATTTAATGAGTTGTTTTCTCCAATATTATGAAAATAAGAATGTCTATGAGTCAATAGAGACTCAAAAACTAAAGCGCAACTATATCAGGAAGGTTAAAGTAATAACCCAGAAATTAAACCAAGGACAACCCGACAACAAGAATAAAAATGAGAAAACACTTAAGCAAGACACAAAGTCAGACTTCCAGTTCACCAATGTCAAACAGTAGGGCAAATGAGGATGAAAAGGCTGATAGTGAACCAGCAGGACACCCGGAACCCATAGCACAGGAAGTAACAAAACAGATCAATCAGGCTTTAGAAAAATTCAAAACAGAAATTATTTCCCAGATAACCATAGAGATGGTGAACAAAATGGAAGCCATGATTTGAGACTCTAGAATAGAAACTGAGAAAAAAATAGATGAGTTCAGGACCATCATAGAAGCCATGGAGGCCCAGCATAAGAAAGAAATGGAAATAATGAATGCCCAACAGAGGAAAGAAATGGAATCCATAAAACAGATTCACATGGATATCCAGGAGACTAAAAACTCTATTGAAAGTATACACAACAGAATAAAAGATTGTGAAGATAGAATTTCAGATATTGAAGATAGGACTGCGATCAGTGACTGTGAAAAGAGAGGCCTCTTAAAAACAGTAAAGGATCATGAGAAATCAATCCAAAAACTCCTAGATGATGCAAATAAGAATAACATAAGACTTATAGGAATCCATGAAGTAGAGAAAAATACAAATGACTTACAAAAGCTGTTCACAGAATGACAGAAAACTTCCCAAACAGAAGGGAAGAATAAGACAGGCAGATAAGTAAGGCATACAGGTCGCCAACCTACACATACAATAATCAAGATCCCAGAAAAACAACAGAAGAACAAAATACTACAGGCAGTAAGAGAAAAGAAGCAAATTATGTGCAAAGGAAAGCCCATCAGAATCACAGCAGACTTTTCAACACAAACTCTTAGGTCAAAGAGAGCCTTGAGTGAGGTACTTCAAGTCCTAAAAGAAAACAACCTCCAACCTAGACTGATGTATCCTGCAAAATTCTCTTTCAAAATGGATGGGGAAATAAGATACTTCCATGACAAAGAACATCTGAGAAACTTCATGAACAACACACTAGCACTACAAGGAATTCTAAACAATATCCTAGAAAAAGACAATGAAGGTCACAACACCATAAGGCCTAACAGACCAAATCAAATAGTCAAGGCAAGAAACTAAAAGGAGAGGGGGAAAAAGTAAAAAGAGTCAACAAAAGGACAATAACATGACAATAATAAGTCAGTACATATCAGTGATAACCATCAATGTCAATGGCCTCAATTCATCAACCAAGAGGAATAGACTGGTGGAATGGATTAAGAAGCAAAATCCAACAATATGTTGTATAAAAGAAAAACATCTAGTGCAAAAAGAAGCCCATTAACTGAAAGTGAAAGGATGGAAAACAATTCTCCACACAACAGGAGCCCAGAAAAAAGCAGGGGTAGCAATCTTATTTGCAGACAAGTAAATTTCAAACCAAAATTGATTAAGAGAGACAAAGAAGGCCACTACATTCTTGTAAAGGGAACAATTCAAGAGGAAGAGATGACAATCATAAACATATATGAACCAAATATTAACGCCCCAACTATATAAAACAAATATTAAGTAACATGAAAAACCAAATAAGCACTAATACAATAGTAGTGGGGGACCTAAATACCCCACTTTCATAGACAGATCATCTAGGCAGAAAATCAACAATGAAATACTAGAACTCAACCAAGCTTTTGAAAGCATGGACTTACTAGACATCTATAGAGTGTTCCACCGCACAAAATCAGAATATACATTCTTTTCGGCTGCACATGGGTCATTCTCCAAGATAGACCAAATACTAGCTCACAGAACAGGTCTGAATAAATGCAAAAGAATCCGAGTTATCCCCTGTATATTATCAGGTCATAGTGCAATCAAGCTGGAGATCAATAGCACAAGAAACCACAGGGACTTCACAAACACATGGAAATTGAACAACACTCTCCTGAACAATCAATGGATCACAGAGAAAATTAAAGAAGAAATCAGACAGTTTTTACAAAAATGAAAATGCCAATACAACATACAAGAATCTATGGGACACAATGAGAGCAGTTCTACATGGAAAATTCATAGCATTGAATGCCCACACTAGGAAAACAGAGTGAGCTCAGATAAACAACCTAATGATGAATCTTAGACTCCTAGAAAAACAAGAGCAAGAAAAACCCAAAGCTTGAATAAGAGAGGAAATTATAAAGATAAGAGCAGAAATCAATGCAATGGAAACTAAGAAAATGATACCAAAAATAAATGAATGGAAGATTTGGTTTTTTGAAGAATAAGTAAAATTGATAAACCCTTACCTAATCTTATCAAAAAAAAAGGAAAGAAAAGGCTCAGATCCATGCAATTAGGAATGAAAAAGGTGAAGTCACAACAGATCCAAAAGAATCCAGAGGATAATCAATACCTACTTTGAAAACCTGTACTCTTATAAATTGGAAAATACAGAAGAAATGGAGAGATTTCTAGATACTTATGAATTAGCAAAGTTGGACAAAGAAGATAAAAACATTCTAAACACCCCGATTACAGTCAGTGAAATTGAAAATGTAATTAAAAATTTACCAACAAAGAAAAGCCCAGGTCCTGATGGATTCACTGCTGAATTTTACAGGACATTTAGAGAAGAACTACTGCCTTTACTCTTCAACTTTTCAATGAAATTGAAAGGGAAGCTATACTTTCAAATTCATTCCCGGAAGCAAGTATCACTTTGATTCCCACTCCAGGGAAAGACGTAACTAAAAAAAGAGAACTACAGGCAAATCTCCTTAATGAATATAGATGCAAAAATCCTTAATAAGATACTAGCAAACAGAATACAGAGGATCATCAAGAAGATCATACATCCTGACCAAGTCGGATTTATTCCAGGGATGCAAGGATGGTTCAACATACATAAGTCAATAAGTGTAATACACTATATTAACAAAGTCAAGGACAAAAACTATATGATCCTCTCGATAGATGCAGAAAAAGCATTTGATAAAATTCAACACCCATTCATGATAAAACCCTGCAAAAAATTGGAATAGATGGTCTATACCTCAACTTAATAAAGGCTATCTATGAAAAACCAACAGCCAAAATCATATTACATGGCCAAAAACTGAAAACCTTCACCTTAAAATCAGGAACAAGACAAGGATGCCCACTATCACCAATGCTCTTCAATATAGTTATGGAAATATTAGCCACAGCAATTAGACAAGAGAAAGAAATTAAAGCAATAAAGATAGGAAAGGAAGAAGTTAAACTGTCATTATTTGCTGATGATATGATACTCTACACTGAAGACCCAAAAAACTCCACCAAAAGACTTCTAGACTTAATTGACACTTTTAGCAGAGTAGCTGGATACAGGTCAACATCCAAATATCAGTAGTCTTCTTGTACACAACAGAGTCACTGACAAAGAAATTAGGGAAACAATTCCTTTCACAATAGCATCCAAAAAAATGAAGTATCTAGGAATCAATCTAACAAAAGAAGCAAAAGACCTCTACCCTGAAAAGTACAGCAGTCTGAAAAAAGAAATAGAAGAGGATATAAGAAAATGGAAAGATATCCTCTGCTCCTGGGTAGGAAGAATCAACATAGTGAAAATGGCCATACTACCAAAACTGCTATACAGATTCAAGGCGATGCCAATTGAAATTCCAACACTATATTTCACAGAACTAGAAAAAAGAATCCAAAAATTCATTTGGAACCATAGAGACCTAGAATAGCAAAAGCCATCCTAGGCAACAAAGACATGGTAGCAGGTATAACAATTCCCAATTTGAAACTATACTACAAAGCCACTGTGATAAAAACAGCATAGTAGTGGCAAAGAAACAGATCTGACAATCAGTGGAACAGATTGGAAGACTCAAAAACCACTCCAGATGTATTCAGCTATATCATCTTTGACAAAGGAGCTGACCATCCCCACAGGAGGAAAGATAGCCTCTTTAATGAATGGTGTTAGAAAAACTGGATTTCAACCTGCCAAAGATTAAAACTACACCCTTATCTTTCACCATGTACTAAATTAAAATCCAAGTGGATTAAGGATCTAAACATTAAAACAGAAACAGTAAATTTGCTGGAAGATAAGTTAGGCAGAACTCATGAAGACATTGGCATAGGAAAAAATTTTATGAACAAATCCTCAGTAGCATGGGAACTAGCAGAAAGAATCATTAACTGGGATCTCATTTTACTAAAAGGCATCTGCACTGCAAAAGAAACCATCAACAGAACTGAGAGACAACCACCAATGTGGGAAAAATTTTTTACCAGCTTCCCCTCAGACAAGGGACTATTATTGAGAATATATAAAGAACTCAAAACAATCAGCCCCCCCAAATATAAAGACCCAATTCAAAAATGGGCATCTGAAATGAACAGACATTTCTCAAAGAAGTAAAAGCAGCAAGTAAATATATGAAAACATGTTCCACATCACTGGTCATTCGAGAGATGCAGATGAAAACAACACTGAGATTCCACCTCACCCTACAAAGAATGGATGCTATCAAGAAATCAAACAATAACAAATGTTGGCAGGATTGTGGGAGAAAGGAATCCTTCTCCATTGTTGGTGGGAGTGCAGACTGGTGCAACCACTATGGAAATCAATATGGAGATACCTCAAAGAGCTGGGACTAGAGGTTCCATTTGACTCAGATATCCCTCTGCTGGGTATCTTTCCAAAAGAATTAAAAGAATCATACCATAGTGATATATGTGCACCAATGTTTATAGTGGCACAGTTTGTAATAGCTAAAACTTGGAAACAGCCCATTTGCCCATCAGTTGGAAACTGGATAAAGAAGATGTAGTTTTTCTATAAAATGGAATACTATTCAGCCATAAAGAATGAGAATTAGATTCATTCGTAGGAAAATGTACACATATGGAGGATATACTCCTAAGTGAAATAAATAAGTCACACGTGTAAATACCGAATAGTTTCTCTGGTGTGAATAAACTGTAATAGTACATAAGATCCTAATGAGATAACTGACATTGTGAAATGGGAAGAAAAGGGCTAAAGGTGTAGGGAAAGTAGTAAGGGTAGGGGAAAGATAATAAGGGAAAAGAAAAAATGTGAGAAAATGCAAAGATGGAAATAAAGTGTTTGTAAATGGGGAGGGGAGAAGGGGGTGAAGGGAGGGCAGGGACAAAGGGAAAAATGAGAACCAAGACCTGTCACGTAAAGGTACAAGATCCCAATGATGAATGTCACTGTAATGTATACCTCAAATGTACCAATAAACTCAATTAAAAAGGGGGGGGGGACAGAAGCTACGCTCTGAGACTCAGAATTTTCAACTCTACTGCTTTCCTTTCCAGTAGATTCTCTGCCTCTCCCAAGCTCCTCAGATAGTTGAATTGGACAGTACCTGGTCTGGATTTCCAATACACCCCAGCTGTTAGGTTCTTCAAATCATGGGCATCAGTCTTGGCAAGTCTCCTGCCCATGATTGGGGTGTTGCAGCTGCCTTGGGTCCATGCCTTAGAACCCTGGTCTGTGTGGAGGACTTCGGTAAAGGCTCTTGCAGCTACAGTGCCTTGCACTTCAACCCTGGTTCCTCAGGTCCTGGTGCTGTAGCTGAGCTGCTGCCCAGTGGAGCCAGCATGGGCAGCATGGAGCATAATGACCAGAAGGCTCTTGAGGAGCCAAGGGCCAAGAGGAGCTTCCTGGTTAGGAAGTGAGCGCCAGCCTGGGGAAACTCATCATGTGCCTTTCTGCCAGGGAATCTTCTGGAAGAAGAGCTTGGACTTCTGCTGGCCTTGGGAGGCCTCAGCCCAGCTTTGTATATGCACTTTCCGGTGCAACAAGCCTGCTTCAGTCTTCCTCCTGGGATCTGTGGGCCTCTTTGTTAACCTGACTTCCCAAAATGCATCCAGGGAGACTATTACAATCACTGCCGTCTTCCTTTCTCCATTACTCAGAGGCCTCTCCTCTAGCATATTTTCTTTCTTTCTTTCTTTCTTTCTTTCTTTCTTTCTTTCTTTCTTTCTTTCTTTCTTTCTTTCTTTCTTTTTTTTTTTTTTTTAAGAGTCTCTACTGGCCTTCCATCTGGAGGCCTTTTCTTCTCAGCCAGTCCACACACCACCCCAACCTCATGCCTGCCTCTCAGTGCCCTGCCCCTAACCCCTTACCAAATAGCCTTGAGTTACCTGGGCTACCCATGACATTTCAATTTACCTTGTGTTGGTGTGCATCTGAGCTGAGTCAGTCAATGAAACAACCGATTTCAATTTTGCTTGTTGTTATTTTGAAGGGCAGGCTGGAGGAAATGGATGCTAAGCGAAGGCAAAGGGAGCCAACATATGTGGTGTGATTGAAAAATAGGGTGAGCAGGGTGTGGTGGTGCATGCTTGTAATCCCAGCACTTTGGGAGGCTAAGGCAGGAGGATTGCCATAAGTTTGCAGTCAGTGTAGGCTACATAGTGAGTTCAAGGCCAATCTAAAATGCATAGGGAGACCCTGTTTCAAAAAAAAAAAAAGTATAACAAGTGTTTAAAAATTTATTACAGTAAAAGACACATTGCTATTAATCCCACTCAAACACACTGAACACACTTATTCTATCGTATTTACCACCTTCTGAAACAGTTCTGAAAATCCTTTTTGTGTGTCTTTAGGTGCACTGTTGTAACTGCCTCAGTGTCCTGAATAGATTCAAAATGTTTACTTTCCATGGTCCCTGTGATGTGGGGGCAGAGTGACGTGGGGTGCCAGATCCAGCGAAGGAGGTGGATGAGGACACACAGCAATGCTTTTATGAGCCTGTCCTGGTGGAGGCACTCGGCAGCAGCGTTCACCACATTTTTCGTCACACCTGGTGAGGACTCCCAAAACTTCCACAACTGCTTCAAACACGGCAAGAACAACAGTGAGTGTGTTGGAGGTGGAATGAATTGTTCTGAGGGGGTTCATGCCAATGTGCCTTTTACTGCAGCAACTTCTTTTATTAGTACATGCTTGCAGTGCGTGCATTTTACAGTCATCTTGGGGAGTACCTGCTGGTACCTGTGCAAATACAGCTTACTTCTTTTGATTTATTATTTTTAAAGATTCTGGTGTGGGTTTTTTTTGTTTTGTTTTGGTACTGGGGATTGAACTCGGGACCTTGTGCTTGCAAAGCAGGTGGCGGACCCACTGAGCTAAATCCCTGGCCTTCTTTTTCTTCACCTCCCTTCCCCTCCCCTTCCCTCCTTCCTCCTCTAGTTCCCTATTCCCCTTTGTAATTCTTGTTGACATTATCAATCATAGTTCATGCTTATGGCACAGAAGGTCCACATTCATTAGGTTATTAGGATCCTGTGCATATCTGGCACATCTTCACTCTATTTCCCCATCCGTTCCCCCTCGCTCCTTGCCCTTGGCCCCCTGGACCTGTTCCTTCTCCTCATCTCCTTCTATCCTTTATTTTTCTCTCAGTTTGTATTTTCCCATACTTGAATGAGAGGTATGCAAGCTTGTGTGTCTGATTTATTTCACTCAACATTATATTCTCCAGGTGCAGACATTTCCCTACAAATGCCTCAAATTAGCTCTTCTTTATAGCCCAGCAGTATCCCACTGTATACAGACACTGCATCTTCTCTATCCAGTTGTCTGTGGACGGCGTGTGCAGGCTGAGTCCAGGATTTAGCAACTATGAATTGTGCTGCTATAAACATTGGCATGCACATATCAGTGTAGTATGATGTCTTAAGCTCTTTGAAGAAGGTAAATCTTTTCAATGTAAAGTTCACTGTGCATCTGGATCACCCCATGTATATTGTGCCTTGAGCCTTTAGCATGCTTGTCCTGATGCACAGTGATCATTTATACCATTTTACAGAGGAGGATGGGGGTGGTAAATAACTTGCACACAGCCTCAAAACTAGTCAACAGAGAGCTAGTTGCTAATTCACTCTTTATTTAGTGTAAAAAATTCATGTAAATTTTTAGCATGTTTCAGTCCTTCAGAAAACACTCCCATGAAGCAGACCATCGAATGAGCTGTGTGATCTTGGGCAAGTCACAGTACCTCTCTGGGATATAGTCTGAACCTCTTTAAAACCAGAAAATCTTCTCTAGAGTGTCCAGTGAGCTTCTGACCCAGGTTTTAATCGTGCCCGTTATGAAACAAATAACTTCTGTCCGATCCAACTCTCTCACAAATCTAAATCATACTACGAGAAAAATCAACGATCAGTTCTCACGGAGCACCAGTCAGAAATACATCAAGCATCACCCTCTTTCTTCCTGCTGAGCAGCAGCTTTCCTAATGCAAGATCTGTGGATAAGCAGGAAGACAGGAAACCTGTAAAAGGGCTTGCATTTTTCCATCAGCACCACCTATCCCAGCCACTGTCCCTGGGAGGTCCTGGCCCTGCCATCCTTCCCTGTGCAGCCTGTGTGGGGCTAGGGCCAGTGTTCCCCATGCACTGTCCCTGGGCAGGTCCAGCCACACAAGTAGGCTGGACTTGCATGGTCTCCCTTGTACCCTGGGAGCTCCTTGTCCCTGTAGAGGAAATAAGATAATATTTATGGCAGATAATAAAATCTGCAGCAACATGTATACACCATGAAACTCGGGGCCATAACGTGCCTGGAAGCACCTTTCCTTTCTGTAGGATTCGTGCTTGCCTGGTCTAGTTGGGAAACAGATCGCACACATATACATGCTCATATACATGTATGTCTACTCACTGACTCCTTGGAGTCTACCAGACCTCTTGGTGAAGCCTCTCTAGGCCTACTAATTGCACTTAAAAAATCTAATTCCGCTAGAGCATGCCAGCATTCCGGGGCCAAGTCAAAACTTTTAAATAGCTGTGGACTAGATTCTGACCTCAGCAGACTGGACAAAGGGGAAGCCAGAGAAGCTGTGTCAGGAGGGAGGCTGAAGCCTGTACCTCTCATGTCCAGGATCCCTCCTCCCCTGCTCCCCACCCCACACACCAGAAAAGGATTGAGTTGCAAAAGAACACCCCGTTTGTTGAGAGACACTGGTGGAAGCTTGGGTTCAGGAAACCTTCTGCTGGATCTAGGGATGACCACCAGAGGCAGTGGGTCAAGTTTTCTTCGTTTTGGGGTGGCTTTTTTTTTGTTGTTGTTGTTTTTGTTTTTGAGACAGGGTCTCACTGTGTAGTTGAGACTGACCTGGAACTCACTATGTAGCCCAGGCTGGTCTCCAGCTCAAAGCGATCCTCCTGCCTCAGCCTCCCAAGTGTTGGGATGTGTCACCACGCCCGCCCAAGTTTTCTTTGGCACTCTGCATCTCACCCACCGCTTATCCTCTCGGCTCCTGTCCCAACCCTACTCTGGAACTCAGCCAAACAGCTCTGTGCAATTTCACTAAATTTATAGGACACTGTGCTGCTTGGCACTGTGCTGAGGAATACAAAGACCCTGGTTCCAGGTCTGCCACAAGCTCTGTGACCTTGGGCTTCTCAAGCAACCGTGTTCTTGTTCCACCTTGCCTAAACTGGAATGATTCAAGACAACAAGGAACTCAGGCTTACATAAAAAACCCAGGTTGCTCATGCAAAGACTCACAAAGAAATGCTTGCCTGTATGTTTTCAGTTTGAATAAGATTTCATTCTGTTCTTTTTCTGAAACAGGAGTTTTGCTATGTTGCTTGCAGTGATTATCCTGCTCAAAACAACTTTTCGATGAGCTGAACAATACAGCAGTCCCCCCCCCATCTGTGGTCTAGCTTCCTACTGCTTTATTTACTAGCAGCTAACAGTGGTCTCAAAATATTAAATGGGAAATTCCAGAAATAAAAATTCATTGTTTTCAAATAATTTTGATTGTAGCATATCATTATTTCTTTACTATTGCTGTTACTCTCTTACAGAGCTTACTTTATAAATTAAACCTTATCATAGGTATGCGTGGATAGGAAATTTTATATATGGGGGGAGGAAGAGGGAGAGAAGGAGAGAGAGAGAGAGTTCAGTACTGTTTGTGCTTTAAGGCACAAACCCTTGGGGGTCTTAGAACAACATATCTCCCATGGATGGGGGCATTGTGTGTTCCCAAATGCATTTGGTGAGAGCATCTGTGCTAATACCTTAATTTCCATTTTTGTTAGCAGCTGATTTGTAAGGAGCTATGGAGCACTCTACAGAGGTTCTTAGAGGGGAGCCGTTTCAGCCAGGCAGACTGACATGGGAAAGACACAGGGCATGGGCTCATATCTGGGTGGAGGACCAAGGAGGGTAAGGCCAGAGGTCAAGGACATCAGGGTAGTGAGGACACGGGAACTCATACAAGAGCAGGTAACAGAACACAGAGTTGAAGAGGAAGGCTAGAGAAGAAGAAAAGTTTTCGTAGTGTGGTCTATGATTTTATACTCTAGGCATGACTTTATTGAATCTTAACAACCACACAAGAAGGGTATGATTATCTTGATTTTCAGATGAGGGTCAAGCCTGAAAACCTCCCCATACAGCAGTACTTAACATTGGGGACAATGGTTCCCAAGCCCCTGCCAGGGTTCATCTAAGAAGCTAATTTATTTCCTTAATCTGAGGTAGTCAGTGGTAAAGTCTAGATTCCAGTCCACCTTTGTCTGCAGAGCCAGTGGATGCTCTTCTCATTTTATCTCACCTATTTAATTGTACATTATCAACCTCCTAAAATTTTTCTATGAAATGGATATCTGCATATGAATATAAATGTATTCATACATATTTGAAAAAAGAAAATAGGCTTTTGTGACTCTACAACTATCTTAAGGCACAGAATATTATCAACACTACTGGAGCTCCTGTGTCTGTCTCTGATTTCAGATCCCATTTTTCCTGTCCCCAGAAGTGATGGTGCTGAAATATGTGCTGTGATTCTCTTGCCTTATATAATGTTCCCACATATATTCTGCCATGTGATCTGTTTTCTCCTCCAGACCCATTCTCCAACCTTCCCCACCCTGCCTATGCCCCCTAAGGCTCATCCATTCCAACCGCACTGGGGCTCCCTTAATTCCTGGTTCCCTAAGGGGTTTTGGCAAAGTGAAGCCAGAGCAGAGGACAGGAAAGTGAGGTCAGGGCCTTTTGCTCCTCTGCTCCTTCCCCATGGAGCCACCAGACTTCAGGCAGGACACCCTCCAAATAGCTATCTCTTCCCTGGGCATCCCTTAGGATGGTAAAGCTCCCTGAGTGCTTGATAGCCCTAGGATACTGCACCAGTCCTTGCTGGTTTCCAAGCCTAGTGTTTTGCAACCTCTTTCTTATTATTACCTCATGTCATTGAATGATGCCTTTTTAATTTGCCAGGTGTCTATCTTTATATAAATGAAACAATAAAGTATTTTTTTGTCTTACTTGGTTCATTCAATATTTGTGAGATTCACACAAAATGATATGTGTGGTTATTACTCCTTTGCAGTTATTACTGTTGTACAGTACTACATTAAATGAACACGTCAAAATTTATACAATCATTTTGTGGTGGTGGATATTTGGGTTGATTATTCTGACTATGAGACACAAAGCATTCCTATACATATGTCCTGGTTTAGATATTTTTTATAGATACAGATAGACATACATATTCATATCTCAGAGAGAACCTCTGGGTTATATACCTGGTAGCAAAACTTCTGGGTGGTAGGTCCTGTCCCCAGGAAATGTCAAGTTCTTTAGTGCTTTGTTCTCACCCTGAGAGGGTATGAGAATTATCCCATATTTTTTCCAGTATGCTTGTTATCATCAGAATTAAATTCTTGCCTATCTGGTGGGTCTAAAGAAGTACCTCATTGTAAATTTGATTGTAATTTTGCTTATTATTGACAGGTGAAGCAGCTTTTTATTTATCCAGGCCCCACTGTCTCTGAAAGCCAGAGCATGACACCTTGTACAGGGAAGGAAGCTCAGCCCATGTTGAAGTGTGGTTTGCGGCAGTCTCTCTTAGCCTACTGGCCCAAGGCCAACATGAAAGTACTAAACCTTTACCATTAGTCTCCTTTGGGGAGGTTTTAATAGGGACTTGGATATATTTATTCAAAGAGAGAGAGAGAGAGATTGATGTAATTCTTGAATTATTAGCATTTACTATGGTTCTGCCTCTCATCTAAGCATGTAACATGATTTAAATGTACCTACAACCCAAATCAGCTCATAAGTATCCATTCAACTGGTAATTAATCAGTAGGCATTTTCCTGGGAGAAATAGATCACCGAAGAAAGTAGAATTCCCTTTATGTAACATCTTTGACAACCACTGCTTAAATTGGGCTTGTGGGCATTTTCCTAGTGAATCTTATTTATGTGAACTGTAAGGAAAAATGGAAAGCCAGTTTATGCCACTTAAAAGCAAAGCCAGTATCATGGTGACTGCATTTTTCTCATGGAGATAAGCAGGAAGAAGGGGAATATTCTAGAACAGGCTGTCTGGAGTACCCATCATGTCCTTCACAAAGTCTGTGTGAACAAGAAAGACTTGGCCCCTTCCTCTGGACCAGGAACCCTATGGTATCAGACGCCAAGAACTGGCATCAAGGATTTTCCAGCAAGGAAGGCAGCCACCTCAAATCCTTTGTGGAGCAAGACAGGTTATAAATAGATCTATAAATTTTTTTTTAACCAGAAGGCAACAGGCTTAGCATAGCTATTCTTCCCTTTTGGTTACCCTCCCTGTATTGCCTTGCCTATGAAATCCCTGCTACCAGGCAGAGCCATCTGCCTATGAGCCAATCCGCTGCAGCAGCCAACAGAGAGCCAGGATGGAAGCTGGCTTCTATGATGATTTCAGGTTGTGACCTTGCTTGTGGGAAAGAGTAAATCTTCCTATCTTACCTCTGGCTAATTGGGCAGGAGGTAGAGGAGACAAGAATTTATGGTACAATTTGCCACCTGCTGACTGGAACACTAATGCATCTCTTGCAGAGAGGCAGGCTCTGAGATTAAGGACAGGCTGAGGGGAAAGGATGGAGCTGAGACCTGCTGGGGGAAGGGGAAACTTTTAACTACCAGAATAGAAGGCGGGTGGTTTTACTGGCCAAGTTATGTGTGGCTTGCTGGTGAGTTGGCAGGGAGAAAGAGAGAGAGGGAAAGACAGAGAGAGAGACAGAGAGAGAGAGAGACAGAGAGAGAGAGAGAGAGACAGATACACAGACACACAGGGACACAGAAAAAGAGAGAGACAGAGAAACAGATGAATTGATTTCATCTCCTAACAGACCCATGTAAAGACCTGGAAATTATTTAGCCTGTTTCTTCTCAAACCTTGCTATGTATTCGAATCACCTGGAGGCTTGTTAAAGCACAGGTTTCTGGGTTTCATTCCCAGTGTACTGATTCAATAGGTCTGGGTCTGGCCTGAAAATCTGCTCTTCTCATAATGAGAACATTTTAATTGTCAGGTGAGAGACAGAGAGAGAGAGAGAGAGACAGATACACAGACACACAGGGACACAGAAAAAGAGAGAGACAGAGAAACAGATGAATTGATTTCATCTCCTAACAGACCCATGTAAAGACCTGGAAATTATTTAGCCTGTTTCTTCTCAAACCTTGCTATGTATTCGAATCACCTGGAGGCTTGTTAAAGCACAGGTTTCTGGGTTTCATTCCCAGTGTACTGATTCAATAGGTCTGGGTCTGGCCTGAAAATCTGCTCTTCTCATAATGAGAACATTTTAATTGTCAGGTGACACTGATGCTACCAGTCTCAGGACCATATTTTGAAAACCACCGATTGAGCCCAACTTCCCGATTTCACAAATGAGAAAACCAGAGCCCACTAGTCATGAAAATACACCTCCAAGGTTCGCAGTTGGTTACTGGTTAGAGTCAGAATAGACCAGAGACTTCCGCACTCCTTTTCCGATGCTCTGCCTACCAAATCAGGCTGGCAGGTGGCCAGGATGCTAGGGAGGTGCTATTCTAATAATAAACGTGTTTTCCTTTATGGCCGATGAGGAGCAGTGTCCATGTTGCCTCCTCTGCCTTCCCGAGCCCAACAGAACTGGCCCTGCCGGTGCAGGGCAGAAATAGCCCAGCCCAGCCCACTTACCCACCATCAGGTCATATTCCCACAGCCAAGTGCCACTCCCAAGGCCCTCGTATCTATTTGACTCCCCCAGTGTCCTCGTTGGCAGAGACAGAGACCTGAGGTCTCAGCAGTGACACTGGGTACACACATTGGTCCTGAGCTATAGCTCTTTGTACATCATCCACGTTTACCAAACACTTTGACCTTGGTGCCTGACATAGCACTTCCTTGTCCTGCCTCTTCTGGCCCTGGAACTTCCCTGTGAATGCTCCTCCCATGGTAGGGTGTGGGGTCCTCATTCCTGGGATGGTGTTGACCTACTCAAAGTGCTTGGCTAGGTCCTGCAGCCCACAGCCCACCTCCTAGTGACCTCAGGGGTCCTGAGTTCTGACTGCCTCTTGAACTCCTCCCCGAGGCTATGTTCTGCCTAACAAATTGGGAACCTTAGGCTCAACCAGGTATGAAATCAAAGCTGAGAGTGACCTTAAGCTGCCTATCTATCTGCCCCTGGCACTCTCAGGGGCCCCTTTTGTGTTGATCAATTTTCCAGTTCCATCTCAGCCTTGCCACACTGCTGCATTTTTCTGGGGAGATCTAGCACAAAGAGGTCCTACTGAGGGAAAGTGCTTCCGGGAACCCAGGGCCCATGACAGCAATGCCCCAACAGGCCTCCCTTATATGGAAAGTGATGGTCTGGGAGAAGACAGAGTTGCTAAATGGTTTGAATAAAGAATTGGTAGATAATGGAGGTGATGGAGAAAATGGAAGAGAGAATGCTGGAGAAGGTTGGAGTGATTTAAGTGACTTGGAGGCTAGAGCCTGGTGAGAAGGGAGGGCAGCCAATAACACATTCTTACATACAGTGTCAGAGGACTCTCCCTGCTCCTGGAGTGAGACAGTATGGACCCCCTCTTTGCTCCAAGTCTTGATGTGCTTGTACAGCCTGTGGTGATAGCTTGGGCTGAGAGAACAGAGTAATGCACAGAAGGGTGGCCTGCTCCACTCCTGTCTGCTGAGACTGGTGTACAGAGGAGCATTGTGTCTTGGTTCCAGGCTGTAATCTGCTTCCAGCTGGGAAGCATCAGAGGCGTGAGCCACAGCTAATAGAGGGTTGAAGACACAGGGAGAAGCACTTGATGCAAGTGCCTCCAGGTGGGGGATTCATGCAGGGACATGAAATGTCCCACCCTCTGAGGCAACTCCAAGATAATGGCCCTAGGTAATTCTGGCATTTTTTTTTTCACTCTAGCCATTTGAGAGATGAGCTTGATAGGAGACACCATAGATTCTTTTTAATTTAGATCCATTTAGCTTGGAATCTGCTGTCTCTGTTAGGAATTTGGGGGGGGATGAAACCAATTAGGAGTAGAAACAAGGTGGTAGGAAGAATTTTAGACTTTGTGAAGGACCAATCTACTTTTTGCATACTAGCAAAATGTTTGTCACCCTAAAAACTTGCAATAAGTCCATGTTAACTTGCAGAGATTTATGGTTTATAAGAAGAAACATTTAGTGCTCGCTTCGGCAGCACATATATTAAAGAAGAAACATTTAAACCCCCAATGCTTTTCTACAAATTTGGTTTGAGGATAATCCAAACCTCTTCCCAATCCCTTCGCGCCCTCCACAGATTTTTATCTCCTTATTTCTCCCAAACAAACCTTGCATGGTGTGGAGATAATTTGGAGAGCCAGGTTGCCATTTCTAAAAGACTCCCCAAAGCACCTGAGATGGGATAAATTTCCTTTCCAAGTAAGTTCCAATCAACAGTGGCTGGGGTGGATGGCCAGTACATTGAAGTGGGAATAAAGGGAGATGGGGAGATGGCTCTTGCTGAAAAATGTTCCCCTTCTTTATTTGCTCCTGGACCAAAAGCTGCTAGAAAGTGTCTCTTGGAGTATACCTTGGTCCTTTTCCTGAGAAAGCCAAACTTGGAAGTGACTAGCTGGTCTAATTGTGCCTCTGTGGAATCCAAATTCTGGAAGGAGTCAAAGAGAAGTCTGGAGGTCTCTGTCTGGAGAGAGGCTGGTGGATTAAATCCAAGCCTTACAGAGACCCAAAAAGCTGTCAGGATGCCTAGGCAGCACGGAGCCGAGCTGGACGATGCATTCCAGATGGTTTGCCTGCCTTCCTTGGATCTGGGGCCAGATGGATCTTGTGGGCAGCCTCCCAAGGTAGCCCCCCAGAGAACTCAGGGCAGCAGTCCAGATGCGAGGGACCAGGCTTAAGGATCACTGTAGTGGGCTCTGAGTTAGAGGGAAGGGTCTGTTCCTTTGTGTTGAGCATCTGGATACCATTCTTCAAGCTATTAAAAACACTATTCTGCTAAATACAGCCAATTCATTTTTTAAAAGCATTTAGGGGACAATTCCAGGCCAAAAATTTACCCCAAATGGATCCAAATAATTTGGGCCTATATGATATGCAGAAGCTCAGAGAAGAGGCTCTGACATTTCCTAGCAGGCATTCAGTCACCACCACGCACCCCCCAACTGCTCATCTCCATGATGTTAGCAGTGATGCCACCCACTGCAGACACTCCCAGGGCAATGCCAGGACTGTGAGATGTATTTTGCTGTTTGCTTTTGTTTTATTTTAGTCTGTGCAAAATATACAAGGCGGATACAGAATATTTTCCTCCATGTTCAAGGCTTTCAGATAAGTTTACAGAAAATAAGCATGAGAAAGAGAAGGGGAAAGAAGGGTAAATGACAGAGCAAAGAGAAGCAGCAAATCAATGAACTGCTTGAAAGTTCCCTGTGGACTCTGCTCTGTGAATCTGATCTGGCCATGATAAAGTCCTCTGCTGTGAAGAGCAAGCTGATTTGCCTTCATGTGGCTGGATGGTCACCTGAGTTCAGTCAGATAAACAGCTGCCCCTTCTCCATGGGACTGGGGTTGGGAAAGGCAGGAGCCTCTGCCCCATGTCCATGTTGGGAAGCCTTCCTGGCCTTTAGGAAATACTGACTTATGGGCAGCAGGACCCAGTGCTAGGAACTTCTGGTTTATCAGAAGGAAAAAAAAAAGGATAATCACAAAGCAGCAAGTGTTAGACAATTCCAAGGGAAAGGAAGTCCATAAAATATTGAAGGCATACAGTGAGGAGTAAACAAAACAGGTTATTTGGAAGGGGGAAAATTGTTAAGAGAAACTCCTTTCCAACTCAATAGTCATATGTGATGAAGGTCCAGGTATCCTGCCCAATCTTCCAGTTTCTATCCTGTTGCTTTTGAACTATACTTCAGTAAAATGATGTTGGACCCAAATCTAAAAGGTATATTTTAGAGGATTAAATTTTATATATCCAATTAATCCCCAAAGTTTACTTGCTTGAAGAATAGAAATTATATATATATA
>NW_022900914.1:25483748-25512141 GCF_012274545.1 Fukomys damarensis
TATATATGTATGTATGTTAGTCCTCTTTTATGCAATATTTTTGCTTTCTATGGTTTTATTTACCCATGGTCAACTAAGATCTGGAAGTATTAAATGGGAAATTCCTGAAATGACCAATCCATAAATTTTAAATTCTGCATTATTCTGAGGCATATGATAAAATTCAGCACTATTTACTCTATCTCATCCAGGATGTGAATCACCCCTATGTACAGTGTATCACACTGTATACGCTACTTGCCCATTAGTCTCTGAGCTGCTGTCTCAGTTATCAGATTGACTACTGGAGTACTATGTGATAAATCTTGGAACATATCCCACAAAGCTAAGGGGATCTACTTTATAGTTCCCAATTCTATAAGCTACCAATGATGATTTTTTTTAAAAAAACACATTTCCAAAGAAACACATTATCCTAGTCCACATTGGGAGAAAATAATGTCATTTGGTACATAAATGTCTACTGTGAATGTATCATTACAACAAAACAAATCATCTAATGAAAACATGTAGCAATATACCAGTGTGGGTCATAGCTACGCGTTCCTAACTGCTTAATCTATATCCTTGGAAGGTATGTGAGAGCATCTTTGCTCCCATTATTCAGACACCTGAGTTGACTTTGATCTTCCTGGATGTCTCAGCATCTAAATCACTAACCTCCAGGTGCAGACTCTTGCCTGTCTTGACAGGGCTTTTCTGAGCTTCCAAACAACTCCACCTTCTTGCTACTTGCCAGAGTATTATTAATCAGTGCTGATCCTGCTCTGCTGTGAAATGCCACTCCTGCCAAGACTTAACGTTGCTTGTCTACATGGAGTAAGAATTTAGGCCTAACCTCCATCTTCATTTTATTGTAGTTGAACACTGACAGACTCTCAACTCCTACAAACAATTCTCTAAAACTCATTCACCTTGTGGTAGCAGGAACACGTCACACACACCTGCCAATCCTTCTGAAATAATATTGTTGTTAGTGACAGGCAGCCCAGGAAATGACAAAAGTCTTTTTTACATCCAGATTTCGAGGAGGGTGTTTTGATATTGTTTTCCAGACCAGAAGAATTTCTCTGGACCAGCAGTGGTTTTCTTGCTCAAATTTTTCAAGCAGTTCAAATGAGTGTCATTTTTCTCTTAATTCTTTTGCATGGAGTAACACTAGTTGTTTTCATGCCGGTGCCTGGTGAATGGCAGCTCTGCTCAGCTGTGTAACATTATGTGCTTTCCCCCTGTGGCTGAACTTCTCCCCTGTGACTCCTGCATTTCCATAACATGGCCTGGGTTGGAGAAAGGAGCATAGGATCTCCCAGAAACATCTGAAACTGGCCCCCAAATCATTCTGCCTAGGCAACAAAGGCAGTAGGTGTCTACAGTGTAGACAGATGCATCTATGCCCAGCCCCCAAAACCACAGCCACCCTATTCGTTCCCTTTCCTGAAACTGCCTGTGAGCCCTCCTGAAGAGCCTCTGGTGTCTACTTAGAAAGCAGATGTCTGGGAGTAACTCTGAGACAGAAACAGGAGTACTGCAGGCTCTGCTTCTCTCATAGGTGTTTGGCCCAGATTTTCCAGGATAGCTCACTGCTGGAGGAAACAAGCTCATCCTGGTCACCAAGGTGACAGATGGAGGTGACTCTGATCAGGAGTGTCAAGGAAGACTCTCCAGAAGATTGCTGTTCCTAGCAATGCCACATCAATGGGTCTGTCCACCTGGTGGTCTCCTCTTATCCACAGAATGTAAACACCAAAAGAAGCCACGGACTCTGGGATCTGCTTATGAAATGTCTCAGCAGGAATCTGATCTGATTTGGATCAGCAGAAGAGATTCTGTCAAACCAAATCTTGTTTGGGAAATATGGGGCTGTTCTGGTCGAATCCATTTTGAAATCTAAGAGCTGAGGAAATCTGGCTGAAAAGAGCAAGACTCGTCCAAGAACCTGTCATGAAGTCACACTCATCCTGCCCTGGTGGCTTGCTGCCAAAGTAGATTGGATCCAGGTAAGTCACTGGCAAAGAAAAGCGTTCTTCCTGCCCTGCATCAGCAGCCTGTGCCTGAGTCAGGAGCACTGGAGCAAGGATACAATGTAGAATTGGAAGGATACCAGGATGCTCTTCTATCTGATGATATTCCTGGGACTCAACTGGATTCTTTCATTCAACCTCCTGCTTCCAGGAGGAGTTCTGTCTTAGGTTTCTCTCCAGGTACCTCTCAGTGATCTTTCATTTGATACTGAACAGCTCTTTCTACCTGTCTGTCTCCATACCTCCATCTAAGACACTGTTATATTCTTTTTTTTTTCTTTTACAGTACTGGGGCTGGAACACAGGGCATTGTATGTGCTAGACAAGCACTTCTGCCACTGAGCTACATCCCCGGAGAGTTTGTTGTATTCTTGGTTGACCCAGGTAGTCACAGTGCCAGCTTTCCTCCCACCTTCTCTTGCCTACTGGGAAGTTAGATTACCACACAGTAAGCACTCTAGAAAGAAGGCACTCACATTTGTTGTTAATCTGTAGCCAATCCTGTTAGGGGACAGGGTACAACAGTTTTTCTGAGGCATTTCCTTCTTGTTGTTCATTTTGTCCTGGTAACTTTCAGGTCTGTGTAGGGATGAATCACATTTCCCCCAGGAGATAGCTGAGGACAATGCATATCTCCAGTGATGTGTTCAAGGGAGCCCAGACTATTGGAAACAAGGTGACCCCTAGAATCCTGGTGACCATGCTGGGGTTCTTTCTGTCTATCTTCTTTATCTCATTTATTCAGTGAAGAAATTAAAATTTTAAATGCCTACTATGTGCCATGGAAGAAGCAGATTTCTAGTCTTATTTCCTACAGCCCACCTGCCCAAACCACCTGTCCAGCCACACCAAACTAGCAGTGTTTCCCAGTTCTGCACCTCTGGGCTTGCCCTGTCACTTGCTTGAACTGCCCTCGCTCAGTTTTCCACTTAATGAAACTTAATTGTTCCTTAATCCCAAGCTCAACTGTCCCCTCTTCTATATTTCCTACCGTGTTATTGCAGCAGGAAGTAATTCCTCTTGCCTGGAATGCAGTTAGGAAGAAAACAGCAACTATGAGGTCTCCATGCTCTATCTTGGACAACAGTGTTTTGGAAGTGCATTTTATCCCCTCAAATAAAATGTATGTCCAAAGAATCCAGAAACTATGTTTCATGAATTTATGTGTTCCTCAATCTTGCATGTAAGATTAATACTGTTGAATCAGCAAATAAGACCTAGGGAGGGCAAGTGACTTCTCCAAGATTTCAAGCTGTTGAAACATGAATTCGGAACTCTTTACACCAAGCGAGGCTTCAAGCAGTGCAGGTTCCACTAGGACCAGCCACTCTGGAGGCCAAACATGGTTGGAAATAGGCTAACATTCATGGTGCAATCGAATCCAGTGCAGACAAAGTCGTCAGAAAAAATAGTGTTGCCTCACACAAAATGAATACTTCTTTCTATAGATATGTATCAGTCAATTCTTCAGAAACAGATTTAATGCAAAATATAAAAATATACAAGCATTTACAAGGTTGGCTTACAATGGTCTCCCACAGAGTCAGATGTGGAAGAGTGTAAAAAATCTGTCTGCATGCTGGAGATCTGAAGGATCCTGTTGAAAGCCTAGAGCTCACTGTAGTGTCCTGTGTGAGTCTGTGTTAGGAGGCTGACAGGTCTGTGATGGAGGCTGAAGATGTCCAAGGTGAAGGCGAAGACTGGAGTTCCTCTAAAGGAGCTATGCTTCCTTCTTAATTTCTCCTTTATACGATTCAGGTGACGTGCCACCCTAGGGTGGGTCTGCTGTCTTTGGTAAATCCCCTCAGCCACACTCAGAACTATGCTGATCCAATTTAGTTGGGCATTTCTTACTCAAGTGGACACAATCAGTGAACTATCACAGGGTGCTCCCTCCTTGTATAAGCCTGAATTCCATTCTCATCATGAAGAGTATGAGAATAAAGGATAACAGTTGGAAGATAGCTTCACGGACTGAACCAAGAGAATGAAAGAGTGACCCAGTGATACCTTCTTCCAAACATCTAGTCATTTCCATAACTGTCTGCTCACACTGGGTTAGGTGAAGTGGGTACAAAAATAACATAAAATCACTACCCTCAGGAGCACCAACTTAGTGTCCATCCATGGTCACTACAAATAATTTAAGTAAAAATCTCAAATTTGAAGGATAATTTTTATGCTTCTTTTTGAATTAGCTGAAGAGCTGGATTAAGGGTGGGACTCCAGGCACCATTCTGTATTGAAATATATGTGAAATCTGTATACTATATTCTGAACACATCTTATATGGAAATGTAATAAAATAGAGATGAACATGCTTCCAAGGAGCCTCTCAAGAAGTACTTGGGAGTAGTAGTGGGAGGCTGAGGCTCCTGACAGGCTGCTCAAATAATAAGGGATGGATGAATGGAGGCTCACTTGCCTGCCTCCAGGGAGGGTGCAGGAGTCTTGGTCCTCTCAGTCACAGCTAAACAAGAGTAGAGGCTGATCTTATCCTCTTTCCCCTGCTCTTCTCAGGCTGTCTTTAAATAAAAACACATATTTAAAGAAGATGGGTTTGCAACAATACCAAATTGGCCTTCTTTTTCTTTTTTCTTTTTTTTTTTTAACCAAACTGGCCTTCTAAGACAGCTGTTTGTCTTGATCTAGCCTTGTTTATTTATGTCAGCTTACTTATCCAAAAAAGTGAACCATTATTTGAGCATTAGCAGAAGCCACAATGGCACTTCAGGAGTCTTAACCTAAGTTTTCATCCTATACATTAATATTCCACCGCAGTTCATTCTATATGTTCATTTCTAAATGACAATTATCTGCACTATTCAAATAACTTCCTCATCCAAATTGTTAGGATATTATTAGGCAAACAAAGTCAGTTTTCAGAAGGACATATTTCTCTGAAGTATAAAAGGGATTCAACAATCAAGCAAGGAGAAAAAGTCTACCTCCCAGCACTGGGCTCTAGCACTGGGCTAGGATGTCCCAGTGTAAGAGCTTCTTCTGTGTTTCATCCAGAAGACTACTCTGATAGGCAAACCAAGAAAAGTCTAGAGGAAGGACAAAAATAATCTTCAGTATATTAGCTTTACAAATTATGGACCTACCCTAAAATTTTCTAACTCCCTTTAACAACTTGCTATGAGTACTTTATCCATGCAGTTACCAAAATCCTTACAGCATTTATTTTGTTCAAGTCTTGGTATGACATATTTATAACTCAAGTCTAAAACTACTTCTTTCAATGTTCAAGGACTCCTTCTCCCTTTTAATTTCAGCATTGGGTAATCTGGTAAACCCTCCCTGAGTGTATAATGTACAAACTTCATATTTTCATAAAATGTACTCATATTCCTATTTACTCTTCTTTCCACTGTACTTTACCCACTGCAGTAAGTCATCATTACTTCTGTGGACTTTCTGGATCTTTTCCATTTCTTCATGTTTTTATTGATGTGCCTGGTTGCCAAAGTATAGGCAGTAAACATGGGATGTAGCCTACCATGATTCTCTATATATCCCGGTTGATATCTGCATAGTTCCCAATAACAATTAGGTCAGTATTCACACAATTATTTATTATCAATCCATGTTTCTTATCCAGACATTTCCTTGCTGTATGATGCTCCTTATTACAGAAACAAACAAAAGCCCCTTATCCACAGACATCTGTTCAGCATGTTCCTTTAAGACTACTTGTCTACTGCTGGATTTTCTCTCATGATTTTGGTTTTTTAAAATACTGAACACATAAGTACTCATCTAGGTGCTCAAAACAATACCCAAAGCAAAACAAAAAATAACATAATTCACCTCTCCTCCTGCAAAAAAAACCAACACAACCAAAACAACAAATCCTGTCCTTCTTCCCTACATAGCCCCATTTTCACTTTAATTTGCTTGTGCTCTTTCACTAAACTCCATTTTCTTTTCTGGGCCAGGTTCTTTCTCATCTTTTTTTTCCCCCAAGATGCTATGTGTTTAAAATCTAACAAAAAGAAAATACTTTCACTCCCTTGGATAAAGTTTAGCTCACACAATGAAGAGTAAATAGTTTTCTTAAGCCAAATAAAGTTTAGCAATTAGCAGTATCTTCTGTGTAAAAAACTTAATATACCTATTGACGCTATCCTATTTCACAAATGCCAACTGTAAAAGTTCACATTTAATAATAACTACTTTAAGAGTAGACCCCACAACATTGGATATGATTTATCATGATGGTTTTCATTTACAAATGAATGGGTCTTTACTGTGATGACTACATGAGAAATGTCACATCATCCTGTGGGTTGTTTGTCTTAATGCAGAAGTCAGGTGGAAGTTTAGTTAGCTCTATAATTGCTTTTGATGAGTGGATGAAAAGCATGTGGTAGACAGGTAAAGAATAGGATCGGTTGTGTGTATGGGTTTAAGTTTTTAGGGGATAAAAATCCTTTGGAACTATCTAGATGGTCTCTGAGCTAATATTCTATAAAATTCAAATGAATTTGACAAGAGTACACATATAATTAATGGGCTTTAGAAAATGATACTTTTTGATGTTTCATTGGTGTATATTTTTAAAAGGCAGAACTGAATCTATTTACAATAGAGGGAGAGAGGGAAAGAAAGGGAGAGAGGGAGAGGGAGAGAGAGAGAGAAAGTAGTGGGAAATCAAGGGGGTCTTTAATGTTTTACTGAACTGATCCACTCTAAGAACATTTAATCTAGTTTAGAGAATCATCATTGGCCTAGAACTCCTCAAAGGAAGCCTCTACTGAGTTTTCTAGTGATGAGTTCAAAGCCAACAGGGCTGTATGGAGATGTAGAAGAGATCCTCACCTTTACAAGATCAGTGCAGTTGTAATCACATTCTAGTGAGTTCAAAGTGTACACAAAATTCACAAGGACAAGTGTTGACTGAAACACAAAGAAGAAGATTGCTTAATCTAATATTCTAAGATATTTAGTCAGTGAGTTGGAACTCATGCCCACATCAGTCTGGAAAGATAAGTCAAATACAGAATATTTTCTTGTCTACCTTAAATTTCTAGTTCATAAGACAGTACAATGTAAGTTGTTAGTTTTATAGAACTTGGATTTAGTTTTACAGTACACTCATAAGGTCACACAAAAACTAGGGTTTTTATCTTGATAACATTATTAAAGTTCCTCCCAGGAGCTGCTTGTCATTAATTAAAAGCCTGTTGAAATAGAAGAATAAATAAAAACCAACTGTCTTTCCTAGCTGACTTGATTTTTTAAGAAAGCTGAAGAAACAGTCATGTGGCCTGTGGCTTGAGAAATGCCCAAGTAAACTCTCCCAGCACATCTAAATCAAAATCTGGCCCTCAAGAGACCTGTATTTTCTGCTTCAAACATACCAGAGCTATTGGGGGGATTCGTATGCATTTGTTCCCTGATTCAGTCTCCAAAAGTCAGTGTGCTCCCCTGTCCTCTAGCTACATTGTTTCTAAGCAGCCCATAAAGATTCTATAGAGATCCTACAGAATTTAAAAATCCCACCAGCTCTTACTTACAAGGTTCTTTGATGACTGTTCACAGACTTTTGGTTCAGAATGAGAATGCACAGGATGTAGAACCTTTTCCAGGAATGTCCTTCAATTTCCACTTGCTACTTAGAGGTAGGGAGGCTTCATTAACTTAAAACAAATGTCTACATGAAGCATATAATCCTCTAAGAGATTTAATAATACCTATCAAATTTTAAAATGAGAAGAGAATTCTGAAAAAATGGCAGAGTAGGAGGCATTTTTTTAAATTCCCCAGTTTCCTTCATAAAAAGTGTACCTAGATATGATGACTAAAATTTCTTGGGAATATTTATGATAAAGCTAGGTGATGAAGTATCTCCATAAATTTCAGAACACTAGCATAGAGGGACATCCACAAGACCAGTATGCTATTACCACCTATGCAGGATGAAGGGAAGAGAAGGAACAATGTCTCTAAACAGATCAGGAACAAGAAAGCCCCCAGATAGTCAAGATATTCACTGGAAAGCACACAGGGGGCCAATGTGACACAGTGGAGAAGAATAAGAAAAATTTTAAAAGCCAACCACTTCAAAATGTACTTCACAAAAGCTATGAGTCATGGCTTTTAACTAAACCATGTCTCCTGAAAGTTCAGGAAAACTAATTTTTACATAACAACAGGAAAGGATCAAGATCACTCTAGTCTACAAATAGCTATATATTTAGTGCTTGCCACCAGTCTTCAGACTGATGTGTGTAGTCATACTGAAGTTTGTTTCTAATATGCACAGGAGGGGTTCACTATTTGATAAATCACTATTTGATAAAACAGAATAAGAAATAAGGCAAGTCTCCAAACAAGATTAGGACTATAACTCATTTCAAAATGAAATGAAAGCTATTAGGAAAGGATAAAATAAATCCAAATTGATACACTTGGAAATGAGAAGAAAGAACTTAAGAAAGTATTAACAATTTACATACACCTTCTTGGATTTTTATGTTTCCAGTATCAAACTGAGGACCTTGCATTTGTGAAGCAGGCAGTAGCACCACTAAGCTAAATACCCAACCCAGTATTAGCAATTTAAGAAAGAATCAATTCAGAAATTAAGCTAGAAGCAATGTAAAAGCACAAATTACAATAATATTTTATGTACATATAAAATAAAATGGAATAAAATCTTTTAGAAATCTGTGTGAAATTTAAAAGAAAAATAATTTAAAAGATTCAAGAGAAACACAAATATCGATGGTAGGCTAAGAAGATCCAACATACAATAATAGGAACCCCTGAAGAAGAAATTCAGTACAAGGGAGCAGTGAATTTTGAAAAACATTCACAAAACTCTTCTGAAATTAAAAGAGATGCATGTAGGACTATATAAAGATTACACTGTGTATCCTAGAATTTTGATTTAGAGTGATGAAGTAAGTCATATTCTAGTAAAATTACTGAATTTTAAGGTAATGAGTAAGTCCTTTGGGAATATAGTTTTAAAAAATACAGTGACTTACATGGGAAAGAAAATTAGTTTAGCACCAGATACTTCAACAACAGCATTTATATGTCTGAAGTAAGTAATATTTAAGATTCACAAGAAAATGTGAGTCAAATATTTTTATATGCAGAAAAATGACTTTCAGGCACAAAAGGACACAGACTGGTATCAACATGTAAGAAATCAGGGAATTTTGTTCCTGTGAACCCCTCCTGTGCATATTAGAAATGAACTTCAGTATGACTACACACATCAGTCTGAAGACTGGTGGCAAGCACTAAATATATAGCTATTTGCAGACTAGAGTGATAAAAAGGAGCATGGTTTATATGTAATGGCTATCTACTCTGTCAATGTAGATACAGTAAAAATTGTATTTGTAAAATAGAAGCAAATGCAAAAAGCAAATGAGAAAAATGTAACTCTTAATAACACTGTTAATTTTGGTACCACTAGTATTATTGTTTTGAGCATTTTCCCCCTTTTGGCAGTATTGGGGATTGAACCCAGGATCTTCCCACTGAGCTACATCCTCAACTCCTTTTTAATTTTTAAATTTTGAGACAGGTTCTCACTAAGTCTCTAATTTGCCCGTGCATGACTCAAACTTGTAACCCTCTGGCTTCAGTCTCCCAGAGTGCTGAGATTACAAGAGTGTGCCACACCACCAGCTGTTTTGAACCTTTTGAATCAGAATAGTAAAATGAACTCATGAAGTGTTTTATCTTTAAGAATAGAGATATTGTCTATATCTTTCCACTGAAAACACCTAGGAGCCATGACCAACACAGTGATGTAAGTACTTTGTGCCTAAATTCGAGTGTTGAAATGCCACTTCCCACTGAAAGAAATCATGGCTTGTTGGGAAAATGGCATATTCCAAGTCTGTGGCACAAGATATACAAGGTGAGCTTGGAATATGTGGTTCTGTCCAACAGCAAGGAAGCTATCAAAGACCTTGGGCCATATCAAAAGGATTCCAGGGCTGATGGAAGAGCACTCATGAGCCAAAGATGGGACAGACTGGGCTGCAATGGCTCAAAACCATAAAATATGTTAAGTATGTGAGTCCAGGATAACTAAAGTCTCCTTTACAGGATGGTGGGAAAAATTTATTATCTTGAAAACTGGTAAATAGAGGCAAAGAGTCCAGCGTTACTTTCCCTCTCCTAGCTGAACTGTATTGCTGATTAAACACTGAATTAGATGAGAAGTATCTTTTTATAGAACAATTGTAACTAGTAAATGAAAAAGAAATAAGAGAATTAGAACGTTTTACAGACCACGACAAATTAAGATATCTAGGCATTGAACATCAGTGTCTGCCACTGAGTCACAAAGGGAGACAACCAGACATGGGGGGGGGTGCCACTGATGCCCCACCCTTCATTGTCTTCACAACAGGATTAAACCTGAGTCTCATCAAGCTTCCAAGTCCCACTAACTGTGTGGGAAATATGGAGAGCAGAGGAACATGCTGAGCCACATCAGAAATAAGCAATCAGCATAATCCATAGCGCAGGACACTGCAGGTCAAATACTGGGTTCTTCAGCAGATTGATTGTATGCAAAACACAAGTTTAGAGGAGAAAACTGTAGGTTTAAAGAGATTTAAAAGATATATATTAAAGTTTTTAAAAATGGACAAAAGTAAAGTGTTTAAGCATGCTAATTGCCTAAAAAAACCATAGAACAACAGAAGGAAGTGACTATTAAAAGTCAGTATAGGCCAGGGATGGTGTCACACACCTGCTATCCCAGCTACTCTGGGAGCTGAAGCAGGAAGATCACAAGTTCAAGGCCAGCCTGGGAAACTTGGAGAGATGCTTTTTCAAAAATAAAAAATAAAAGCAGTAGGGCTGCAGCTCCATGCTAGAATACTTGTCTAGCATGTGAAAGGCCCTGGCTTCAATCCCCAGTATCATGAACAAACAAACAGCAAACATAGAGTCAGTATAGTGGTTACTTAACAGAAGGCAGAAACTTTTGTGATTACCACAGAAATACGTGGAAAGCTCTGTTTCTTGATCTGGGTGATGCTTAAAATGGTGCTGCATTATAACGATCTACTAAGCCCTACGTTTGGTTTATAATATAAAGAGGCTTTAAAATTAACAATGTGCATATATATCCTTTGGCCTAACAATGTGACTGCTAGGAATGTGTCTATAAGATGAACTGATCCAAATACACAGAGATAGGCATATCTATTGCAGAACTGTTTGTAATAGCTAAGGAACTCAGGGTAGTGGTGGCGGAAATAAATGTCTATTAGATGAGGACTCAAATTATGGTACATCCACATGACGGAATATTACACAACCCAGAAAAATCGAGGCACATTTATATGGGTTTTCAAGCATATTATTAAAGATAAAAAGAAAACACTATAGAATATTATTTTGATACCAAATGTGAAAAAGAAAAATACATTCTATATTTGTATTGAATATATTTAGGAGACTACCTAAGAAACTGTTAAACTCATTACCTCTGGACGTAGAGTAGAAATGGTAGAGATGGGGTCAAAGGATGTAAATTTGTCCCTTTCTATGTGTCTTTTAGTTTTATAAGTTTATTATAAATTTCAGGTTTAAATTTTTTAAAAAATAATGATCCTTCATAGTCATCTTAGACAATGAAGGGAGTAAGAAATTTTGTTAAAGGAGAAGAGGACTTTCTCCTTTAATGAGATAATGGAGTCAGCACCTTTTTTATTGGATTGCTACAAAGTTAATAAAGGCTGAGATTGCCTTTGGAAACTGCAAGTCCTAAGAATCTTCTCCTGCTCTTGGGTATTTATGCAAGTATATCATACACTCTGAAGGAATGTAGTCAAGGACATTATGCACCCTATCACAGTAGATCCACAACAAATATAGTTGAAGCCATTCATTTGACTATTGTGGGGGGTTATCTACTATAGATCAAACTATGGTAGACACAGGATACAACAAATAACATAGGTGATAAAGTTCCTGTCCTCATAGAGCTGACATTCCAATCAAATGAGTGAATGAATATTTCCTTCATTAATTAAAATAGTTTACTTACTGGCTAAGATGGTCTGGACTTCTCTGGCATAGAAATCATGCAAGTAAATGAAACTCTTTACTGATGAATACAAGAGACATGGACCACATGGACTGCATTTTTCTACAAATTTTTTAAAATTTTGAGGCAATAGGTTATTATTTTATGCTATAAAATTAAGGTTGACATAGTAGGCAGCCTTGAGAATGACTGATTCTCAATAACAGTTTCCTGGTATTCACACCCATATAAGATCACTTCTTCATGAGTGTAAGCTAGTCCCAGTGACTTGATTCTAAATAAAACACTGCAAAAGTGATGGGATGTCAATTCTGAGATTAGAGCGTAAAAGATTAACTTCTATCTTCTTTGCACACTCACTTGCTTGGAGAGAGGCTGACTGCAATACATTGGGAGCTGGGGAGAGGCCCTTATAGTATATTGGCCTCTGGCCAACAACCAGTGAGGAGCTGAGATCCTCAGTGCAACTGCCCATGACGGATTGAAAGCCTGCATGAGCTAGGAGGATCTTGCCCAAGTGGACAACTTGGGATAACTGTAGCACCCCAGCTGATACCTTGATTGAAATCACTCCATGCTCAACAGGAGGGACTAGCTGAACTGCACCTGGACTCCTGACAGAAAGAAACAAGAATGTTTTTGTCTCAAGGTATCTGTTACACAGCAAAATGGAACTGAGATGACTGGCTAAGTCATTATTCGCTTTGGAAGTAGACCACGAGGGTAGATTCTTGCCTTTGAGAGAGTTACCTGGCACATAGGTCAGATGTGGCAAAGCTGTAATGTCACTTTGTTTTGTTTCAGCTTTTTCCCAATGAGATGATCTTGTCTCAGAAGATTCTTAGTCAAAATTGACCCTTTTCTCCCAAAAGCCTTTTTTGTTCCCCTTTTCTGGTAATGGGTTTTTTTCAACATTGTATTTTATTTGAAACTTTAATTTGAAAGCAATTTTGGTAAGAATCATCCCGGACTCTGATTTATTATTTTATATGCTTGTAGTTATCTCCTGTGCTCCTCTGCCTTTCTTTACTGTCTGCATTTCTTTATCCTTCTGCAGAGCTTCTCTTCATCCTTCAGCTTTTGGCTGGAGCATAAGGTTAGCTTCAATAAGACTGCATGCTGTTTCCATTTTCCACATTTTCTTTTCTTTCTTATTTTGGCAAGAACTACATTTTAAAAATATTATATTCATTGCTCTGAAGCTTTGCATGACTTCTTTTTCTTGCTGAATGAAGAGATACTTTAAGAAATACATCATGTGACTTTTAGTGATTTCTATTGAGAGAAGACTACTTGCATTATTTTTTTTGTAGAAATTTCAGATTAGTTAGTTCATTGAATAATGTAAGTAATTCAAATTTAGGATTAAATTAAAGGAGACCCCTGCCCCCACAGTGTGCTGATTTCCTTGGCTAAATAAGAGAACTTGAAAGGATTAGACTAAAGAGAATTTTTTTAGGTACTTTTTTACTTTTTTCCCCAAATTCTGAGAAAACCTATTTAATATGAAATACAAAGTGATCCAAAGGTTATTTTGACTTAATCAAGAACATAGGTTCTCTAAATTACCAGAAAGGAGAGGTAGAAGGAGGAGAAAGGGGTGGGAGGTGGAGAGGAAGAGGAAGAAATGAAAAGGAATAACAAAACAACACATTACTTTTCCTCCTAACATATTTAATAAGAGAAGCAAGCCACATCAGGAAAATAGCTTTAAAGGAACATGGCAATTATTTATGTCTTCTACCAAAAAGCAATAGATGCATGAGATAATGTCAAATAAATGCTTTCAGAGATCAAAAAAGCTGGCATTTCCTGTCCTAGGATTTCACCTGTACTGAGCGAATCCCTTTCCAGCTGTAGCACACTTGATATTACAAAATATCCTTCACCATCAAACCACAGTAGCAGCAACAATAAAAACAACTGCTTAATGATTTTTAAATTTTTATTTTGTTTACCACCGACTCAAAAGAGACACATGGTCCCAGAGAATTAAGGGCCAACAATCTTGTTCTCTTGTCATGTGGTATGACTCTAAGTTGCTCCTTTGGTATCAGATAGATATCGCCAGGCAAGAAAGACAGTCCTTTCCAACACCAAAAGGATTATTCAGAGACATAGGAAAGGACATATGATGGGTTTTAAGGTGTCAATAGTCTTTCTTAATAGAACACACCCCACAGGAAAACATGAGCCAGAAAAAGAGCTGGTGTGGGAAGAGGACAAATATGCTGGCAGAAGTCAACCCTTGGTGTATTCAATCCCAACAATGCATATTTCCTACAGTGTGCAAGATTTGTTTAGGCTTAGTTTCAATAAATAATAGACATAAATTGAATAAACTAATGGTCATATCACCATGACAGTTCCTTCCATTTTTCATGGAATAATCCCATTATTACTTTAGTTATGATAATTCCATTTAATCTTGGAGTCCCAATCCCACTGGACTGTTGGAAATTGAATGCAGGTCACTATGAGGGTTCTGCTGGGGGCAAAGGTGTCTTCAGAAAGACTAGAACTGACAGTTCTCATCCCTAGTCCACTTGAATGAGTCCCAAACTGTAGGGTCTTTTGGTGTTCATCCCTCTGTTGTTTTCTAGAATAGAGGGACTCTGGCAAAGACCCAGCCTCCTGGAGGCATATCCTATACAAGGGATGCTGCTAATATGGCCTAGCTGTGTCTGGATCGCAGATCCTCTAATGTGGAAAAATATGGCTCTCTTCCAACACAATTCTTCCATTATCCTCAGATTCTGTTCTTCATTCAGAAATAAGGCAGAAAAATCCAGCCACAAACCTCCTCTTGGGCAAAGACATAGAGAGTCAACTAGAATGGAAAAGAAAAAGGAGAGAGAGAGAGAGAGAGAGAGAGAGAGGGAGGAAGGGAGGGAGAGAGAGAGAGAACGTAGACATATGCCTCAAGAGTCTTTCTCAGAAGTTTTTTCTAAAATGAAATTCCTTTCATTGTAATGCTCTTTTTAGAGTTGAGACCAACCAAGACATGGGCATAATGATCAATGCACACAACTAGTTGATGACAGGGCTGGCTCTTTCTACTACATCATAGTTCCTCTTCTTTTTTTCTGGTAGTTTTGTTTTGTTTTGTTTTGTTTTTCGGTACCAGGGATCAAACTTGGGTCCTTGCAAATGCAAGGCAGGTGGCCTCTTCTTTTTTTCTAATTTCCAACCTCTGTTCCAGTCTAAATCTGCCTTGTTCACCAAGGCTTAAGTTTCTGCACCTAAAGTTTTAGACATATTTAGAAATATTTTTAAACATGTTGATCCGGTCAGAGTTGACTTGCTTGTGATAAATCATATTATTTTCCATTCTTCCTGACAAAGTCCCAGGGCTCCAGCCATGCTCCACAGAAACCACTAGAATGACCTTTAGGGACCTGATTCTCCCTGTGGCAATGATATACAGGGAATGGGTGTTTGTGTATGGTTGAGTCTCTAGTCCTTATCATCTGCTGGCAAAGCCATGTCTTTCTCCTATGATCTCGGATAGCCATGTCTCATTTTGAGAATAATCATTACTATAGCAACATGTTCCAATGCCAAGCACAGGAGTGCCTGGGCTATCTAGTTATGTCATATATTATAGGCCTGGTGTAAAACTTTTTCATGTTCTTTCTTCTAATAATGAACTTCCATAGAACAGGATGTACTACTGTGCTTTATAATTTAGGCAACAATATAGGTATTGGCTAACTTGGTTAGACATAATCAAATGTTTTTTCAGCCAATCTGGCAGAAAAGAGTTGGATTCTTGTGGGAGTTGCATGAATGCTTCCAACACTTTTCTGTTCAGTCCATTAATCAGCAGAATAGCCAAGGGACCACAGTATTTCACTGCAGCACAAAGAGGTCTGTGACTGTGAGTGGGAATAAGGTCCTATCACTCCCGTTCTGATTGATTAGTGCTGAAGTCATTGCTAAATAATGATTACCAGTCCCCCAAATCCACAAATGACTCTGTGGATAAATAAGACCTGAGGGAAACAAAAGTCAGTGAACAGAGACTCTCCTTGCAGTGCGGGACAGGGGTATAGCAATGTTGTGGGCGGGGGGTGTGTGAAACATTAGATCTGGCTAAAGTGAACACTACCACAGAATAGGACCTTGAGGTGCTTTGGGGGCCCCTTCTGCATGCTGCTTCTCCATATCTGCCATCTCTCTACAGTCGTGTTACTTTGGCCCTTGTCACCACAGTCCCCATCTTCAATACACATGACCCTGCCTCACAGATTTCACTGCCTATCCAAATGATTCCAACCTCTTTTTTTAAGCCTTTACTACCCAGGTTCTCCAACTCTTCAATTGTTCCACTTATGTGTGTATTCTAAGTCATTCTCGGTCTCTTTCTCTCTGGGTCCCTTTTTTATGGTTTTCATGTCCAGGAATATTCATGTGGAGAGAGAACATTCCACTTACATGTAGATTAGAAAAACTTTTTAAAAAATGTTCAGTGTATTCCATTAATCCTAGACACATAGTTGGTAGGCTATTAGGGATGCAAGAATGCTTGGACAATATCAGATTTAAATATTGCTTTTTGTGGTTCTTTGAGACATATCCAAATAACTAATGGCAAAGAATTTTTTTTTTTTAAGTTTTAAGTAAGCTCTGGTTACTCTGCAGTCAGCAATGTTGAATGCTGAGTCTTGGCAGCTTTCAACTTGACAGAAGATGCTTCCTAAAGATGCACTTCTGTGAAGCCCCTATAGAACCAGTCTGTGCTAGGCCAATTCATGATTTTTCTTGTTCTCTCCTCTTTAGTACTGTTTTCACTTGTTGGAAATGTATCTGCTTGTCAATGTTTGATAGTGCTAGAACCTTTTACATACTACAGACTCAGTGTTCTACTTCAAGAATGCCAGCACTTATAATTTTCAAGCCTCAAACTCCCAAGTAATGGAAGTTATTCAATTATGTTGCATTTTAAAGTAGAAATGGCAGTATTATATAACTACAGATTTCTATTAAGTAAATTGGCAATGCTATTGTTTATATACCACAATTGGGGCACTCCTAACTTTATTTCTGTATACCAGTCTCAAGCTGTTTCTAATCTATTCTCTAACGTCAAGCCACTTTGGTTTTTGTCCCAGAAATTCTGAATAATTACTATGATACAGAAATTTACAGGAGTTTAAATTAAAACAAAATGTTTTGAAACTCAGGTAGACATAAATTATTCTTTTTACTGTGAAGAAAAGACTTCCAGTTGCAACATCTCTTACTAGAAAGTTTTTGAATTTTCTAGATATGACTCGTAAAGATTCATGAGTTAGAACTTTACAAGGATAAAAGCATTTTGGAGAATGCATTTGAATGTAAAACAAAATCACAAAAGTAATTAGGTGAACTTCTCTAGAAGTCATCTACTAATTTAAATGAGCAAATTAAAACCACTAAACTTTTGGAAATCAAACATACATGTTTATTATTTAGTTTCTGGTACTGTGTTCTTTTTATTTGCCTATGGAATTACTTGTAGAACCATTATTTTGAAAGTATGCTATTTTAACTTGGGATATCAATAATTTGGTCCTGGTCATATGGTAGAGCGAGCAATGGGTAGGAACCTGTTGGCTTGGGCTTTACTCTTACACTGCTACATACTAACCAGGTTTAGGTCTGTGGTCTTTTCATATTGACACTCTGGACCTTTGTTTTTTCATCTGGCCAACAGGAAATACCTGATCTCCTTGCCTCTTAACATTGTTATAAGATCACTCTGAAATTATAAAGTGGCATAGAATATAAGACATTCTATTCATTATTACCTCAGAATGCCTCTCAGATTTCATTGCCTCAAATTTATTATTTAGGAAAAGTACAAACTTGAATGCCATATGGAGTCCTTGTTGACACTGCAGATGTTGGTTAATTTTAGATTCTAAAAGAACAAAAGAATAGAAACAGTAGCAGGCAAATCAGCCTCTTTAGCTTTTTTTTCGAAATCTCCTATTATCCAAATACCAAACTAAAAATGGCAGGCTAAATATTATAGAAAATTACATCATTTGAAGCACTGAAATTCTGTATATCCAAGCCCTTTTGCAGAACATGAATTTATTCCCCCCAAAGTACATTACCAATGGATTTAATGCTATAAGATTAATTATGTGTTGTGTTTTTTGTTTGTTTTGCAGGACAAATGAAAGGATCTAAAATTTAAACTTTAGAATAATACAGAGTCAGGGGAAACATTAAAGTCTCAGAAGAACCACAGAAAGATATGAAACCCATTTAGATATCCAGAGTCTTTCTTGAACTAATGGAAAATGGAACTAAGCTCAGAAAATCTTGGGATCTGTTCCTGAAGATCTCATCATATTTACAAGAGGGAATTTCTTTGCAAAAGAACAGGTGGGACAAATGTACATATGCTCATGACAACTGCTTTTATGGTCCCAGTCATTTGGAAGACCTGTTCTGCTCTCGTGTGCCACCTCTCGCGTGCATAAGACATTTCTATTCATTTTGTCATCTCTCTCTGCTTACACAAGCATAAGCAAGAGGTAGGTGTTTCTATACAATATATAGATGGCATCTGTCACTTTATCTTTTGTATTCATACCACCCACTCAAAGAAAATATCCTAGAACAAGCTGAGCATTTTCTAAGTATCTTAAATTTTTTAAAAATTATGGAAGAGGTGGAACAAAGGATACTCCACGTATTTCCTTTACTCCATAATGGATATGGGGTAACAAAGGAAGCCTCATAGCAATTCAATTATCTAAAGCAGTTGAAAATGGTGTAGTTGATATTCTGAACCTATACTTTTAATGCAATTTTTCAGAGAATAATTCAGTCTCAAGACTGCCATGCACATCTTAGGGGCTTAAAACAGTGAAAGAGTATCATTCTAATTAAGCCATAAATGTTTTACCTATAAAACTTGTTCTTCAGAAAGGCATAATGACACATGCCTATAATCCCAGCATTCTAGGAGGCTGAAGCAGGAAAATTGAAAGTTCAAGCAAGCCTGCACAATTTAGTGACTTAGGGAGATCCTGTTTCAAAATAAATGTATAAGGGCTGGGGATGTAGCTCAGTGTGGAGGCCTTGGGTTCAATCCTCAAGACTGCCAAAAAACAAGCAAACAAAAAAACAAACACTTTGTCTAAAAGTTGTAAGAATTGCAGAAGATATTTTAACTTGTACTTTAGTGATGTAGTAGATATTGTATTGTCATTATTAACTGATTGTGCTAGTTTGAGTAAGAAACACCCAACTAAGTTGACTCAGCATAGTTCTGGGTGTGGAAGACCCACCCTACGGAGATTTGTTGCCAGAGTGGTAGAAAGGGAAATGAAAAAGGAAGGCTGCTGCTTCTTTCTTCAGAGGCGCTCCAATCTTCACCTTCACTTTGGACATGGTCTTCATCCTCCAGCACAGACTCTTCCAGTGCAGACCCTTGGCCTCCTGATTCTGACTCACATGAGACACTACAGTGGCTCCAGACTTTTGATTGCATACTTTGGCTCTCCAGGACCCAGACAGACTTTTGCACTCTTCCATACCTGGCTCTGTGGGTGGCTATTGTAAACCAACCCTGTAAAGTCTTATATATTTGCATGTCTTGCATTAAATGTTTCTTTAGTAAAACACTGACTGATACACATATATTTCAAAGTTTACTCTCATGTGGATTAGAAATATTAAAAGTAAACCCCAAGGATAGGTTATATAGTGCTGCTTGTTTTGGATGAAGTCTAGACTTTTTAGCATTAAAAAAATATTATTGTAGAAAATATGCATTGTGTATATGTGTGGGGGGGTATGTTTTTACACATATGTGTGTACTGTTGAATGAGAAACATGGTGATGAATGTGGTAGGATTTTGTACATTTGGCATATCAATAGTTTCTCTGGCAACCTTATGATTTCTCTAAATTAGATGCTTGATTTAATTTATAGTCATTTGTTTGGGAAGAATATTACATATGTGTTGGTGTTAAATTCTATCATTATGCTTATAAAAATATAATAAAAACAAGTATGGAATATAATAATAAAAAAGAAAGAAAAATCAGATCTTAAAAATGTGAACTCTTTTAGTTGTTTTTGGATTTATATTTCTTTTCTGTGGGAAATTTTGTTAGAAAATGTAAGGGATACAATCAATAAGCATATGATATTTATCAAATTAATAAAACCAAGGAGTTTATAAATCATAAAATTTTGAGGACAGTTTCTCAACTATAATATGTAACTTTGTTTTATTTGTAAACACAATATTTCAAAAATATTATACGAAAAGAAAATGATCAAGAACATATAATATTTGAAGATCATATCAAACTAACAATGTATTTGGATTATCAGTCTGTGTTGCACAAATTTTTGTTTATTTCATATCTTTTTTGCTGTCGTATATGTATATTTGAAATTTTTATTTAGTATCTTCATTTCTTGTTGTCATGTATGTTTGCAATCTTTAATAAAATAAATAAAAAATACTATTAACCACCCTCTTCCCAGCCTGTCTCATAAAAAACCTCTTTTAGTACAAAAGGCCTAATAAGATGTGTGCAAACTTATTCCGTCACATAATTTTCACAAGCTAAAACAAAACTTAAACCCTCTAAATATCCTTCCCATATGAACTTTGGGTCAGTCCAAATGACTATATGGATTCAAATAGCTTCATTCACTGCTGAAAGTGAACTAGAACTGACCCTCTGAAACAGGGGCTTATTGCCATGGATTTAAGCATAGATACAGGTAGTGTCTGAGGGAAAAAGAGAACTCTGGCTTGATGGTCAGTCCATGGGAATGCTGCTATGGAACACTGCTATGGAACTTTCAAACCCTGAAACAAAATAATTTTACTGTGAAGATGTTGAACCAATTAAAATTCACTGCAATTCAAATTAGCTTAATCAAAAAGGTAACCTGATTGGCTCAAGTAACTGAATAATTTATATTGTCTGGTTCAGGTAAAACTTGATCCAGGGTGTGACCCGGGACATGATTTTTCAATTCAGCATTTTCATTACTGATTCTATTAGAAATGTCTCTATTAAGCATTACTGAGGATATAGCTACATCCTTAGCTCCCTTTACCTTGTTTGTTGTTGCTGTTGTTGTTTTGAGATAGGGTCTCATGAAGTTGCTAGGTGTCCAGGCTGGGCTCAAGCTTTCAATCCTCTTGCCTCAGATTATAGGTGTGTGCCACCATGCTCAGCTAGTTCCATTCTTAAGCAAGCTCTCCCTTCCTGTGCCTGAAATGGATGCAAATTGCTCCAAGAACTGTTTATATCGAAGCCCAAATCCAGAGATGACATTTCTAGTAGGTTTAGAATCAATTACTGTGCCCAGGGGACCAGAATATAAAGATGGTCTAGACCTTGGTTACATGCTTCACACGTAAGTCATGGAGATGGGGGAAGGAGATAGACATCACTGCCTTCCTCAAGCCCATGGACTAGGAGTAAAATATTTACTCCACATAGCTGAGCTATAAAGGACATTTCTAAAAGCCTACCTACTCCAGCAAGTCTGTAAGCCTGTTTTTTCAAAGACAGCTATGAGAAAATGAAGAATTAATAAAGGAAATAAGGAGGAATGCTAATAAAAGAAGGTCAAAGGGTATTTGACCTTGGGGCAAGGGTAGCACTAGAGCTGTAGGGGTCAAAGTTCATCCTACAAGTTCTCAAACTCCAAAATCATCATCTCTATCTGAAATTTCATTCCAGGGAGGCTCCCGTATGATGAATTTTTAAATCCAGGTATTCTCTAGAGCCTACAATTCATTAACTGAGGCAGAATCAATCCATTTTATTCTCTGATATTTTTTAAAACTATCATCCCAAGTATTGTTGGTTGCAGGAGAGGTAGATTAAATGTAAAAAAAAAATTCCTTACTGGAAAAAAAATTAAAAAATATAATTTCCAGGCCAAGAATGAGGAACTACTCTTAATGGAATGTGAAAGTTAATCCTTGGAAAGCTGAGGTTCTAATTTGGAAACCCAGTCACATTGCCTTAGAACATTCCTTTGGAAGGTTTAGTTGAAGTTGGGGAGACTTCTGGGAATTTATGCTAAGGATATTCTTGCTTACATACATGCCAGGTTATTCATTACAGTATTGTTTGTAATAAATAGCAAAGACTGGAAACAACTCAAGTGTCTATCAATGAGGGAATGGTTAAATAAACTATAGCATATCCTACGTTGTAACGCTGTGCAGCTGTTTACAAGAATGAGGAAGCTCTGTCAGTACTGATATGAACAATCTCCAAGATTCATGCTAAAAGGACAAGCAAGAAATAGATCAGGGGATACAATATGCTACCTCTTCTGTAAGAAATGGGAAAGAAATAATGTACAAAAATTGCCTGTATTAACTTAAAGAAACAGGAAGGATACACAGAGAAACCAATGTAATTAGTTATTTCTACTGATGAGGGTTGGTGGGAGCTGAGTATGAGGGTCAGAGTGGGAGAGAGACTTTTTACTCTGTATCTTTGCATTTTGATTTGTGATATATATACATGTATATATACATACATGTGAGATATATATATATACATACATATATATACATATATGTATATATCTATATTAAGAGAAGTAATTCAGGAGTCATATGGTAATTTCACAAACCTTATCACTGTAATTAATAATAGAGACCTAAATTGATGCTCAACCAAAGGCATACTGTTGGAAGGGTTCTTGAAGTAGGCAGCTCCAAGAGAAGTCCACACCACACAGATTCCCATTTTCCTTAGCTAAGTACACTGCCTCCTCTGTTCAATATCTTTAGTGTCCTGGCTTTTTTTTATATATCCTCTTTCTTCTTCTCTAAAAAAAAAAAGTCAGAGATCATAGAAGATGCTGCTGACAATTTTTATGTTTTATTGACTCATAACGAGTTAAATGAAAGCACTGCCTAGTATGTGCACTGTTGTGCATATTCCTACATGCTGAGAAAGTTCACTAGTCATCTTTCCAAGAAGTGGGACTCCTGGTTCACATTGGGTTAGGAGTTTCTTTTTGATGCTCTCAAGGCATCAAGGGCATAGTTTTGTCATTGTGCTTGAAACATTCCACAGGACTTACTAGGGAATGTGGCAATCATTCCCACTAGTGGGTGAGTCTTTTGAGGAACAAGGACTGGGTTTTATTCATTGAGTTTTGTATTCTTAGAGCCCATCCCAGTACCTGCTATGGAACTGGTACTCCCATGAGCTGAACTTTCAGCCACCTAACCACTCATCTTTGGTGGCTTTCCCCTGCTTACCTCATGAAATCCAGGAGTAAGCCTATTCAGTGCTATGTGGGAAACATACCTTGAAATCTACTCTGCTTTGCCATTTTCAGTGCTATTGCCCTACCCAGACCCCCAGTACCAGCAGCTGGCCTGTCGTCTGATCTCTCTCCTACTACCCATGGAATGCATTCTCCATCTGTAGTTAGGGTGATCTTTTAAAAAAACAAAATCATTTAGCATCCCGATTAAAAGCCTTCAAAATCTTCCTATTACAGTTAGAACAAAATTTAAACTCTTTACCCTGATCTTCAAAACCTTAAGTGATCTGGCCCCCATCTGCCTGGTTTCAAGCCTACCCCAGCCCTGGCTTCCTCCGCCTCATGCTGGCCTTCTTTCAGTTCCTGTTCCTGTTGCAAGGGCTTCATCAATGCTCTTCTCTCTCCCTGAAACACTCTTCCACCGGAATTTTGTGTTTCAGCGCCTTTGAGTCATGAAGGCTCAAGTCCTGCTTCCGGGAGGCTTATGCTGACCACCCCAGTTACATCATTGTTTTATGCTATTTGGAGTAACTCTTAACTAAATAGATTAGAATCCCTGCTGGTTTGTGTTTACTACCACCATTATAACTAAGTTTTATAAAGTCTCTTATTCATCTTTGTATAACCAAGTACTTTAGAATAGGGCTGGGCCTATAATTGTCCTAAAAAAAATTCTGTTGAGTAGGTAAGAGACTTGAAAACTAATCATGGATAAAAGATAGATTTTGCCAGATGTGACAGTATATGCCTGTGATCCCAGCACTCAGGAGGCTGAGGAAGGAGGATCACTGCAAGTTTGAGGCTAGGCTGGGCTATACAGTGAGTTCAATGCTAGCCTGAATTACACAGCCAAATCCTGTCTCAAAAAAAAACAAAAAATTTTATTTCGTTTCTCCAGTGACTTCTTTATATGACTACTTAATTGTAAAGGCAATAGATAATTATAAAAAGAAATGAGTATGGCATGATTGGCTTTTGAAGAAACATTGTAGAAAGGCTAAGAGGTAATAACTGGGAGAATATGATTCTGCAAGACAGTAACTTCCCTCATAAGCAAGCTGTGGAGCAGGTAAGCACTGACACAACATTAAGGAGAGGGGCAAGAACACAACCAGCAGTTGGTTTTGTATGCAGGTGCTCAAAATCCACCAGGACACAGCTTTGTAATTACAGTAAGTTCCCAACCTACAAACCAGTTCTGTTCCGAGAAAATGTTTTTTAAGTTGGATTCATTTGTAAGACCAACAAAGTGAGTCTTACACATTTTACACAAATATACAATGTAAAACATAGAAAAACCAAACACATGCATATCAATACAGTAAGTCCCCGACTGTACCATACTACTAGACACCATCTCACCACATAGAAGCACTCAGCAACACAAGCGTGACAATGTCCTGTGGACACATGAGCTATTTCTGTGGTTTGCATCTACAAACGGTTATCATTCAAGGTCTGTTCCTATCTGGGAAAGTTCCCAACTCAAATGTTCGTAAGTCAGGAACTTACTGTATAGCTGTTTTTAAAATTACAATTCTGTGAGTGAATTAACAAGCTCAGAGAAGTTCTGCACCTTGCATCAGATGGCACAGTAATGACTGATGAAATATTTCATTTGAAGAGTTCTCCTGAGTCACCTGTTCTCCTTCACCATGTTGTGTACTGAGTATGATAAATGTACATGCAACATGCTGGGGGAAGTTAAGCCCTAAAGAGAGGAGGACTATTTTTATGCTAGAGGTCTGAAAAGACTTCACCAAGGAAAACTCATTGAAATGGGACTATGAGACATGAAGAGGAGGCACAGTGCAGGCAAAGGTAAAAATGCTCTCCTCACGGGAGCTGAGCAGTTTAGAAGGGGAGGCTAGTGCCACACTGTAAAAGATATTCAGGGCTATTTTGCCTGTCGTTGGGCAGTTCAGGAAAGCAGGGCAGTGACACAGACAGATTTGGGTTTTCAAAAGAAATTAGATCGGCAGGTTGGTGAGTAAACTGGAGTATGGAGAAAGCAGGGGAAGGAAGAGGCAAGTAAGATAGTTAAGATAAGTGTCTGGAAGATAGAAATGTTTGTGTGCATTAGAATCACTGATGTTGTGAAGTGGAAAATTGGGAAAGAGAAAAGATTTTGTTTAAAGATTCTTCTAAAACACTTCTACAGTACACGTCTTGGTAGATAGTGATTGCCTCCATCAAAGCAGAGTATAAAAAACCAGTCTGAGGAGGAAACAGTAGATGGGAGGTGGGAGCTCCCTTGTAGTTTAGTGAAAGTATGTGCTATGAGTCCTGAATGGTCTGAGATGTCCTTCTATAACACCTGGCTTACATATGAAGCAGATAAACAAAACCGTGGCTAGAGACTTTGAAAGCAAGGTTGAGCTAGAGTTCTAAATTTTGGCACCATCTAAATCCACGTTGACAGCTGGAGGTAGAGGTCAATGATAGAGAACTTACCTCCCAAGCATGAGGCCCTGGGTTTAATCCTCAGCAGCAAAGAAACAAATAAAAATTCTTAAGTTGAATTAAAATTCCTACTGTGAAGGGGCACAGAGCCTTTTTTGGGGTGCTAGGAAAGTTCTATATTTTTATTCTGGTGTTTCCATTTGGAGAGTTCTGCATTCAAAGACTCCCCACACGCCTGCCTCTGTCCTCGGCCCACATCACCCAAGCAAGACCACATGGGTCACCGTCCCTATTTGGAGCAGCTGAGACAATAAATGTACTTGGAGAGTATAACATGATTCATCTCCGAACAAGAAATTTTTCTTATTGACTGATTTTAGGCTCATGGCCAATTTGGTCTCCTCATTTGGCACCATTCCTTCAGCATCACTTCTGAACTGTCCTTTCAGTGCTCAGCTTAAAACCTACTTTATAAAAAAATCCATTTCTAATTTGACAGAAAGAGATGAAATTCAATACTTACATTCAGCCACAGTGTAGAACAATTCACTATGAGTATACACTCAACCCAATTTGGGTATTTATGTTAGAATCTCAGTTCTATCATTTATGAAGCCTTTGTGACCTTGAAGAAAATGGGGTTAATAAAACCTACATTATGGTGGTGAGGAGTACGATAACATAAGTGAAAATCCTAAGGATGGCAGACTTCTCAAACCTGACTATGCTTTCTAAACCATTTGGTCTATATACGTTTCTTGAAAGTAAGAGCAATGTTTCTTGGGTTTTGTACTCTCACCTACACTAATTCAGTGCCATAATATCCTCAGGAGATGTTGAAGAATTATATTTAGGAAGTGAGCAGCTCAAGGATAAAGTTGAAAAATATTTACGCAATAAATATGTAGATGAAAAGAGATTGTTCTAGGGAGATGAACAAAAAAAGAAATTTGATTTGGACGTGGTGGCAAAAGTCTTTCTTTACATTTCTTCTTTCTATTCACTTAAATTATTTATCTTGTCGAAAAGAGGGTAAAGTGTCATCCTGCTGAATGTGGAGCTGTGAAAGAATCTGCCAGTACACCTGGTATTGATTCATGCCAGCTGGGACAGGAGCTTAGCTTCTCAGTGTTTTACTATTATGGTTTCCTAGGCTGGGCAGCTAGCTGGGTGCCTAATAATGATAAAACCCACAATAATACTTCATAATTACGTACAGTCATTTGCCAGAACTTGGATTTAATTACAATGACTATGATGGACCTGGCAATATCCTATTCCCTTTTGGGGTGCTATACCCAAGGGCCTGGAAATACAAAGTGAAGTGGCAACTGCAGCTTTCTCCTGCAGGGCCAATCCTGGCAGTTGACCCAGAGTTCCCTGGGTTTGAAGCTCATTATCTGAAACAAAGAGTACTTTTAAATTGCTTACATGTACTTGGCACTGTAAAGTAAAGTAGTATTTATTAAGCAACTACTGCCACCCATGGGGCACAGGATCCTGGAATGCCAAGCTTGGAAGCCAGGCACCAACACAGGCGATGTCATTCATGACCTCTCCTCTGCCTCCAAGTATCACTGCCACTACAATCAGACTGATGAATTCACTGGCTTTTCCTTGCTTATATGGGCTGGACATACTTTTATGGTAGTCTGATTTAAGAAGTATCAAGGGACTCACCAATTCACTTAACACTCATTTGTGAACACCTATTCTGAGCCAAGGCGCTGAAGGGCCACCAAGATGTGTACAATATGATCCCTGACCTCAAACAGTTTATTATCTAGTTGAGGAATTTGCAGCTGCAATATAAAAGTATAAAAAGAAAGGTAAGTCCTAGTAGATGAAAGGAAATGAAAGAACACCAGGTGAAAGGTTCAGAGCAATTTCCCTTGAAAAGATGGAAGATCAGAAGAGGGGCCGGGGAAACTGTGGTGAAGAGCTGGGCAGCAACTTTTCGAGATTCTGCTGGGTTTCCATTTACTGTCTTCATTAACACTTACCATTCCTGATTTGTCTTGTTAATTTATTCATACACCATTTGTCATTTTGTTCACCACTAAATTCCAAGTATATAACATAATACCTGGCACACACTAAAGTATTTTTAATAAATGTTGGTCTAATGAATAAATGACAGAAGTGAAGTGGTGGCAGTGGACAGGAAACGACATTTAATAAATCACACAATAAAGTGAGAAGGGATCAAGTGTTAGTTTTGTCACTGTAACAAATACTTGTGATGACCATCTTATTAAAAGTTTAACTTTATAATTTTGCAGTATCCAGTTCATGATAGGGTGGGTCTATTGCTTTTAGGACTTCAGTAGGGATAGGGGACATCATGTTGAGAGCTCAAGGTGGAGTAAACCTGTTCTTATCAAGCCCAAGAGAAAAAGGTAGAGACTAGGTCCCATAATCCCCTTTGAGGGCACAACCCCAATAACCTAAAATCTCCCACAATGTCCCACCTTTTAAAAGTTCCAGTACCTCTCAATATTGTAGGCCAAGGGCTCCTGGGGAACATTCCAGATCCAAACGATAGCAGATAAGGAGATGTTGGACCAGTGAGGAAGTAGATGGAGAATTATTACCAGTTTCAGCCTTAGATAAGTGGAGTAGATGGCAATACTATAAAAAAAAAAAAAAAAAGAAAAAAAA
>NW_022900914.1:25512208-25513895 GCF_012274545.1 Fukomys damarensis
TCAGTGGTTCTACTGCCTGACTCATAAGTGCAAGGACCCACGTTTGATCCCAGTACAAAAAAACAAAAAATTCATTGTATAAAAGCAATAATAAAAGGTAAATAAATTGGGGGAAATGTTTTCAACAAAAATGATAAAGTAGCAACTCTGCTATATGAATTGATAAGAATTTAATATGTTTAAGAAACATGGGCTGAAGACAACGGGCATTATTAGATATTCACAGGTAATAAATGGATAATAAACATTAAAAAATTTGCAGCCTCAAGAGTTATCAAAGAAATGCAAATTAAAACAATGTGATACCTTTTGCTTATCAAATTGACAAAGCTTTCTAAAAACCTCTCAGTTTTTAATAAAACTTTCTCATAATTAAAAAAAAAAAGAATAGAGAAGGAATAGATTACGTGGACTTTAGAAGGTAGGGGAATTTCAATTTGGACACATTATGTTGGTAGGCAAGCCAGCTGTCCAAAAGGCAATTATACATGCAGATCGGGATCTCATCAAGTGTGCATTCAGCTGTTGGGACATCAGGTTAGATCGCCTAGTGTGTACCAGAGGATTATGTGTCTCCTGAGGAGAGGTCTGAGGATCTGACCCTGAGGCTCTTTCAAGGCAACCAGAGAAAGGACTAAGAAAAATTAGACAATCTAAGGGTACTATATGGTGTCCGCAAAAGTGAAGCAAGGGGGAGAAGAAAAACCTTCAAGAATGTAGGGGCGAGTTCGATCCCGGTACTAAAAAAAAAAAAAAAAAAGTATGTAGGTCACAGAATTCACTCCAAGAGTACATGTGAAATACACTACAAAGCGACCTTTGAACTTGGTCATATGGATGTCATTGATATCCTTGGTAGGAGCCCTTTGAATGGACTAGCAGGGAGAATAGATTGTACAAGCGTTTGTCAGTTTACGCGTTGGAACGTCATTAAGATATGGCCGATGAATCTGAGACGTTTCTAAGAGGCCAGGTGGAAAATCCTGAAGGTGTCACGAACCCTTAACCTCGCTTCTCTTCCTGTACCCTTTCAGCCATTTCTAGGGCGGGGGACCTTCCACATAAAGTGCAGGCAACATGAGGGATAGAGAACACCCCTCCCTCCGTTTGTGAGTCATCTTTGTGGCAGCTCGAAGCGGGGAAGGGAAGACTTGAATTAAATGAAGGGCCCGGTTTTCGTGGATCTTGGAATTTAGTGACAGGGTAGCTCCATGCTAGAGGGAGCTAGGGAGGCTCATTCACATTTTCCTAGCCAGTACTCACGTCGTCCATTCAGCATTTTCCTCTTTCCCCTTCTCAGAGTTGAAAGCGAGGACAAAGCGCTCTCCTGGATCCCACCTCAGGCTGACCTTCCCAACCCTAAACCCACCGCTAGTCCTCCTGCAGCCACGTGACAGTCCTCAGCCCCCGTGACTCGCAACAACCGCCCCAGCCCCTCAGGCAGCAGCCCGCTTCTCCCCGCCTCTCAAATCCACGTGACCGCCTCTCTCCCACCTGACTGGCTCCTCCCTTTCTCCCGGCCGGACCCGGCCACAGTCACAGCTGCCCGACTCCAAAATGGCAGCCACGCACAGCGCGCACCCGAGTGGCCGGACCTCACTGACTCTCTGGCGGTCCTCCTCTCGCTCCCTGCCTCCCCGCTTCGGCCTTCATCTACACGCCTCCGGATTGGCCGCTGGGAATCCCG
>NW_022900914.1:25514453-25532513 GCF_012274545.1 Fukomys damarensis
CAGCACCGGCCTCTGGCCGGGATGGGCCGGCCGGGAAGAGGACGGGGACCCCCGGCCCCGAGCCCCTGTGCGACGAGCCGCTCATAGTGGGAGCTGGTGCGTAGTAGGCTCCGAGGCGTTTCTGGAGAACTGCTTTTCTGGTCGGAGGAAGGTAGGGCACCTAAGGGGAAGGGGTCGCCCGGGGCTAGTGGGAGGGCATTCGTTATCCGGGTGGGTCGAGGGGAGGTGACCGGGCGCGGGGTGCAGGCTGGGAGGCACCGGCCAAGACACTTGGGGCTCTGAGGCTTGGATGTTGGGGGTTCCTCAAGGTCGACGAGAAAAGGTCCAGTGGGAGATGAGGGAAGGCGACTGGGAGCAAGCCTGGTGAGGACTGGGGGCGCCTCGGGGGCTTTAACCCGAGGTGCTGAGGAGAGGATGCGGGAGCAGGCGCCGAGAAGACCCCGCTGCAACTCCCTGGTCTCCGAAGGTTCTTTGGTGCCGCCCGGGCTTTGGTCGTGTAGCTGAAGCGGAGAGACTTTGTGTAGAGGGAGTTGCATTTAAAGGATGCTACGAAACACTTTAAGTACATGACGGTTTGGTCCTGAACTTTGAGAGGCTTGAGGAATCGGAGTCACGAAGAGGTTTTGACATTTTCTTTTGGCATTCCAGCCAAAAGGTGGCTCGCTGCTAGACTTCGTTAGTGATCTTTTATTTAAAATTGTATGTATGTTTTTGTATTTTGTTTAGTTACTAATTGTGCTGGAAATTTTTATAACTATACCTTGGAATTCTTGTAGCATGCTCTCCAACTACACTGGTGGTTTACTTCCCAACTTAATGGTTAGGCTGGAATGTACAATTATAATTTACTACTGACTTTTATTCCAGAAGATTAATCTATGCTTTCCTCGATTATTTTAAACAAGGTCATGCAGAATTAAACTATGTGTTTTGTAGTTTTAAAATATTTTAACTTTATGCATCGAATCGGGAAGGAGATGGTAGTAGGCTAGTATCTGTAGAAAGTAATACTAAAAAATCAGCTTGCGTTTCTAATGGTTGGGAATCTTTTGTCAAATGCATAATTTAATTTAAATCTTACATTTACATAACTCTTTTGAGAATGAGTTCGGAACCGAGACAAGGTATGCCAAGATTAGCTACCAACAGTGGCTGTCCACAGAATCCACTTCTGTGGCAGTCCGTGAAGGGTTTTCGTTTCACTGGAGAGTATGCTAAGAATTGCAGTTAGATCTTTAATCTTTTAAATATTTTCTTAGTCTTGTATATGTTACTAATTCCTTACATTTGCTGAGTACTGTACAGTTTATGAAATGAAAGCTCATTTGATTAGGGAGTAGTACTTAAACATAATTTAGAAAAATATTAGATCATACATTTCTGCAAAAAGGTGCTAATGTTTTCAGTTGGCCTTTTAGTCCTTGCGTAACTAATGGATAATTAGTTTTTCTCCCTGTTGTCCTTGAATTTTACTATTTGTCCTTACAAAGAATGTACTGGAATATAAAACAGTAGACTAACATATTGGAAACCTAACACCTTTTAATGTTGTAGTGGCTTCTCCATTCCTCACCTTGAGAATCATCTATGACAAACCAGATATGAGGAAGGCTTTCACTTCTCACCTTGTTTGAATTGTAGTCTTCTCATCGTAGAACTAAAGAAAAATAAAGTTTATTGGCTGTGAAGTAATGGTATTAAACAGAACAAGAATGGAAGCTTGGAAAAAAAAAAAACATGTGCATAAGCCACATTTCTTTTAGAGCTGGAAGATTCAGCCATGGAGATGATTATTTTGCACATCAGAAAACCAAGGGCCAGAGTACTGTACTTGAAGGGACTAAACTGCTGTTTAGTCCTGGAGCCAGGATTGGTGGGCAGATGCTCTGGACTCCAGTCCAGAGTTTTTCCTTTTTATCACATTCACATTGCTTATTTCTAAAGCATGCATGCTAGTGCCTACTGTAAATGGTTTTTGGATTAGTAGTGATACTGCTCCCTTCTAAGAATGGAGAAGTTTGAATACTTTTATATGTGAAATGATGTAAAACTGTATGAGCCTTTATAGAAAAGTTTAAAACTGTATACTTCATTATTAGTAGAAATGCTGATAGCTCTCTCATTGAAGACACTGTCGTATAGATTAAGATATTAACTGTTAGGCTAGCATTTTATAATTTTTATGCTAAAATTATTTGCTTTAAAGATTTTCATAATTCAAAGGCCTACCTTTTAAATAGTGAATTATATGAAAATTATTTTAAATGTGGGGGTTTTGTTATGTTAAAGTGGATTTTAGTACCTTTTGAAGAGAGCAGTAGTAGAAGTAGGCTTAGATGGTACTTATGAAAACATAATCAATCATAATTGTATTAGAGAAAGACAGGATTTGTGTTTCAGCCCCATAACATGAATCTCAGGCAAGTGATTTAGCCACTGTGTATCTAGGCTTCTTCATCGGTAGTGTGGTTATTGAAAGCACCTATCTCCTAGTATAGTGGTGAAAATTAACTGTGCCTAGCACATAGTAAGAGCACAACAAATACTAGGAATTATTTCCTGTTGTTCATTATATATAAGTAGACCCTTGATGCTCATTTGTTTCCTTGCTGTTAAGACTTTAATGTCACTTTCAGGCTACAAAAGATGTTACCTGATAAACTGTGCGTGGTGGTGCACACCTGTAATCCCAGCACTCTGGAAAGGCTGAGGCAGGAGTATCGAAAGTTTAAGACCTGGATAACTTAGCAAGACCCTCTCTCAAAATAAAACACAGCAGGGCTGGGATGAAGATCAGTGCAGAGGCCCACAGCTCAAAACCCCGTACTCCTCTCTGCAAATTCCTCGACAAATTCATCCTCAAATAATTGTCTGCTTTCAGGGGGCACTTAGTGAAAATGATGCTCTCATGTTTTGTTGTCTGTGCCCTGCTTACCTTGGACCTTAATTAGGTCTGTAGATCAAATTAGACTTAATATTTCCACTTTTTCTGAATATTGTGGGAAATTAAAATATGCTACCCTAAAGTGTGCCTCTTTGGCATATTTCCAGATGACTATTCAGAGAGGTGGTATTCAGACACAGGAATAGCTCTGAAAATCTGTCCTTTTCATGGAGGAGAGTTCAGTGTGCAGATAAAAATCTGCATTAGTGAAATCAGCAGCTATGCAAACAGGCATTCTCTGAGGCCACCTTATTTGCCTTGTCTGGATCTGAGAAAGATTACAGATACTCCCATCTTTCTGCAGATTACCACAGGATGTCACATATTTTTCTGAGGGTTTTACCTGAGAGAATTTATCAGCAATGAGTGCATTCCCTCCCCACACCCTTCTCCTTATCCCCTCCATCAGATATTTAAATCCCTGTCTTTTCTGTAGCTCAGTGCTATTTAATCCCTCCCCCCCCCTGCAGTGCTGGACACAGATCCCAGGGCCTTGTACATTCTGCATAAGTGTTCTACTACTGTGCTGTACCACCAGCCCTGTCTCTTTTTTGTCTATTTTTCGTGGCATCTGTGTGCTTCTACATAATAAATTTGTATGCCTTTTCTTTAGCTAATCTGTCAGTTAATTTTATAGAGTGAAATATCAAACTTTGAGAAAGGGGAAATTTCCTCCTTTGGATGTCATTGGGGGGCTGTGTTGCAGTTTGATTCTAGAATGAAAATGCTAGTTATTGATGTGCAGATATTCTAGTTAAAATTCATTGAGTTTTAGAGGCTACTAGTTAAGCTTAGGCAAGGAAATCAGGAATTTATAAGGTCTATTATTGATTGCAAATCATGTCTACAAGTGGAACTGTGAGAAAATCCTTGAACCTTGTTTTCTATCGAGTGACTATTTTAGTGAATATACATTAAGTTGTTAGGTTTTATACAACTCCAATTTTATACCAAAGTTCTAATTTTTAGCAACCCAGAATCAACTGGTATTATGAGGATTTTTTCTTTCTCTTCTTTTTTTTTTGTACTGGGGATCGAACTCAGGTCCTTGCACTCTCAAGGCAGGTGGCAGCACTACTGAGCTAAATCCCTGGCTTCTTTAATTTTTAGTTTTTGTGGTTCTGAGGATGGAACCCAGGGTCTTCTGTGTGCTCAGCAAGTGCTCTACCACTGAGCTATATCCCCAGTATCACTTAAGACCTTACCTTTTTTAGGCTCTTTTCTTTGAACAGTAATTATTTTTGTTAAATGTGTCCATCAATAATTGCCTTTTTAGAGTTTCGTTGAAGTGAGTCCATTTTGCACTTTGGGATTAAAATAGAAATAAGTTATAGCTCCAAAGCATATTATTATGTTAGTAGCAGAATCTTATTATTATTTTAGATCTCAGGCCTGCCTGCCATTGGTGGTTCTTCACATATAATAAATAAATGGGTCTACTCAGTCCACGTGATGGTAACAGTGCTCCTGACAGCTGAGTTCTTTATCACCTGCCACATCTCTCTCTCTCTCTCTCTCTCTCTCTCTCACACACACACACACACACACACACACACACACACACACACACACACACACTGGAGGCAAGGTGAAAAGAAAGGAGAGTTTATTCAAAGCCAGCTCTGAGGAGATGCCACAGATCACCACCATACCTTGTGTCCAGGTATGCAAGGGCCTTTTATAAAGGTAAGAAACAAAGGGGAGATGGAATACAAGGAGACAATAGACAACTTTAGGCTTGCTTCATCCTTCCCTTCCTTCCTGGTGGGAAGGAAACCCTGACTCTTGGGGCCAGCATCTTACATTTTATCCATTGCTCTAGACAAAGGAGAGGAGGGGTGGTGGATCCCTTTAGCTAGGCCAGAGGAAGTCTGGAACCCTAGATTCTAAAGAAAAAATTCTAACCTTTAAAATTCCATTTTGCCCTGCTGATTACAATGGAACTGAGTTACATGGAGTCTTCAGAAGTTTTTAGGGTAGAGCTGAGATTGAGCTAGAGGTAGAGTGCTTGCCTCATGTGCAAGCCAGTGGGTTAAATCCCTGGGACCACCACCAAAATAAGGTTCTAGGGTCATATTCTTGTTTTACTTATATAGAATGTTAATGTTTGGAAAGTGACCAACTCCTTTTCTTTATCAGTCATTGGATTCATGATAAGCTTTTAGGAAATTTTGTAGAACCAAGACATACAAATACTTTCATCAGGTCTATTTCATAGTCTACTTACATGAGTAAATTATTTAATAATGATTTTAGAAGACATCAAAAATATCATGTCATATTAAAATATAACCAACTGTGGTTCATTTTTTCATTAGATTAGAGTTTGAATGTGGTTAGAGCAAAAGTAATCTTGAAAGAGTAGTTAGGCTCACCTGTTGACTCATGTTAATATTGAACAAATTTGTTTCTCAGTACCATAGTTTAAGTGAAAATTAGTTGCTGCCGTTAAGTGTAGAAGAAAAATTCTAATAAATGATTTGAGAGAGATTATGACACTGAGACAAAGTATAGTGAGAATATATTTCTGCTGGTTCTAATATGTTGGCACCCCAAAATATGCTTCTTTGGTATATTTCAAGATGGTTATTCAGAGAAACTGCAGCCACTGGAATAGTTCTGAAGAGTTTTTTTGTTTGTTTGTTTTTTTGTCAAATAAATTTATACCTACAAAGAAAATTGACATAAACAGTGAATGCAAGTTTATCTGCCTAGAGAGCGGGCTAGGAAAGATCACATCACAGGAAAAGAGATTAGAGGACTACACCACAATCCCAGCCAGCTGCCCCAGGGGGCTCCTATTACCTGGGATACCTTATCTGTGTAACACCTGTTAATAGCTGTTCAGTCCTCCCTACCCTCTCAGGGCTTGCTGCTGCTTACACTCAGAAGCCCCAGTCCTTTTTCTGTAGTTAGATACTACATAAACTTTAATTGTCTTGCCCTTCTCCAGTTGTATTTTTTCCTGTGCATATGCATGTACAGTCTTCAACTATGTATTCAAGCAATCTCAGATTGAATCTACCGTACTTGGGAAAAAATTGCATCACTATTGAACATATACAGACCATTTTTCTTGTCATGTCGTTCCCCCAGACAATACAGTAGTAACAACTATTTGCATACTATGTATACAGTATATGGGAGGATGTCATGAATTTATATGAACATACTAAAAGACCTGAGCATGTACAGATTTTTATTTCTTGGTGAGGTTGGGTGTCCTGAGATCAACCCTCTTCAGATAGCAAGGCTCTAAGGTATATTCTAAACCTAAAGGATTAATTCACTAAACATGAAATATGATCTGTTAGAGGACATCCACGTACCTTAAGGGTTAAAATATGCCTGACACCAAAGAGAAGCTGGTTTATTTAATTATTTACTCTTTGACTTTGGCTGTTTACATGAGACAGCAGTCTAAGCCTATAACCCTTCAGGTAATCAGACTAGGACTAGTTTTATTTAATATTTTTATAAGTGATTTAAAAGACAAACTAGCAGTGAAAGTTGTTGGCTTTGTGTATGACTTCATGTGCTGTTCCAGGTAGTTAACAAGGAAAAAGCTACAGGAACATCCTTTGATGTGTTTTAATGTGGCACAGAATGAGATAACGCATTTAGGAGAAGATATTTCAACTTGTATTTATAGTACCTGAATTGTGACCCAGGACGGGATCCTGAAGTTTGAGAGATGGCTTCCTTGAAGGTATTTGTTACAGTTGCTGCTGAACAGAAAGTCTAAGAGTTTGCTGAGAATTGTTGGGCACGAGTCTGAAAATAAAACTTGTGTTTTATGTAAGGTTAATTTTAACAAGGGTGGCCATTTTTTAGCTGTTATGTTCCAGCTAAGTGATTTATAACCATTTTTAAATATTATTCTCAACAATTATGAAATATAGGGGGCATCCAGTTTTGTAGAAGAGGAAATTTGATTCGGGAGATGGTAACCAACCTTCCCAATTCAGCTAATATGTTGTGGATTTGGGACTAAGGCTCTAGTCTTTTGTTTGTTAATCCTGGACATTTCCCAGGATATTAGGAGGCAGTTCTTTAAAACTTGTAGTGGTTTAGGGCTTATGAAGTACAGTACCTTTAAATCCTTGCTGTATTCTGCTTTAGATGTCATTACAAGGATAATATCTAAATACTTTGAGGAGATTTAGAGGCATACTTTAAGTTCTTTATTTAAAAAAAAAAACTTACAGATGTTTTGGTGTTTAGTTTTACCCTTTGAGATTGATAAGTCAGTTGTGGTTACTTATAAAACATTTCACCTGTTGGCTTAATGCTGGATCATTAATGCTCATTAATAAAGATGACATTAATTAACAAGGAAAGTAGTATTAAGTAGAAAAGGCCACAATAGTCCAAAGACCTAGATTTCTCTAGTGGGATAAAACAGCAAAGTGAAAAACAGGATGGTATTGAAACAGACATCACAGTTTTGTTCTTGGAGTAGAGGAATACTTGAGATATGTCTTGAAAGATGAGCAGATGAAGAAGAGTTGGGTTTTGAGGCAGAGGGAATAGCAGCATATTAGATGAACATTTAACTTTTTGAACTTCATTTTCTCCAACATAGATATAAAATATAGTTATAAACTACATATATAATATTTGCTGATTTTAGAATGCAGAAAATGAGTTAAGGACCACAAGTGAGTAAAGATATATGAAAATGGTTGCTTAACTTTAAATGCCATATGAATGAGAATGATAGTGAAATACTGATATCCTTGTGAAGAGTACACAGTGAAGATGCTGTGAAAGCAGGTGGCTAAAGAGAAAAGACAGCTGAAAGCGAAAGACAGGTAGGGAAGGGGGATATTAAAGATGAAAGAGGAAAAGAAAGATATGAAGAAAATTGACTTATAGTTCACTTTGTTCCTGTCATAGGTAATAGTTCTGTAACTGAAGAATTTTAACATTCACTTACAGTAAGGAAGGAACTCAGCAGGTAGTTGAAGCATTTCACTCATTTTTCCATTTAGTCCACACTTGACTGTGTTATTAAGGCCATGAAAATAGTCTAATTGAGAGTTGGCTGTATTGTTGGATTGTTTCTTCACTCATTACTTCTTTACAGGTTTAGCTAATGGCTTTAAATAGTATAAGGGTGCTCTTAAAAATAAGCTGGACTGAGTTACTATTTGTATTGGATTATTAAAAATGAAAGGGCATAGGGTGTATAAGCAGAAGGATGAAGTCTGTAAAGGAGTAGAAAAGAAAATTAGTAAAATCAGCCTGGAACCAAAGTGGAAAGGGAACAAGTTGTGGAGAGTCCTATATACCAAACTAGGAGTTAGAGTTTTACTTAGTCTTACATATGAGGAAATGACACATACAGTTTTATGTTTTAGAATATTGACCATATCAGTAATGAAGAAAATAGTGTGGAGAAAAAAAATTGGAGACATTAATTCACCAAACAATTATTGGGCACATAATACAAATGACAAGGTAAGTGAATGAGGCAATTTTCTCTGGCCTCTCTAGTAGGTAGTTGAAAGTCAGGGATGCCATTTAAAACTCTGTCCTAGATCAGGAAGGAGACTATATGACTGTCTGAATTAAGGAATCTGTAGTGCAGATGGAAACAAGACCTCTAGTTTCAGAAAAACTGACAACTTTAAGTTTCCAGATTTTGTGAGTATTAGAGGTGATAGAAGTTGAAAATGAGACCAAGGCCCCTAGCTTAGCTGTAGAGTAAGAAGTACAAGTTTGGGAGAGGTTGAGTACTTAATTCAATTCACATTCAGATGAGTAATTATGCCTTTTATGTAAATGCTGACATGACCAAGATATCAGTTGAATGTGAAAGTTGGGATCAGAAGACTATTTGGGATTTTAGATATGATTTAGAAGGTATATAGTTCACACTTGGAAATCATGAAATTGGATGAATAATGACAATTTCTGAATGATAATGTATTCAGAAGAAAAGGTAGCTGTTGAACTAAGTGCACTACTGACACTTAGTTCAACAGTGTATTTTAAGTTATTTACCTGTTAGCTATTGCCACCGAAATTCTACCACCTGGGCTTGCAAAGAATATAAAAGGAGGTATGAAAATCAGACTTCTCATGTGTAGAAATACTTGCTGCCAAAAAGCTAGAAATATTTTAGGATCTTTGTAAGGGTGTGTCAGTGGGGTTTTCCTTCCTGCCTTTGCTGCCTGCTTTGCCTTCCAGTAATAATATAAGGACTCCTTTGTGGAATGTCCTTCTTTATTTCTACCTGTAATTTCTTCTCAGAATCCCTGTTTGCTTCCTTGGGCTGGTGAGGTAGTCTGAACAGAGACTAAAGCTTGAAGGCTAACTTCTAACTCAAAGTATCCCTAAGCCACCAGCTTTTTTGCCTCTTTCCCTCCTACTCCTTTAGCTCCTTAGAGTTTAAATCTCTGGCAGCTCAAAGAGGGAAGAATAAAAATAGCTTGAGAGGAAGAACCTTGAAGAGGGTTGCAACTTTTAGTTTTCCCCCAAATGCTCTCTCTAAGCTATGGGATGGAGGTACTAAGTCATTAAGATATGTCCAAAAAAAAATATGTCCAGTTTCAGTAAAATAAGTACATCCATTAGGAGCAAGGTCTTCAAGTGCTGAGGGAAATATGGAAAGAATCTAAAGTTAGGTGGTGGAGTACTTCATGGAAAAGATGAGTTTTTGGTTCAACTTTAAAGGGGGAAAGACAAGGCTGTGCAGTGAAAAATAGGAATAACACTATTAGGAGGTAGGGGAAATGGTATCAAGAAATTAGAGCATTACAGGAAAAAGCAAAAGAATTGGTGAAAAGGATTCTATATTCAAAAATGAATAGTTTGGGTTCGTGTTAATATGAATGGATAATTGAGGGCTGTTAGTCAGCTTTCCATCACTATAATAAAACACTTGAAATAAGCAGCTTACAAAGAGAAAAGGTTTCTTTTGGCAAGGTTTTGGAGGCTTCGGTCTGTGTTGGGTTGACCCATTGCATGGGCTTGTGGTGAGGCAGAGTAAAACCACTCATCTCATGACCAGGAAGTGAGAAAGAGGAAGAGACCAAGGACTTTTGGCTCCCTTCAGGGCACTGTCTCAGTGACTTTATAAGGACCTCCTCCAGGTCCCCCTTAAAGCTTCCACTGTCTCCAGTAGTGCCAACTTGGGGCTCAAGCACTTAACCACATGGGCCTTTGGGGGACATTTAAAACCCAGTCTGTAGCAATTTGAATTGAGGTAGTAGGAAATTAGAGTAGTTAGATTCAGGACTAAAATTTGGCTTTGGAAATCCTTGAAGCACGTAAGTATAAAACTGAACAGAAATGGTGACATAAATACCATCTTAGCACTTCAGTGACAACTTATGTATAGTTCACGGTATGCACAGCACTAATTACTTAATTTGTATATGATTAAATCTCTTGTATCTTTTTCTTTCTTATGTGCTTTTATAACAGTGATTCTCAAATTTTCCTGGGGATGAGAATTGTGTGGATCTCTTGTTTAAAATACTGTACAGAGTTCCAGACCCCGTGCCCACCCCATCATTTTGGTTCAGTAAGAATAGAATCCAGGTGATTCTGATACATAATGATGCACAAGTACTATTCTTGAGGGTGGATAAAGTAAGAAGATACAATTTTCATTTTTGGTTATTGTTTTTCTTTTTTTATAAGCATAAAGGTATAATTTACATGTAGTGAGATACATAGCTGTTAAGTGTACAGTTCCATACTTTTGACTGTTGATGTCTGTGTAATTCATGATTTTCATCACCTTGGAAAGATCCCTCGTGCCCCTTCTCCTTCCATCCTGTTGTTTCCTCCTCTTCACAGCTGCAACCACTGTTCTCATTTCTTTCCCTGTAAAATTAACTTTGTTCTAGATTTTCAGATAAATAGGGACATGTAGTATGAACCCTTTTGTACCTGGCTTGTTTTTATTGTTTTTAGGGTGCATCCATCATGTTATATGTATCCATTGAATGGGTCATTATTGTGGAAAGGTTTTTTTTTCAATTTTCAACTATTAGTAAATAAAACTACTCGCATTCTTATGAAAGTCTTTTTGTGATATAGGCTTTCTTTTCTCTTGGCTGAATATCTGCAAGTGGAATTGTTGGATTAAGGGACAGGTGTATAAAACAGTTTCTGAGGTGAGTTTACTATTTTATATTCCCATCAGCAATCTATCAAACTTCAGTTTGTTCATCTCTTTACCAGTATTCAATTTATTCATCATATTGGAGTATCTCCTTGCGGTTTGAATTTGCATTTACCTGGTGACTATTGATATTGAACACTTTATAATGTGCTTATAAGCCATTTACATATCTTCTTTTGTGAAATATTTGTTCAGGACAGCCATTTGCCAGTTTTAAAGGATATTTATCATTTTACTGTATTTTACGTTGTAAGTATAGATGTATATACCATGACATACATATATATGATACAAGTTCTATTTATAGAATTATTTATATTAAATATTTTTTTTTCCCAGTCCCTGGCTTGTCTGCTCCTTGTCTTAACAGTTGCTTCTAGTGAGCAAAAATTCTAAGTATGATGGAGTCTTATTTTATCAGTACATTCTTTTATATTAATGTTTTCTGGGTCCTGTGTAAGGACCCCATAACTGTGAAAATATTCTGTTTCCTTCCAGATGTTTTATGGTGGTACCTTTGTTTTTAGGTCTATGAACTATCTTGGATTAATTTTTGGGAAGTATTGGTTGAGGTTAAATATTTTTCCCTTGCAAGTAGGTAGTTTTTCTAGGATAATTTGTTCAGACGACTTTTGCTTCCCCATTAATTGGTGCCTTCACTGATTAAGTATAGGTCTGTTTCTAGACTCTCTTCGGTTTTAATCAGTTTTCTGTTTATGCCAACATCAGTCACACTGTGTTAATTTCCATAACTTTATTGAGTTTTGAAAGGTAGTATAAGTCCTCCGTTTGTTCTTTTTAAGATTTTTTACACTTTTTTTTCAGTACTGGGGATTGAACCTGGGGCCTCCAACATACTGGCCAAGTGCTTTGCCTCCAAGATACAGTTCAGCTCTTGTTTACACGTTTCTGGATACTGCTTATTTACATATGAATTTTAGGATCAGCTTATCAACATCTATAAAAAATGCCTGCTGAAATTTTGATTAGCATTGCATTGAACCTGTGATTTGGAGATAATTGATATCTTTATAATAGTTTCAGTCCATGAAAATGGAATATATGTTATTTTGATCCTCAGTTTCTTGAACAATGTTAGGTATTTTTCTTTATGTATATTTTTTTCATCAGATTTGTAAAAAGTTTTTACTTTTAAATTTTCTACTTCTCAGATATCTCTTGTCAGACTCCAATCCCACATTTGTATAGCCATTTAATGTTAATTCATACATTACTAAGGCTCTGTTTATTTTTATTCCAGTTGTTTTTTTTTTTTTAATTAAGGTTGCCGTGTATTTGTGTATTCAAGTTGTCTGTTTTTTTTCCCTAACTTCTCCTTTGTCTAATTTGCTGTTGTGTCTATCCAAGTAATTTTTTAAAGTTAGATAATCTTTTCCATATATAGTTTCCACTCTATTGAAATTTTTTTGTTGTTGTTTTGGTTTTTGTTTTATTTTGGTTTGGTTTGGTTTTTTGAGACAGGGTCTCACTATGTAGTTGAGACTGACCTGGAACTCACTATCTAACCCAGGCTGGTCTCAAACTCACAGCGATCCTCCTGCCTCAGCCTCCCAAGTGCTGGGATTATAGGTGTGTGCCACCATGCCTGGCTCCATTATGTTCATTTTAAAACTCTTAAGACTCTTTTTCTAATACTTAATTTTAAGATCTTTGCATTCAAATTCTCTATATAGCTGCTATTTCTGAGTCCTGATTATAGATTATCATTTCTTGCTTTTTAAAAAAAATAACTAGTGACTTTTTTAAATGAATTCTTTGATGTTGCCATCTTCTTTCTTTCTTTAAGGCCAGGTATCCTTTCTTGATTGTTGTGTTTTTCCTGGTAGGCAGTTTATTTGTGGATTGACTTGATCTTTGAAGTTTTTGGGTTTTTGGTGTAGAGCAAATATAAAATAGCTAGAATAACTTTTAGTTTAGGGCTAGTTTGAACCCACTATTGAAGAATGTGTGCCCTTTCTTCTTTCTCCCTTGATACCCATATGTGTTCATGATGGTTTATTTATCCCAGCTGTTGGAGTCTGATCCGGGCTCTGTCTGAACTCTGAGTTGTTTGATTGGGAGCAACCCAGTTTGTTATTTTCTTGGGCATTTCTCTGTCTAACCTTGCGGAGTTACATACCACACATATACAACTTGCTATTTAGCTAGAAACGCAAGTCCCTTTTTGTAAATTTTTGGAGCACTTTTTTCTGTTGCTGGTGGTACTTTGCCCAGCAAATTTCAGCTGCCTCAAGTTCCACCAGCTCTGAGTTCTGGTACATTAACTCAGTGAGACTAATGACTGGTTCCTTTTCTCTGTATTTTGGTTCTAGGTTGAAAGCTGGGACAGTCATAAGGGTCACATCATATTTTTTGCTTTAAGAATCATATTTCCATATACCTGTTATCTAAAAACTATTTTGTGGGCTGGGGACTTAGCTCAGTGGTTCCATCACCTGCCTTGCAAGTGCAAGGACCCGAGTTCGAGCCCCGGTACCAAAAAAAAAAAAAACCAATAAAAACTATTTCGTTATTTGTCTACTCGTTTATAGTAGGAGGACAATTCTGGACCTTGCTACTGCCTTGTAACCAAAAGTCAAGAGTTTTAGTCTTCACTTTTGACAGATATTTATACTGAGTATAGAACTTTAACAGCTTTTTTTTCTTTCAACATCTCATTTCATTTTTTCCAGCTTAGATTTTTTTCTGATAAGAGTCAGTGGTTATTCTTACCATTATTCATTTGATGTAATTTATCGTTTCCCTGAGTGCTTTAAAATCTCTTTTTATATTTGGTTTTTGGCAGTCTCATTAATTTTAGGACTACCTTAGGCCTAATACAGAGGTTTGCCTTTACTGGGCAAGCCTATTGAATATATGAGGTGTTCAATGAGATCTTTCTGTGTAGGTGCCTAGGAACTTCTAGACTTTTGCAAACTCAGGTAGTCATTTAGCTCACACTCTAATTGTTCTTTCCCCACATACTATTCCTTGCATGGCTTTGTGCAGTACTGCTTTATATACAGGCAGCATTGTGTACAGTCAGAAGATCTCATTACACACTTCTGAAAGTTTTTTCTCTTCACAGCAACCTTCCGCTATTGTATTAAATCCTAAAGTTTCAGTGGCCTCAGCATTGTACCTTCAGACATCAAGCTTTTATTTGCTGGATTCATTGAGCTTTTTGTACTTTTTTGCAGGGGAGGGGAGTTCTCCCTATGGCATAAGCCAGGGCATCTGTGATTCTGTTTCTCTTTTCTTAGGAATCAAGGTCCTGCACTGCCTGTTTTCCAGCATCTAAAAATAGTATTTCATATGTTATACAGGTGCTGTTTGACTTTCAATGAGTTTATATCACAATCATAACTCAAAAATATTGTCAGAAATTCATTTAATTCACAACTTGCTGGACATCATAGTTTTGCAACGCAGTACACTGTGGAGTATTGGTTGTTCACTTTGGTGATCATGTGGCTGATAGGGTGCTGAGGCTCAGTGTCATCCAGCATCAAGGGAGTACCGTATTTCATATTGTTAGCTAAGGAAACAATCAAAACTCAAAGTACAGATTCTAGCGAATGTTAAACCTTATCACTTAACACCACTAAAAAGTAAAAACATTGTGAGTTGACCCATCACAATCTGCAGATCATCTAACGTGCCCAGTTTTATGGTTCATAATAAGAACTTTAGCCCAGTATCAACCACTGTATCACATCTGGAAGTGAAAATAAAGAGGTTTTAATTTTTCTTTTTAAAAAGAAATCTATATAATTTTTAGTATTTTATACCTTTTGTATAGTATGGCTTTATTTTTTTAAAAAAATAGTACTGGCTTATCTTTCTATTTTCAAGTAATATAGAGATACAGAGGAGAAAATATTTAAGACAAGGTCCTTCCTTTCTTTTTGGGGGGGGTACCGGGGATCAAACTGAGGACCTTGTGCTTTTGAGGCAGGTGTGGTGCCACTGAGCTAAAATCCCCAGCCTGAGGAGAGAAATCCGGGTCCTTGTACTTGCAAAGCAGGTGGCGGAACCACTGAGCTAAGTCCGTGGCCCCAGAGGAGAAAATTTTTTAAAGGAGGAAACATAACACAAAATTCCAAAATTCAGAGTTCACAGTAGTTATCTGAATGTCATTTCAAAAATCTTTTATTGCAAATATATGCATAGAAAGTTTTTGTTTTTAAAAGGTGCAATACTTTTTTTTTTTTTTTTTTTTTTTTTTTTTTTTGGAGCCAGCAACTTTGAACTTTTGTTTTGTTTTGTTTTGTTTCCTTTTGGTACCAGAGATCAAACTCAGGACCTTGCACTTGCAAGGCAGGCATGGTGTCATTGAACCCCAGGCTTATTTTTTTTAATTATTAATAGTATTTAAGTTTAATTAAAAGAGGTAAATTTGTTGAACCAAAGTATCTTACTTTCTCATTGCTGGGGCAAAGTACCTGATAGTCAAAGGAGGAAAGATTTATTTTAACTCACAGTTTATAGAGGTTTCAATCCATGGTCAGCACACTCTGAGGCAGGGCAATATGGCAGAGGAGAAATAGTCCATGGCAAGGCAGGCAAGAAGGCAGTGAAGCAAGCTTCCCTTTCCCTTTTATCCTATTTAGGCTATAAGCCATTTGGATGGTACCACCACACCCAGGATGGGCTTTCCCATTATCTATACTCAGAACTCTGATAAACCAATCAGCAGGCTAATTTAGTGTCACATAACCCTTAATCCATATTCACACACCCTTCATCCCAATATTATATTCCCTAGATCCAGCCAGCTCCTAAATGTCCCATGTATGAGAGCATGTGGCTTTGAGGGGACATCGGGTATAATTCATAACAAAAAGCAAGGGAAAATTGCTCAAACATAGGTAGATATTTATGAGAGCTATTACTTCCTAAAAGGATTTTCTTCAAAGCTTAAACGAGATTACAGAGAAAACCTGAAAGTTTACATAGAATCATTAACTTCATGTTCCAGTAATTCTCTCAGATAAAAGAGTCGACTGTTGGCATATATTGGTACAACTTTTTAAGTGGCAGTTTGGCAGTATTTAGAATCTTTAAAACATTCATACTCTTTGCCCAAAAATTCCATTTTCAAGAATTTATTCCAGGGAAATAAGAGACACACAAATGTGTATATGTGTTATTTATCCATTACAATATTAGTATTTATAATGTTAAAAATTAGAAACCTTGTGAATGATCAAATTATGCCATATTTGTGTAACCATTACAAGTTATGTTCCATAAAGTGTTTCTTAAAAAGGAAATATTTTTAAAATGAGATATAAAATATGCTGATTTTGAATAGTGAGATTATGGGTGATAGTTAATATCTCAACTATTTAGTATCTTTTGCATTATAAGTACAGTAAGTGTGTACTGTGCTCATAATCATTCAACGAACAACTTGCATTTTTAAAATTCAGATAAAATTAATAATTGACAAGAGGGAAAAAGGTTTAAGTGGATTTCAGTTTTTCTCATCTTGATACCTTTTTTGCATTTTTTAAAAGATGCTTTAGTTTGAGCTTTTAAAAATAGATTTAATGAGACTTTTGTTCTTAATATATGTAATATTTATTGTAAACTCACCAAACTAAGGCAGTTTCGCATACTTAATAGTATAAATTTGAGTTTCTATCAAATACTTCTTTATGCACTTTGAAGAGATCTAATACTGTTTTCTTGTCTATCTTTCTTTCCCCTCAACCCTGAACTGTTTCTAAGAAATTTTGCTCTTGCTTTTTTGGCCAGTGTTAATGCTCACCTCCTTGTAGGTATGGATTTATGTTGAAAAAAGAATGGAAGTCATGATTCAGTTACCTAAATACTATGATTGCTGTCTCAGTCCCTGGCATCTTAAGCATATATACTTTTGCCTCTAAGGAAGTCATTGTAGCGACTAAGCTTCACATATTTTGCTATATTTGGAACATGTTTGCAATCCAGAGAAGAAAGTCAATATACAAGAGATAAAAGAATGTTGCAGTTAATGAGCAAAAAAATAGGCCCCAGGGAGACATCATTCACACACCTTTCACTCATTCAGTGACTTTAACAGAAATTCTGAGAGAGACTATTCCTCAGCAGTTGATCCAGAAACTCATTTTGGTTGGGGAAATTGAGTTCATTCTAAGCAAACTTAGGGGATATAGTATAAAAAAAAGTTGGTTTAAAATTATGTATTGAGATTAAACAATATCAAGCCACAATAGTTTGGTGGCTTACATCTTTCTTTATTGTAAGGCCATATTTACCAAAAAGATGTTCAGAGGTTGCCAGACAGTGGTTTGTATTTATTACTTTATTCAGAAAAATTCAGTTTCTGTGGACAAGTTATTTAATCTCATGAGCCTCATGATTTCTAATCACTAAAATAGGGTAATAAGTTACTTTATAGGATGATTTTGAAAACTAAGGGATGCATACATGTAAATGACTCATACAATGCTTAGCAATCACTACTATTCAATAATTGTTAATATACTTTCCTTCTACTTGTACATTTGAGGACTTAAAGAACAGTACATTTGATCTTTTTTTTGCTCTTTCAGATGTTGTTAGGAACTCTGCTGTCTTGGTGTTATAGAGGTACTATGGTTAACAATATTTATTACCAAGAATATTGTTTTTTTTCTTTTATTGAGTTTATTGGTACATTTGAGGTATACAGTACAATTACATTCATTATTGGGATTTTGTACCTTTACATGACAGGTCTTGGTTCTCATTTTTTTCCCATTGTCTGTGCCCTCCCTTCACCCCTTCCTCCCCTCCCCATTTACGAACACTTTATTTCCATTATTTCATTTCGTCATATTTTTTTTCTTTTCCCTTATTACCTTTCCCCTACCCTTCCCACTTTCCCTGCACCTTTAGCCCTTTTCTTCCTATTTCACATGGTCAATTATCACATTAGGATCTTACATACTACTACAGTTTATTCACACCAGAGAAAATATTTTGT
>NW_022900914.1:25532770-25535344 GCF_012274545.1 Fukomys damarensis
GTATGATTCTTTTAATTTTTTTGGAAAGATACCCAGCAGAGGGATTGCTGGGTCAAATGGAACCTCTAGTCCCAGCTCTTTGAGGTATCTCCATATTGATTTCCATAGTGGTTGCACCAGTCTGCACTCCTACCAACAATGGAGAAGGGTTCCTTTCTCCCCACAACCCCGCCAACATTTGTTATTGGTTGATTTCTTGATAGAAGCCATTCTTTGTGGGTGAGGTGGAATATCACTGTTGTTTTCATTTGCATTTCTCGAATGACCAGTGATATGGACATTTTTTCATATATGTACTTGCTGCTTTTACTTCTTTGAGAAATGTCTGTTCATTTCAGATGCCCATTTTTGAATTGGGTCTTTATATTTGGGGGGGCTGATTGTTTTGAGTTCTTTATATATTCTCAATAATAGTCCCTTCTCTGAGGGGCAGCTGGTAAAATTTTTTTCCCACATTGGTGGTTGTCTCTCAGTTCTGTTGATGGTTTCTTTTGCAGTGCAGAAGCCTTTTAATAAAATGAGATCCCAGTTAATGATTCTTTCTGCTAGTTCCCATGCTACTGAGGATTTGTTCATAAAATTTTTTCCTATGCCAATGTCTTCATGAGTTCTGCCTAACTTATCTTCCAGCAAGTTTACTGTTTCTGTTTTAATGTTTAGATTCTTAATCCACTTGGATTTTAATTTAGTACATGGTGAAAGATAAGGGTATAGTTTTAATCTTTGGCAAGTTGAAATCCAGTTTTTCCAACACCATTCATTAAAGAGACTATCTTTCCTCCTGTCGGGATGGTCAGCTCCTTTGTCAAAGATGATGTAGCTGAGTACATCTGGAGTGGTTTTTGGGTCTTCCAATCTGTTCCACTGATTGTCAGATCTGTTTCTTTGCCACTACTATGCTGTTTTTTATCACAGTGGCTTTGTAGTATAGTTTCAAATTGGGAATTGTTATACCTGCTACCATGTCTTCGTTGCCTAGGATGGCTTTTGCTATTCTAGGTCTCTTATGGTTCCAAATGAATTTTTGGATTCTTTTTTCTAGTTCTGTGAAATATAGTGTTGGAATTTCAATTGGCATCGCATTGAATCTGTATAGCAGTTTTGGTAGTATGGCCATTTTCACTATGTTGATTCTTCCTACCCAGGAGCAGAGGATATCTTTCCATTTTCTTATATCCTCTTCTATCTCTTTTTTCAGACTGCTGTACTTTTCAGTGTAGAGGTCTTTTGCTTCTTTTGTTAGATTGATTCCTAGATACTTCATTTTTTTGGATGCTATTGTGAAAGGAATTGTTTCCCTAATTTCTCTGTCAGTGACTCTGTTATTTGTGTACAAGAAGGCTACTGATTTTTGGATGTTGACCTGTATCCAGCTACTCTGCTAAAAGTGTCAATTAAGTCTAGAAGTCTTTTGGGTCTTCAGTCTAGAGTATCATATCAGCAAATAATGACAGTTTAACTTCTTCCTTTTCTATCTTTATTGCTTTAATTTCTTTCTTTTGTCTAATTGCTGTGGCTAATATTTCTATAACTATTATCGAAGAGCAGTGGTGATAGTGGGCATCCTTGTTCCTGATTTAAGGTGAAGGTTTTCAGGTTTTGGCCATTTAATATGATTTTGGCTGTTGGTTTTTCATAGATAGCCTTTATTAAGTTGAGGTATAGACCATCTATTCCAATTTTTTGCAGGGTTTTATCATGAATGGGTGTTGAATTTTATCAAATGCTTTTTCTGCATCTATCGAGAGGATCATATAGTTTTTGTCCTTGACTTTGTTAATATAGTGTATTACATTTATTGACTTATGTATGTTGAACCATCCTTGCATCCCTGGAATAAATCCGACCTGGTCAGGATGTATGATCTTCTTGATGATCCTCTGTATTCTGTTTGCTAGTATCTTATTAAGGATTTTTGCATCTATATTCATTAAGGAGATTTGCCTGTAGTTCTCTTTTTTTAGTTACGTCTTTCCCTGGAGTGGGAATCAAAGTGATACTTGCTTCCGGGAATGAATTTGAAAGTATAGCTTCCCTTTCAATTTCATTGAAAAGTTGAAGAGTAAAGGCAGTAGTTCTTCTCTAAATGTCCTGTAAAATTCAGCAGTGAATCCATCAGGACCTGGGCTTTTCTTTGTTGGTAAATTTTTAATTACATTTTCAGTTTCACTGACTGTAATCGGGGTGTTTAGAATGTTTTTATCTTCTTTATCCAACTTTGCTAATTCATGAGTATCTAGAAATCTCTCCATTTCTTCTGTATTTTCCAATTTATAAGAGTACAAGTTTTCAAAGTAGGTGTTGATTATCCTCTGGATTCTTTTGGATCTGTTGTGACTTCACCTTTTTCATTCCTATATGCATGGATCTGAGCCTTTTCTTTCCTTTTTTTGATAAGATTAGGTAAGGGTTTATCAATTTTAATATTTTCCAATATAAGAGTACAAGTTTTCAAAGTAGGTGTTGATTATCCTCTGGATTCTTTTGGATCTGTTGTGACTTCACCTTTTTCATTCCTATATGCATGGATCTGAGCCTTTTCTTTCCTTTTTTTGATAAGATTATATAAAAGGG